>NC_137816.1:48773665-49268665 GCF_963921795.1 Nannobrachium achirus
ATGTGTCATCTCATTAAAATCCAAACCATTGTTTTTGTGGTACAATCCATTTGCATGCAGCCATACATTATTTATTAAGCAAGAAGGCATGCCTTTGGCATGGCCAAGATAGGCTACTGTTTGCTGTAGGCTATATTTCATTTATTTAGAAAATATCATTGAAAAGTGAGTCTAATCATCTTCTCCAAGGCAGCTCCATTAATGACTACAGTAAAGCCCTGGTTTCCACCTGATCACTTCCTCTAAAGCAGTGGTTCACAACCTCACAACCTTTTGTGGATCAGGGCCCACTTGGAAAGTGTTCACGGCCCACCCATCTGACCGCGGGCAGGCATTTTCAGAGCATGTTTATTTTAATTATCAATCAATTCATTGTGTTCTGGCTTATCTCAATGGAACTAACGTAGTATACTTTAAGTTCCTGTATCGGTATCGCAATGAAAACTATATTAATGTTATTACTTGTGTCAGCAGAGTGTGCAAGTACTGCGTTTGGTGGTGGCGTATCTGTCGCATATCTGTCTGTGTTTACGCCCGTAGCCAATCAGGGACCAGCATTTTTGGTGACGTCACCATCAACAAGTGCGACCTGAAATAACAAGGCGCACTCTGCTGGCGCACAAGTAGGCCATACATGGCCAGGCCACGAGTGCACGAGTCGCAAGTTGGCACCTCGACAGAGAGAGTGCAGTCTAGTATCATAATTAAAATCATAGTGGTTTGCCAATTATTTGGGGCTTGCAATATCCTCATGGCCCACCAGTGGACCCTGGCCTACATTGAACAGGCTGCAGAGTACATGTATTAGATGTATTAGAGTGCTAATTGTCATCCTTCGTCCCAATATGTAACTACAAAATAATAAAAATACAAAACAAAGGCAGTGAGTACAATGTATAATTAGAACTAGAACTTAAAATAAGCCATCTGTTTTAAAAACAAGTCTAGTTAGTATAAAATACAGTGGTAGTGCAACAATTGTTAAATACTGTAATCTGTGTGCAATATTAGAGTGCAGTGCTGTTTTTGCAAGTTCCACCTGGACTCTGGTCTCTGCAGCATTGTTTGTCCATTTCAGGGTTAGTGCGTGGCTGCAGGGTGAATGTGTGTGGGTGTTGGAATGGGAGTGGATGGAATAGATAGACTAAAAGTGTGTGGAAGCCTTGTCTTGAAGTTCTGAATGATTTAAATGTGTTGGGAAGCAAATGTTGACTATCTTTACACTTACATGACCTAGTTACCGTATCTGCCATCTGTGTCAACAGCACCATTATGCCAGTGGTTCTCAAAGGGGTCCTTTGGGGGGTTCCAGGGGGTCCCCAGCTAAATTATTGATAGTTAGGAACCAAATGGACTCTTTGAAGTCTGTTCTTAGAGTTATGGGGCTCTGTGGCCTGATATGAATACCAAACTGAGCAAATTTCTTTCTTTCTTTTTAACGAGTTGCATCTCTGTTTCCTCTCTTTCGTTTTGCTTTAGGTGTGATTGCGTGGAGGATCTGGCTGAGAGAACATTTTGCGAGAAGGACGGAAACGACAACCAGAGGGCAATGACAGAGAATCGAGGTTAGAGAGAGAAGAGCTCTGATGTTGAGGCGGAAACAACCGAGAGAGGGAAAGTGAGTCAGAGCCGTGGGGGGGGAGGAAAGAAAAGGAAGGCAAGAACCAGGAGGGAAAGACTGGCAGAAAGAGTGATAGCGTGGTAAACACAGAGATGGAGTAGAGGAGGAACGACGACGGGGGCGTGTTCACACCCTTACCAGATGTCTCCCGGACTCCACAGTGGGCGTTGTCTAGCATTCGTCCAATCAGGACTGTTTCCAAGCCCTGCCCGTCGCCTGGTCCAAGCAGCCCGTTTCACCTGCTGGAAGAGTCCCTCCCCCCGGTGATGTGATGAATAAGTTTGAAGTTCTTGGCATTGTGGGAGAAGGTGGGTAGTAGTAGCTCCATCACTGCATTGTATACTGCACTGGTCCCCATTTGTGGGTCACGGACCGATTTCTATGGGTCACGACTCGACTAAATACGTAAAAAAAAATATATATATATATATATATATATATATATATATACATATATATATATATATATATATATATATACACAGTGAGTATATATTTCAAAATATGTTTTTTATTAATGAATACAAAATAAATACATTTTAAAAACAAACAAATCTAAGAAATTCCATGAACGAAAATGTTTTAAAAAATAATAATTAAGTAGTAGTGAAAATAGCCTATCTACAAGCTCACAACGCGGCGCAACGTGGATCACAGATTCATGTATCTGATCTATTTGTTATGCCCAATATAGTACACTAGACTAGACTAGGAGCTATAGTCAACTTTTTCATTGTAGGGCCGACACTTTGTTTACATCCTAGCCTATAAACAAAGTGTCGGTCTGACAATGGCCAAAATGATTATTTTATCATTATTTTACGCTTTTTGTGGTCATTTTTTGAATAGAAACACACATATGAAGCTTATTTTTTTATAAAATATTTTTGAAATATTATTTTTATTTTAGCATCCGTTTTTCAAGAAAAAGTTGACTATAGCTCCTTTAATGTCGACTAATGAATGAAAGTCCTCTCTAAATATTTTTGCCCAGAAATATGTGTCATCTCATTAAAATCAAAACCATTGTTTTTGTAATACAATCCATTTGCATGCAGCCATACATTATTTATCATGCAAGTAGGCATGCCATTGGCATGGCCAAGATAGGCTACTGTTCGCTGTAGGCTATATTTCATTTATTTCGAAAATATTATATTGATTTAAAAGTGAGTCTTATAACCTTCTCTAAAGGCAGCAGCAACTTAATGACTATTGTAGAGCTCTTGTTTCCACCGTCAGATCGTTTTTACCGTTTTAAAAGCTAAACTTATTAATTCATGTATGTTTGTGTCCCGGCCATCATTTCATTTCCCTTTTGGGTCTCGAGTTAAAAAGTTGGGGAACCGCTGCCGTATTGTGTATCCCCCAGTGCCCTTGGAACTACAGAATGTTCTTTCTGTGACCTGCTGGACACCAGCCACTACACCATAGGAGCAAAATGAAGGCTGTCCTGCCCCTTGCTGTGTCCTTTGGCTGTGCACTTTGCCTTTTACCTGCAGTTCCTTTACAACATTTACCCAGAGCAAGTCTGATCAGTACCATAACGTATATATATATTCATCATTATGTGTGGCATGAAAACAGTGTTCACGATTTAAAAATGTTTTGTTTGTTTGCATGTGTGCACACATGAGTGTGCTAGTGTGTGTGTGTGTGTGTGTGTGTGTGTGTGTGTGTGTGTGTGTGTGTGTGTGTGTGTGTGTGTGTGTGTGTGTGTGTGTGTGTGTGTGTGTGCCTATACCAAAAGACAAGCACGTATCTAGCATCACTTCATTCCTCCTTGAGACATTGAGGCAGGGTCCGAAAGTTGCTCGGCTTAAATAATAGTAAAGTGTTTTAAATGCTACCGCACTCACTCAAGTTCAAGTTCAAGTTTTTAATCAGAAAACATCATTGCATAACAGTATGAATTAGGATGTTTCTTACATTTCAAGAGGATCGCTCTATAAAATAGTCACACCCAGTGTGAAGTGAGCTGTGCTTAATTTCATTAAGCCTCCAGCGAAGGTTGGCCAATGTGGGATGGGGCGGGACATACATACAGACGCTGGACATACGTACACACAGACAAAGCCAGATGTACAGTAGGAGCGGTTAGCACCGCTAACAAAACACAGAAGCAAAAGCAAATCACTCATAATCACACCAGCTATTGTGTTTTCCACTGAACCCAACGTTCCCTGGCTGACTCCAGCCTAGCTGAAGTGACACACAACCGTCTCCTAATCCTAATGTGAGGAGACAGTCAGTGTAGCGTTGTTGATAATGATTCACGCTAACGGTGACTCGGTGAGCCCTTGTCGGTGTGCATTATTGGAAATGTAGATGCACACAAACGGGACAGTCACAACACGAGTTTTAAAGCCACCAGAAAGTAACTTTCTATTCATTTGTTTCCAGCCTCACTACAGTCTCACTGTGCAGATGACAAGCGTCAGACTGTGTGTGTTGTCAGTGTGTGGTCAGGCGTGGTCTTCAACCTATTGACGACATCGGTATAGGCAATTGTGCAGCCGATGTGTCCCGATTAGTAACCACTTTCGACCTACAGTAGCAGACCAGTGGAGGTCAATACCACCGGTGGAGGGCCAGTGTAGATGCCGGCATGCCGCAAGCCGCAAAGTAAAAAGAAGAAGAGGCCGATTCTACTAATGCCTTCTAAATCAGTAGTTCTCACACTTTCAAGATTTTTTCTAAAATGTCAAAGAATTGCAGATGTGCAAGCTCGCAGCGCTGCACGACGTGGAGTGATGTGAGCTTGTATATCTGCTCTTTTTGAATAGCCAACGCTAAAATCTAAAATGACACAGATGCTTTCCCGGTAAAGGCAAAATGTTTGAAAATGTTACTTTGAAACAGTGGTGGAAGTACTGTCCTCAGTCCATCTGACCCCTTTCCACCTTTTCTCTTCCTCTCTCTGGTGCAGGAGCATATGGAGTGGTGCTTAAGTGCAGACATAAGGTAAGTTATCATTTATTCATCGCACAGATTGATGCCTGTCTTGTGCTAAGGTTTTTCTAATATTAATGAAACTGCTCTGATGTAGTTTGTGAAAATTACTGTCTGCAGTTCAAAGTGCTAGAATATGTGAACCTTTATTTAGGGATGGGCAATTAGCCGAAAATGTATCATATGTTTTTGTTAATCGAATAATTGAAACAAATCGAATAGAAAATTTGATTTGTTATAGAATCTCAATCTAAATATATATCTATAGATTTTCTATATAATCTAGTAGTTGACTAAATCAATTCGTCTGATTAACCACTTGTTATAAAAAAAATAGCTGCTCTACAAGCTGTGTTGCCATGGGACGTGTTGTGAGCTTGTAGATCAGTATTTCTGCGATATATTCATTAATTATTCAATAATCGTAATCGAGGCAGAAGTTTGAAATAATCGTGACATTACTTTGAAGTCATATATAAGTGCTAGAATATTTGAACCTTTCCTTAAGAAATATCAAACTGGTTTCAGTTCATCCACGTTTTGTAGCGCATGTCAAATCAAATGTACAGTATATCCAAACATTGACAGGCAGAGATTCAGAGTAGCCTATAATTGGTAGCTGAAGGCTTATGTTTATGTTTTTACACAAAGAATAGCGACTAACCTTCATTTTGATAGATCTTTTATGTTATTGCAAGTAATCTAATTCCATTCCATTAATCAGTGTTAATAGTACTTGGCAGCTGCCAAAAACTACATTATACAGCAGCCAAATTGTTCTTACTAATAAAAAACCAACTGGTGTCGACATCTGCCCTTTTATCTCACTTCCACAGCTCATAGAAAATGAATGGAAATGTTTTTGATTAGATTTTAGTTTTCTTTTTGTTTTTAAGGGTGGTGGTTATTCAATGGTTTCTCATGGTGTGGATGCTTGTACTGATTTAAAGTTACTTTACTATATTTGTTTATTTTTGTGGGTCAGTACATTATAGTGTCAATGCAGTGTTCATTTTGACAGCTTGACAGTTTTAGTCATAGTCTTGAATACAATCATAATATTTAGTCATCTGAGTTTTAATCTAATGTCTACTAAATCTACAGTTGATTCTGTCAACAACAATGCATTTTGGCGGGCCTTGATAGCGTCGGAATTCCTGATTTTTCATGGTTGCATGCTGAAAATAGCCCATCTACAATCTATGTGAGCTTGTAGATCTGCTATTTCTAGAGCGCAGCCATACATGAAATGACTTCTACTGGATCTCTTTTATTGTGGGCTCGCCTATAAGGCGAGCACACTTTAGATATTGTCATTATTTCTATACTAGGCAGGCAGTCAGTGCAAGTATCAAAAAACTTCGGTTCCTTTCTACTCCTACATACTTAGTGAGAAAATGAAAATAAAAACATCAATGTGTTCAGCTTACTGTGGCGACGTGTGCTATTACTTTTTACAGCAATCGGCCAAATGGTGGCGCTGTAGGAAGCCTTCGAAAGTGCGAACTTTGAACAGGGATAGCTCATGCTGTGTTTTAGGTACAGCCATGAAACCTGTATACATGTATGCGTCTCCTCATGCCGAACAACTTTTACCCTCTAACTTTTGACCTCTGACCTTTAGGTCTCCCACAATTCGGAATAATATGAAAAACAGTAAAAATCTATCTCCTCCTGGGTTTTTTTCGTTACGCGCACAAAACTTTTTTCACATGAACTTTGGACCAATACGGTCAGATTTATCTCGGCGGATTTCTTTTAAAGTGAAATATAATTTTTTAATAATTCAATCAATATTGCGGTTTTATGGAAATTATTCTTCGGCCTCTAAATCATACATGCAAAGTTACACGTTCATGGCATTTGGCAAAGATGTGGAGGGTTAGTCAAAGTATCACCGAAACCAATTTTATTCCAATCGGCCAAAGGGGGGCGCTATACGAAGCGTTTGAAAATTCAAACTTCAAACGGGCATAAGTCATGACTCGTTTTGTTTGAAGACATGCAACTTGTTACACGCGTGCTTTGACTCAAGCGGAAGACATCTGTGTCGTTGTTAAGTAAGCTCCGCCCTTAAATTTTCCGCCATTTTGAGCAGTTTGTAAAACTGCTCAAAATGGAATTTTCGCTCCACGTGCACAAAACTTTTTTTACGTGAACTTTGGACCAATCTCTAAAGATCTGTCAGATCGGATTTCTTTAAAATTGAAACATGCTTTTTTAATAAATTCAATGAATATTGCAGTTTTATGCAAATTATTCTTCTGCCTCTAAATCATACATGCAAAGTAACATGTTCATGGCATTTGGCAAAGATGTAGAGTGTTAGTCCAAATATCACTAAAACCAATCTTACCCCAATTGGCCAAACGGGGGCGCTATATAATTTTGAGCAGTTTGTGAAACGCTTAAACCTGTTAGGATTTCTTTAGCAATTTGCATGAAACATTCTACACACTATCTAAGGACCTTTATCTAATATGCCTATGAAGTGCACACACACACACACACACACACACAAAAATATTATAATAATAAATATAGCTGCAAGCAGCGATAAAGTGGCCAAAGCCAAAAACACCTCAAATCATGAACACAGCCTGCAATGTGCGTGAAATCTTGCAAGCACATTCCCAATAGGTCAAGGAACAGATACCACCCTTCTCACATTGGCCTGTTATAGCGCCACCAGCGGGTCAACTTTTGCATAACAATTTTTTGGAACAAAATGGACCAATCTTTGACGTCAGTAACGTCAAAGTGAGCACTGCCTGCGATCTTGACATTTTGTGATTTTATAGCCATTGTTTTCTGGCTTGAAGCGAGCCCACAATTGTTTCGAAGGAACAATATTTGTCTAGTTGTGAGTGGGCTCGCCTATAAGGCGAGCACACTTTAGATATTGTCATTATTTATTGTGGGCTCGCCTATAAGGCGAGCACACTTTAGATATTGTCATTATTTCTATACTAGGCAGGCAGTCAGTGCAAGTATCAAAAAACTTCGGTTCCTTTCTACTCCTACATACTTAGTGAGAAAATGAAAATAAAAACATCAATGTGTTCAGCTTACTGTGGCGACGTGTGCTATTACTTTTTACAGCAATCGGCCAAATGGTGGCGCTGTAGGAAGCCTTCGAAAGTGCGAACTTTGAACAGGTATAGCTCATGCTGTGTTTGAGGTAAAGCCATGAAACCTGTATACACGTATGCGTCTCCTCATGCCGAACAACTTTTACGCTCTGACTTTTGACCTTTGACCTTTAGATCTCCCACAATTTGGAATTATATGAAAAACAGTAAAAATCTATCTCCTCCTGGGTTTTTTTCGTTACGTGCACGAAACTTTTTTCACATGAACTTTGGACCAATACGGTCAGATTTATCTCGGCGGATTTCTTTTAAAGTGAAATATAATTTTTTAATAATTCAATCAATATTGCGGTTTTATGGAAATTATTCTTCGGCCTCTAAATCATACATGCAAAGTTACACGTTCATGGCATTTGGCAAAGATGTGGAGGGTTAGTCAAAGTATCACCGAAACCAATTTTATTCCAATCGGCCAAAGGGGGGCGCTATACGAAGCGTTTGAAAATTCAAACTTCAAACGGGCATAAGTCATGACTCGTTTTGTTTGAAGACATGCAACTTGTTACACGCGTGCTTTGACTCAAGCGGAAGACATCTGTGTCGTTGTTAAGTAAGCTCCGCCCTTAAATTTTCCGCCATTTTGAGCAGTTTGTAAAACTGCTCAAAATGGAATTTTCGCTCCACGTGCACAAAACTTTTTTTACGTGAACTTTGGACCAATCTCTAAAGATCTGTCAGATCGGATTTCTTTAAAATTGAAACATGCTTTTTTAATAAATTCAATGAATATTGCAGTTTTATGCAAATTATTCTTCTGCCTCTAAATCATACATGCAAAGTAACATGTTCATGGCATTTGGCAAAGATGTAGAGTGTTAGTCCAAATATCACTAAAACCAATCTTACCCCAATTGGCCAAACGGGGGCGCTATATCATTTTGAGCAGTTTGTGAAACGCTTAAACCTGTTAGGATTTCTTTAGCAATTTGCATGAAACATTCTACACACTATCTAAGGACCTTTATCTAATATGCCTATGAAGTGCACACACACACACACACACAAAAATATTATAATAATAAATATAGCTGCAAGCAGCGATAAAGTGGCCAAAGCCAAAAACACCTCAAATCATGAACACAGCCTGCAATGTGCGTGAAATCTTGCAAGCACATTCCCAATAGGTCAAGGAACAGATACCACCCTTCTCACATTGGCCTGTTATAGCGCCACCAGCGGGTCAACTTTTGCATAACAATTTTTTGGAACAAAATGGACCAATCTTTGACGTCAGTAACGTCAAAGTGAGCACTGCCTGCGATCTTGACATTTTGTGATTTTATAGCCATTGTTTTCTGGCTTGAAGCGAGCCCACAATTGTTTCGAAGGAACAATATTTGTCTAGTTGTGGGCTCGCCTATAAGGCGAGCACACTTTAGATATTGTCAATATTTATCTATCAGGCAGGCAATCAACAGTAGACGGGATTTCGGTTCCTTTCTACTCCTACATACTTAGTGAGAAAATGAAAATAAAAACATCAATGTGTTCAGTTTACAGTAGCGAAGTGTGCTATTATTTTCTATAGCAATCGGCCAAATGGTGGCGCTGTAGGAAGCCTTCGAAAGTGCGAACTTTGAACAGGTATAGCTCATGCTGTGTTTGAGGTAAAGCCATGAAACCTGTATACACGTATGCGTCTCCTCATGCCGAACAACTTTTACCCTCTAACTTTTGACCTCTGACCTTTAGGTCTCCCACAATTCGGAATTATATGAAAAACAGTAAAAATCTATCTCCTCCTGGGATTTTTGCGATACGCGCATGAAACTTTTTTTACATGAACTTTGGACCAATATGGTCAGATTTATCTCGGCGGATTTCTTTTAAAGTGAAATATATTTTTTTAATAATTCAATGTATATTGCGGTTTTATGCAAATTATTCTTCGGCCTCTAAATCATACATGCAAAGTTACACGTTCATGGCATTTGGCAAAGATGTAGAGGGTTAGTCAAAGTATCACTGAAACCAATTTTATTCCAATCGGCCAAAGGGGGGCGCTGTATGAAGCGTTTGAAATTTCAAACTTCAAACGGGCATAAGTCATGACTCGTTTCGTTTGAAGTCATGCAACTTGCTTACACGCGTGCTTTGGCTCGAGCGAAAGACATCTGTGTCTTTGTTAAGTAAGCTCCGCCCTTAGATTTCCCGCCATTTTGAGCAGTTTGTGAAACGCTTAAACCCGCTTTTATTCTGGAATGTTCGCGTCACGTGCACAAAACTTTTTTTAAGTGAACTTCGGACCGATATCTAAAGATCTGTCAGATCGGATTTTTTAAAAATTGAAACATGCTTTTTTAATAAATTCAATGAATATTGCAGTTTTATGCAAATTATTCTTCTGCCTCTAAATCATGTATGCAAAGTAACATGTTCATGGCATTTGGCAAAGATGTAGAGTGTTATTCCAAATATCACTAAAACCAATTTTACCCCAATTGGCCAAAGGGGAGCGCTATATCATTTTGAGCAGTTTGTGAAACGCTTAAACCTGTTAAGATTTTTTTTGCAATTTGCATGAAACATTCTACACACAATCTAAGGACCATTATCTAATATGCCTATGCAGTGCACACACACAAAAAAATAAAATAATAATAAATATAGCTGCAAGCAGCCATAAAGTGGCCAAGGCCAAAAACACAGCAAAATCATGAACACAGCCTGCAATGTGCGTGAAATCTTGCAAGCACATTACCAATAGGTCAAGGAACAGATACCACCCTTCTCACATTAGCCTGTTATAGCGCCACCAGTGGGTCAACTTTTGCACAACACATTTTTGGAACAAAATGGACCAATCTTTGACGTCAGTAACGTCAAAGAGATCACTGCCTGCGATCTTGACATTTTGTACTTTTATAGCCATTGTTTTCGGGCTTGAAGCGAGCCCACAATTGTTTCGAAGGAACAATATTTTCTAGTTTATTTATCTATCAGGCAGGCATATCAAGTATCAAAAAACTTCGGTTCCTTTCTACTCCTACATACTTAGTGAGAAAATGAAAATAAAAACATCAATGTGTTCAGTTTACAGTGGCGAAGTGTGCTATTACTTTTTACAGCAATCGGCCAAATGGTGGCGCTGTAGGAAGCCTTCGAAAGTGCGAACTTTGAACAGGTATAGCTCATGCTGTGTTATACATACAGCCATGAAACCTGTATACACTTATGCGTCTCCTCATGCCGAACAACTTTTACCCTCTAACTTTTGACCTCTGACCTTTAGGTCTCCCACAATTCGGAATTATATGAAAAACAGTAAAAATCTATCTCCTCCTGGGTTTTTTTTGTTACGCGCACAAAACTTTTTTCACATGAACTTTGGACCAATACGGTCAGATTTATCTCGGTGGATTTCTTTTAAAGTGAAATATCATTTTTTAATAATTCAATCAATATTGCGGTTTTATGCAAATTATTCTTCTGCCTCTAAATCATACATGCAAAGTTACACGTTCATGGCATTTGGCAAAGATGTGGAGGGTTAGTCAAAGTATCACTGAAACCAATTTTATTCCAATCGGCCAAAGGGGGGCGCTATACGAAGCGTCTGAAAATTCAAACTTCAAACGGGCATAAGTCATCACTCGTTTCGTTTGAAGACATGCAACTTGTTACACGCGTGCTTTGACTCAAGCGGAAGACATCTGTGTCGTTGTTAAGTAAGCTCCGCCCTTCGATTTTCCGCCACTTTGAGCAGTTTGTAAAACGCGTAAACCCGCTTTTATTCTGGAATTTTCGCGTCACGTGCACAAAACTTTTTTTACGTGAACTTTGGACCGATATCTAAAGATCTGTCAGATCGGATTTCTTTAACATTGAAACATGCTTTTTTAAATAATTCAAACAATATTGCATTTTTATGCAAATTATTCTTCTGCCTCTAAAACATACAAGCAAAGTCACATTTTCATTACAAAATAGTGTAGAGGGTTAGTTCAAATATCACTGAAACCAATCTTACCCCAAATGGCCAAAGGGGGGCGCTATATAATTTTGAGCAGTTTGTAAAACGCTTAAACCCGTTTTTATTCTAGGATTTTTTTTGCAATTTGCATGAAACATTCTACACGCAATCTAAGGACCTTTATCTAACATGCCTATGAAGTGCACACAAAAAAATTATAAAATAATAATAATAAATATAGCTGCAAGCAGCGATAAAGTGTCCAAAGCCAAAAACACCTCAAATCATGAACACAGCCTGGGATGTGCGTGAAATCTTGCAAGCACATTCCCAATAGGTCAAGGAACAGATACCAACCTTCTCACATTGGCCTGTTATAGCGCCACCAGCGGGTCAACCTTTGCACAACACATTTTTGGAACAAAATGGACCAATCTTTGACGTCAGTAACGTCAAAGAGAGCACTGCCTGCGATCTTGACATTTTGTGCTTTTATAGCCATTGTTTTCTGGCTTGAAGCGAGCCCACAATTGTTTCGAAGGAACAATATTTTTCTAGTTGTGGGCTCGCCTATAAGGCGAGCACACTTTAGATATTGTCATTATTTATTTATTTATTGTGGGCTCGCCTATAAGGCGAGCACACTTTAGATATTGTCATTATTTCTATACTAGGCAGGCAGTCAGTGCAAGTATCAAAAAACTTCGGTTCCTTTCTACTCCTACATACTTAGTGAGAAAATGAAAATAAAAACATCAATGTGTTCAGCTTACTGTGGCGACGTGTGCTATTACTTTTTACAGCAATCGGCCAAATGGTGGCGCTGTAGGAAGCCTTCGAAAGTGCGAACTTTGAACAGGTATAGCTCATGCTGTGTTTGAGGTAAAGCCATGAAACCTGTATACACGTATGCGTCTCCTCATGCCGAACAACTTTTACGCTCTGACTTTTGACCTTTGACCTTTAGATATCCCACAATTTGGAATTATATGAAAAACAGTAAAAATCTATCTCCTCCTGGGTTTTTTTCGTTACGCGCACGAAACTTTTTTCACATGAACTTTGGACCAATACGGTCAGATTGATCAAACAGATTTCTTTTAAAGTGAAATATAATTTTTTAATAATTCAATCAATATTGCGGTTTTATGCAAATTATTCTTCGGCCTCTAAATCATACATGCAAAGTTACACGTTCATGGCATTTGGCAAAGATGTAGAGGGTTAGTCAAAGTATTACTGAAACCAATTTTAGTCCAATCGGCCAAAGGGGGGCGCTATACGAAGCGTTTGAAAATTCAAACTTCAAACGGGCATAAGTCATGACTCGTTTCGTTTTAAGACATGCAACTTGCTTACACGCGTGCTTTGACTCGAGCGGAAGACATCTGTGTCTTTGTTAAGTAAGCTCCGCCCTTCGATTTTCCGCCATTTTGAGCAGTTTGTAAAACGCATAAACCCGCTTTTATTCTGGAATTTTCGCTCCATGTGCACAAAACTTTCTTTACGTGAACTTTGGACCAATATCTAAAGATCTGTCAGATCGGATTTTTTTTTTAATTGAAACATGCTTTTTTAATAATTCAATGAATATTGCAGTTTTATGCAAATTATTCTTCTGCCTCTAAATCATACATGCAAAGTAACATGTTCATGGCATTTGGCAAAGATGTAGAGTGTTAGTCCAAATATCACGAAATCCAATCTCACTCCAATTGGCCAAAGGGGGGCGCTATATCATTTTGAGCAGTTTGTGAAACGCTTAAACCCGTTAGGATTTTTTTAGCAATTTGCATGAAACATTCTACACACAATCTAAGGACCTTTATCTAATATGCCTATGAAGTGCACACACACACAAAAAGAAAAATAATAACAAATATAGCTGCAAGCAGCGATAAAGTGGCCAAAGCCAAAAACACCTCAAATCATGAACACAGCCTGCAATGTCCGTGAAATCTTGCAAGCACATTCCCAATAGGTCAAGGAACAGATACCACCCTTCTTACATTGGCCTGTTATAATAGCGCCACCAGCGGGTCAACTTTTGGCACAACACATTTTTGGAACAAAATGGACCAATCTTTGACGTCAGTAACGTCAAAGAGAGCACTGCCTGCGATCTTGACATTTTGTACTTTTATAGCCATTGTTTTCTGGCTTGAAGCGAGCCCACAATTGTTTCGAAGGAACAATATTTTTCTAGTGACAATATCTAACCGTCATATCAAGTTCTCCTCAAAACTTCGGTTCCTTTCTACTCCTACATACTTAGTGAGAAAATGAAAATAAAAACATCAATGTGTTCAGCTTACTGTGGCGACGTGTGCTATTACTTTTTACAGCAATCGGCCAAATGGTGGCGCTGTAGGAAGCCTTCGAAAGTGCGAACTTTGAACAGGTATAGCTCATGCTGTGTTATACATACAGCCATGAAACCTGTATACACTTATGCGTCTCCTCATGCCGAACAACTTTTACCCTCTAACTTTTGACCTCTGACCTTTAGGTCTCCCACAATTCGGAATTATATGAAAAACAGTAAAAATCTATCTCCTCCTGGGTTTTTTTTGTTACGCGCACAAAACTTTTTTCACATGAACTTTGGACCAATACGGTCAGATTTATCTCGGTGGATTTCTTTTAAAGTGAAATATCATTTTTTAATAATTCAATCAATATTGCGGTTTTATGCAAATTATTCTTCGGCCTCTAAATCATACATGCAAAGTTACACGTTCATGGCATTTGGCAAAGATGTGGAGGGTTAGTCAAAGTATCACTGAAACCAATTTTATTCCAATCGGCCAAAGGGGGGCGCTATACGAAGCGTTTGAAAATTCAAACTTCAAACGGGCATAAGTCATGACTCGTTTCATTTGAAGACATGCAACTTGTTACACGCGTGCTTTGACTCAAGCGGAAGACATCTGTGTCGTTGTTAAGTAAGCTCCGCCCTTCGATTTTCCGCCATTTTGAGCAGTTTGTAAAACACGTAAACCCGCTTTTATTGTGGAATTTTCGCTCCACGTGCACAAAACTTTTTTTACGTGAACTTTGGACCGATATCTAAAGATCTGTCAGATCGGATTTCTTTAAAATTGAAACATGCTTTTTTAAATAAATTCAATGAATATTGCAGTTTTATGCAAATTATTCTTCTGCCTCTAAATCATACATGCAAAGTAACATGTTCATGGCATTTGGCAAAGATGTAGAGTGTTAGTCCAAATATCACTAAAACCAATCTTACCCCAATTGGCCAAAGGGGGGCGCTATATCATTTTGAGCAGTTTGTGAAACGCTTAAACCCGTTAGGATTTTTTTTTTGCAATTTGCATGAAACATTCTACACACAATCTAAGGACCTTTATCTAATATGCCTATGAAGTGCACACACACAAAAAAATAATAATAATGAATATAGCTGCAAGCAGCGATAAAGTGGCCAAAGCCAAAAACACCTCAAATCATGAACACAGCCTGCAATGTGCCTGAAATCTTGCAAGCACATTCCCAATAGGTCAAGGAACAGATACCACCCTTCTTACATTGGCCTGTTATAGCGCCACCAGCGGGTCAACTTTTGCACAACACATTTTTGGAACAAAATGGACCAATCTTTGACATCAGTAACGTCAAAGAGAGCACTGCCTGCGATCTTGACATTTTGTACTTTTATAGCCATTGTTTTCTGGCTAGAAGCGAGCCCACAATTGTTTCGAAGGAACAATATTTTTCTAGTTGTGGGCTCGCCTATAAGGCGAGCACACTTTAGATATTGTCATTATTTATTTATTTATTTATCTATCAGGCAGTCATATCAAGTATCAAAAAACTTCGGTTCCTTTCTACTCCTACATACTTAGTGAGAAAATGAAAATAAAAACATCAATGTGTTCAGTTTACAGTGGCGAAGTGTGCTATTACTTTTTACAGCAATCGGCCAAATGGTGGCGCTGTAGGAAGCCTTCGAAAGTGCGAACTTTGAACAGGTATAGCTCATGCTGTGTTTGAGGTACAGGCATGAAACCTGTATACACGTATGCGTCTCCTCATGCCGAACAACTTTTAGCCTCTGACTTTTGACCTCTGACCTTTAGATCTCCCACAATTCGGAATTATATGAAAAACAGTAAAAATCTATCTCCTCCTGGGTTTTTTTCGATACGCGCACAAAACTTTTTTCACATGAACTTTGGACCAATACGGTCAAACTAATCTCGGCGGATTTCTTTTAAAGTGAAATATAATTTTTTAATAATTCAATAAATATTGCAGTTTTATGCAAATTATTCTTCGGCCTCTAAATCATACATGCAAAGTTACACGTTCATGGCATTTGGCAAAGATGTAGAGGGTTAGTCAAGGTATCACTGAAACCAATTTTATTCCAATCGGCCAAAGGGGGGCGCTATACGAAGCGTCTGAAAATTCAAACTTCAAACGGGCATAAGTCATGACTCGTTTCATTTGAAGACATGCAACTTGTTACACGCGTGCTTTGACTCAAGCGGAAGACATCTGTGTCGTTGTTAAGTAAGCTCCGCCCTTCGATTTTCCGCCACTTTGAGCAGTTTGTAAAACGCGTAAACCCGCTTTTATTCTGGAATTTTCGCGTCACGTGCACAAAACTTTTTTTACGTGAACTTTGGACCGATATCTAAAGATCTGTCAGATCGGATTTCTTTAACATTGAAACATGCTTTTTTAAATAATTCAAACAATATTGCATTTTTATGCAAATTATTCTTCTGCCTCTAAAACATACAAGCAAAGTCACATTTTCATGACAAAATAGTGTAGAGGGTTAGTTCAAATATCACTGAAACCAATCTTACCCCAAATGGCCAAAGGGGGGCGCTATATAATTTTGAGCAGTTTGTAAAACGCTTAAACCCGTTTTTATTCTAGGATTTTTTTTGCAATTTGCATGAAACATTCTACACGCAATCTAAGGACCTTTATCTAACATGCCTATGAAGTGCACACAAAAAAATTATAAAATAATAATAATAAATATAGCTGCAAGCAGCGATAAAGTGTCCAAAGCCAAAAACACCTCAAATCATGAACACAGCCTGGGATGTGCGTGAAATCTTGCAAGCACATTCCCAATAGGTCAAGGAACAGATACCAACCTTCTCACATTGGCCTGTTATAGCGCCACCAGCGGGTCAACTTTTGCACAACACATTTTTGGAACAAAATGGACGAATCTTTGACGTCAGTAACGTCAAAGAGAGCACTGCCTGCGATCTTGACATTTTGTGCTTTTATAGCCATTGTTTTCTGGCTTGAAGCGAGCCCACAATTGTTTCGAAGGAACAATATTTTTCTAGTTGTGGGCTCGCCTAAAGGCGAGCACACTTTAGATATTGTCATTATTTATTTATTTATTTATTTATATACTATATCAAGTTCTCCTCAATACTTTGGCACCTTTCTACTCCTACATACTTAATGAGAAAATGAAAATAAAAACATAAATGTGTTCAGTTTACAGTGGCGACGTGTGCTATTACTTTATACAGCAATCGGCCAAATGGTGGCGCTGCAGGAAGCCTTCGAAAGTGCGAACTTTGAACAGGTATAGCTCATGCTGTGTTATACATACAGCCATGAAACCTGTATACACTTATGCGTCTCCTCATGCCGAACAACTTTTAGCCTCTGACTTTTGACCTCTGACCTTTAGGTCTCCCACAATTCGGAATTATATGAAAAACAGTAAAAATCTATCTCCTCCTGGGTTTTTTTTGTTACGCGCACAAAACTTTTTTCACATGAACTTTGGACCAATACGGTCAGATTTATCTCGGTGGATTTCTTTTAAAGTGAAATATCATTTTTTAATAATTCAATCAATATTGCGGTTTTATGCAAATTATTCTTCGGCCTCTAAATCATACATGCAAAGTTACACGTTCATGGCATTTGGCAAAGATGTGGAGGGTTAGTCAAAGTATCACTGAAACCAATTTTATTCCAATCGGCCAAAGGGGGGCGCTATACGAAGCGTCTGAAAATTCAAACTTCAAACGGGCATAAGTCATGACTCGTTTCGTTTGAAGACATGCAACTTGTTACATGCGTGCTTTGACTCAAGCGGAAGACATCTGTGTCGTTGTTAAGTAAGCTCCGCCCTTCCATTTTCCGCCATTTTGAGCAGTTTGTAAAACGCGTAAACCCGCTTTTATTCTGGAATTTTCGCGTCACGTGCACAAAACTTTTTTTACGTGAACTTTGGACCGATATCTAAAGATCTGTCAGATCGGATTTCTTTAACATTGAAACATGCTTTTTTAAATAATTCAAACAATATTGCATTTTTATGCAAATTATTCTTCTGCCTCTAAAACATACATGCAAAGTCACATTTTCATGACAAAATAGTGTAGAGGGTTAGTTCAAATATCACTGAAACCAATCTTACCCCAAATGGCCAAAGGGGGGCGCTATATAATTTTGAGCAGTTTGTAAAACGCTTAAACCCGTTTTTATTCTAGGATTTTTTTTGCAATTTGCATGAAACATTCTACACGCAATCTAAGGACCTTTATCTAACATGCCTATGAAGTGCACACAAAAAAATTATAAAATAATAATAATAAATATAGCTGCAAGTGTAACCCTGGTTACTTATTGCAACCAAACGTGGCAACCCAACCAGACATGGCAACCTTGTCAAGCAAGGAGTATAAATAAAGGTTGAGGTGATGTCACTTCCTAGATTGCCACTCCCTCCCAACCCAGAGTGTTTGGAAGCAGCATGGTTCATGCTATGCTGCTGCAGCTGCCCTCATGCTGTATACTTTCTGTGCCTATCCATACCTACTCAGCGGTGAGTTCATATCAACTGGTTTATTCTCAATGGCTTGGTCGATTGTGTTGAAATGGGTCTGCTAGCTGTTTGGTGTTTTAGCACAAATGCTGTGTAAGAAGGGGTTTACTTGACTGTGCTAAACTCCTAGCAGACCAAACAAATGTGTACAAGCTCAAACTGCTTGGTTTTCATTATTCACTAAAGTGAATTACATTTGAGTTTTGAAGTATTTCATTTGGGTTTTTGAACTATCTGATTTTGAGTTTGAAAGATTTTGAGTTTTGAAGTAATGACTTTTGTTTCTTTATAAAGTAATGATTTATTTGAGAAATATATTTTTATTTTCTTAATGCATGCATGCTATTATGAGCTTGAAATATTGACTTTAATGAGAATCATGAAATGAAAAGTAACATTCATGTTGACTTAGAATTGAATTATATTGTACAATAGACTGATTGCTTTATTTTCACCTGGCCTTTTTCAGGTCAGGTTTTTTGTGACACGAGCTGATGAGCTCTGGCGAGCCTCCCATTGAACCTGCTGGACCTTGAACCCCTCCTCCCATGGTGTTTGGTAGGAACCTGTGTTCCCCTTGTGTTCTCTCTCTCACTGAGGCACTGAGCCCAATCCCATGCCCAATCCCAATGCCCAATCCCAATGAACTGAACTGAACTCGAACTCTTTAAAGGGCCCCCATTTGTTATTTTTCATGTTGTTGCAACTGTTGATTTTCTTATCTGTCTGAAAAGTTTTCAATATATATTTCAGTTTAAACTTGCAACTTTGACTCCGTCTCCAATTTCTTTGGTATTCACACTACAAACTGAGCTCTCAGCAGCCGAACCTGGTTACTTCTGGTTTTTATGCAGTCATATCTCATTTATAACAGTGTAACAGCGTTATCCATTGTGCAACTTGCTACACAAGCAGCGATAAAGTGGCCAAAGCCAAAAACACCTCAAATCATGAACACAGCCTGCAATGTGCGTGAAATCTTGCAAGCACATTCCCAATAGGTCAAGGAACAGATACCACCCTTCTTACATTGGCCTGTTATAGCGCCACCAGCGGGTCAACTTTTGCACAACACATTTTTGGAACAAAATGGACCAATCTTTGACGTCAGTAACGTCAAAGAGAGCACTGCCTGCGATCTTGACATTTTGTACTTTTATAGCCATTGTTTTCCGGCTTGAAGCGAGCCCACAATTGTTTCGAAGGAACAATATTTTTCTAGTGACAATATCTAACCGTCATATCAAGTTCTCCTCAAAACTTCGGTTCCTTTCTACTCCTACATACTTAGTGAGAAAATGAAAATAAAAACATCAATGTGTTCAGCTTACTGTGGCGACGTGTGCTATTACTTTTTACAGCAATCGGCCAAATGGTGGCGCTGTAGGAAGCCTTCGAAAGTGCGAACTTTGAACAGGTATAGCTCATGCTCTGTTATACGTACAGCCATGAAACCTGTATACACGTATGCGTCTCCTCATGCCGAACAATTTTTACGCTCTGACTTTTGACCTCTGATCTTTAGATCCCTCAGAATTTGGAATTATATGAAAAACAGTAAAAATCTATCTCCTCCTGGGATCTTTGCGATACGCGCATGAAACTTTTTTCACATGAACTTTGGACCAATACGGTCAAACTAGTCTCGGCGGATTTCTTTTAAAGTGAAATATATTTTATTAATAATTCAATCAATGTTGCGGTTTTATGCAAATTATTCTTCGGCCTCTAAATCATACATGCAAAGTTACACGTTCATGGCATTTGGCAAAGATGTGGAGGGTTAGTCAAAGTATCACTGAAACCAATTTTATTCCAATCGGCCAAAGGGGGGCGCTATACGAAGCGTTTGAAAATTCAAACTTCAAACGGGCATAAGTCATGACTCGTTTCGTTTGAAGACATGCAACTTGTTACACGCGTGCTTTGACTCAAGCGGAAGACATCTGTGTCGTTGTTAAGTAAGCTCCGCCCTTCGATTTTCCGCCTTTTTGAGCAGTTTGTAAAACGCGTAAACCCGCTTTTATTCTGGAATTTTCGCTCCACGTGCACAAAACTTTTTTTACGTGAACTTTGGACCGATATCTAAAGATCTGTCAGATCGGATTTCTTTAAAATTGAAACATGCTTTTTTAAATAAATTCAATGAATATTGCAGTTTTATGCAAATTATTCTTCTGCCTCTAAATCATACATGCAAAGTAACATGTTCATGGCATTTGGCAAAGATGTAGAGTGTTAGTCCAAATATCACTAAAACCAATCTTACCCCAATTGGCCAAAGGGGGGCGCTATATCATTTTGAGCAGTTTGTGAAACGCTTAAACCCGTTAGGATTTTTTTTTTGCAATTTGCATGAAACATTCTACACACAATCTAAGGACCTTTATCTAATATGCCTATGAAGTGCACACACACAAAAAAATTATAATAATGAATATAGCTGCAAGCAGCGATAAAGTGTCCAAAGCCAAAAAACACCTCAAATCATGAACACAGCCTGCAATGTGCGTGAAATCTTGCAAGCACATTCCCAATAGGTCAAGGAACAGATACCACCCTTCTTACATTGGCCTGTTATAGCGCCACCAGCGGGTCAACTTTTGCACAACACATTTTTGGAACAAAATGGACCAATCGTTGACGTCAGTAACGTCAAAGAGAGCACTGCCTGCAATCTTGACATTTTGTGCTTTTATAGCCATTGTTTTCCGGCTTGAAGCGAGCCCACAATTGTTTCGAAGGAACAATATTTTTCTAGTGACAATATCTAACCGTCATATCAAGTTCTCCTCAAAACTTCGGTTCCTTTCTACTCCTACATACTTAGACAGAAAATGAAAATAAAAACATCAATGTGTTCAGCTTACAGTGGCAAAGTGTGCTATTATTTTTTACAGCAATCGGCCAAATGGTGGCGCTGTAGGAAGCCTTCGAAAGTGCGAACTTTGAACAGATAGAGCTCATGCTCTGTTATACGTACAGTCATGAAACCTGTATACACGTATGCGTCTCCTCATGCCGAACAACTTTTACCCTCTAACTTTTGACCTCTGACCTTTAGATCCCCCAGAATTTTGAATTATATAAAAAACAGTAAAAATCTATCTCCTCCTGGGATTTTTGCGTTATGCGCACAAAACTTTTTTCACATGAACTTTGGACCAATACGGTCAAACTAGTCTGGTCGGATTTCTTTTAAAGTGAAATATAATTTTTTAATAATTCAATCAATATTGCGGTTTTATGCAAATTATTCTTCGGCCTCTAAATCATACATGCAAAGTTACACGTTCATGGCATTTGGCAAAGATGTAGAGGGTTAGTTAAAGTATCACTGAAACCAATTTTATTCCAATCGGCCAAAGGGGGGCGCTATACGAAGCGTTTGAAAATTCAAACTTCAAACGGGCATAAGTCATGACTCGTTTCGTTTTAAGACATGCAACTTGTTTACACGCGTGCTTTGACTCAAGCGGAAGACATCTGTGTCGTTGTTAAGTAAGCTCCGCCCTTCGATTTTCCGCCATTTTGAGCAGTTTGTAAAACACGTAAACCCGCTTTTATTCTGTAATTTTTGCGTCACGTGCACAAAACTTTTTTTACGTGAACTTGGGACCAATATCTAAAGATCTGTCAGATCGGATTTCTTTAAAATTACAACATGCTTTTTTTTTAAAATTCAATGAATATTGCAGTTTTATGCAAATTATTCTTCTGCCTCTAAATCATACATGCAAAGTAACATGTTCATGGCATTTGGCTAAGGTGTAGAGTGTTAGTCCAAATATCACTAAAACCAATCTTACCCCAATTGGCCAAAGGGGGGCGCTATATCATTTTGAGCAGTTTGTGAAACGCTTAAACCCGTTAGGATTTTTTGCATGAAACATTCTACACACAATCTAAGGACCTTTATCTAATATGCCTATGAAGTGCACACACACACAAAAAATAATAATAATGAATATAGCTGCAAGCAGCGATAAAGTGGCCAAAGCCAAAAACACCTCAAATCATGAACACAGCCTGCAATGTGCGTGGAATCTTGCAAGCACATTCCCAATAGGTCAAGGAACAGATACCACCCTTCTTACATTGGCCTGTTATAGCGCCACCAGCGGGTCAACTTTTGCACAACACATTTTTGGAACAAAATGGACCAATCTTTGACGTCAGTAACGTCAAAGAGAGCACTGCCTGCGATCTTGACATTTTGTACTTTTATAGCCATTGTTTTCTGGCTTGAAGCGAGCCCACAATTGTTTCGAAGGAACAATATTTTTCTAGTGACAATATCTAACCGTCATATCAAGTTCTCCTCAAAACTTCGGTTCCTTTCTACTCCTACATACTTAGTGAGAAAATGAAAATAAAAACATCAATGTGTTCAGCTTACTGTGGCGACGTGTGCTATTACTTTTTACAGCAATCGGCCAAATGGTGGCGCTGTAGGAAGCCTTCGAAAGTGCGAACTTTGAACAGGTATAGCTCATGCTCTGTTATACGTACAGCCATGAAACCTGTATACACGTATGCGTCTCCTCATGCCGAACAACTTTTACGCTCTGACTTTTGACCTCTGACCTTTAGATCCCTCAGAATTTGGAATTATATGAAAAACAGTAAAAATCTATCTCCTCCTGGGATCTTTGCGATACGCGCATGAAACTTTTTTCACATGAACTTTGGACCAATACGGTCAAACTAGTCTCGGCGGATTTCTTTTAAAGTGAAATATATTTTATTAATAATTCAATCAATGTTGCGGTTTTATGCAAATTATTCTTCGGCCTCTAAATCATACATGCAAAGTTACACGTTCATGGCATTTGGCAAAGATGTGGAGGGTTAGTCAAAGTATCACTGAAACCAATTTTATTCCAATCGGACAAAGGGGGGCGCTATACGAAGCGTTTGAAAATTCAAACTTCAAACGAGCATAAGTCATGACTCGTTTCGTTTGAAGACATGCAACTTGTTACACGCGTGCTTTGACTCGAGCGGAAGACATCTGTGTCGTTGTTAAGTAAGCTCCGCCCCCCGATTTTCCGCCATATTGAGCAGTTTGTAAAACACGTAAAACCGCTTTTATTCTGGAATTTTCGCTCCACGTGCACAAAACTTTTTTTACGTGAACTTTGGACCGATATCTAAAGATCTGTCAGATCGGATTTCTTTAAAATTGAAACATGCTTTTTAAAATAAATTCAATGAATATTGCAGTTTTATGCAAATTATTCTTCTGCCTCTAAATCATACATGCAAAGTAACATGTTTATGGCATTTGGCAAAGATGTAGAGTGTTAGTCCAAATATCACTAAAACCAATCTTACCCCAATTGGCCAAAGGGGGGCGCTATATCATCTTGAGCAGTTTGTGAAACGCTTAAACCCGTTAGGATTTATTTTTGCAATTTGCATGAAACATTCTACACACAATCTAAGGACCTTTATCTAATATGCCTATGAAGTGCACACACACAAAAAAAATAATAATAATGAATATAGCTGCAAGCAGCGATAAAGTGGCCAAAGCCAAAAACACCTCAAATCATGAACACAGCCTGCAATGTGCGTGAAATCTTGCAAGCACATTCCCAATAGGTCAAGGAGCAGATACCACCCTTCTTACATTGGCCTGTTATAGCGCCACCAGCGGATCAACTTTTGCACAACACATTTTTGGAACAAAATGGACCGATCTTTGACGTCAGTAACGTCAAAGAGAGCACTGCCTGCGATCTTGACATTTTGTACTTTTATAGCCATTGTTTTCTGGCTTGAAGCGAGCCCACAATTGTTTCGAAGGAACAATATTTTTCTAGTTATTTATTTATCTAGTAAGTAGACGGGATTTTCGGTTCCTTTCTACTCCTACATACTTAGTGAGAAAATGAAAATAAAAACATCAATGTGTTCAGCTTACTGTGGCGACGCGTGCTATTACTTTTTACAGCAATCGGCCAAATGGTGGCGCTGTAGGAAGCCTTCGAAAGTGCGATCTTTGAACAGGTATAGCTCATGCTGTGTTATACATACAGCCATGAAACCTGTATACACTTATGCGTCTCCTCATGCCGAACAACTTTTACCCTCTAACTTTTGACCTCTGACCTTTAGGTCTCCCACAATTCGGAATTATATGAAAAACAGTAAAAATCTATCTCCTCCTGGGTTTTTTTTGTTACGCGCACAAAACTTTTTTCACATGAACTTTGGACCAATGCGGTCAGATTTATCTCGGTGGATTTCTTTTAAAGTGAAATATCATTTTTTAATAATTCAATCAATATTGCGGTTTTATGCAAATTATTCTTCGGCCTCTAAATCATACATGCAAAGTTACACGTTCATGGCATTTGGCAAAGATGTGGAGGGTTAGTCAAAGTATCACTGAAACCAATTTTATTCCAATCGGCCAAAGGGGGGCGCTATACGAAGCGTCTGAAAATTCAAACTTCAAACGGGCATAAGTCATGACTCGTTTCGTTTGAAGACATGCAACTTGTTACACGCGTGCTTTGACTCAAGCGGAAGACATCTGTGTCGTTGTTAAGTAAGCTCCGCCCTTCGATTTTCCGCCACTTTGAGCAGTTTGTAAAACGCGTAAACCCGCTTTTATTCTGGAATTTTCGCGTCACGTGCACAAAACTTTTTTTACGTGAACTTTGGACCAATATCTAAAGATCTGTCAGATCGGATTTCTTTAACATTGAAACATGCTTTTTTAAATAATTCAAACAATATTGCATTTTTATGCAAATTATTCTTCTGCCTCTAAAACATACATGCAAAGTCACATTTTCATGACAAAATAGTGTAGAGGGTTAGTTCAAATATCACTGAAACCAATCTTACCCCAAATGGCCAAAGGGGGGCGCTATATAATTTTGAGCAGTTTGTAAAGCGCTTAAACCCGTTTTTATTCTAGGATTTTTTTTGCAATTTGCATGAAACATTCTACACGCAATCTAAGGACCTTTATCTAACATGCCTATGAAGTGCACACAAAAAAATTATAAAATAATAATAATAAATATAGCTGCAAGCAGCGATAAAGTGTCCAAAGCCAAAAACACCTCAAATCATGAACACAGCCTGGGATGTGCGTGAAATCTTGCAAGCACATTCCCAATAGGTCAAGGAACAGATACCAACCTTCTCACATTGGCCTGTTATAGCGCCACCAGCGGGTCAACTTTTGCATAACACATTTTTGGAACAAAATGGACCAATCTTTGACGTCAGTAACGTCAAAGAGAGCACTGCCTGCGATCTCGACATTTTGTGCTTTTATAGCCATTGTTTTCTGGCTTGAAGCGAGCCCACAATTGTTTCGAAGGAACAATATTTTTCTAGTTGTGGGCTCGCCTATAAGGCGAGCACACTTTAGATATTGTCATTATTTATCTATCAGTCAGTCAGTCAGTCAGACAGTAGACGGGAACTTCGGTTCCTTTCTACTCCTACATACTTAGTGAGAAAATGAAAATAAAAACATCAATGTGTTCAGTTTACAGTGGCGAAGTGCGCTATTATTTTTTATAGCAATCGGCCAAATGGTGGCGCTGTAGGAAGCCTTCGAAAGTGCGAACTTTGAACAGGTATAGCTCATGCTGTGTTTTAGGTACAGCCATGAAACCTGTATACACGTATGCGTCTCCTCATGCCGAACAACTTTTACCCTCTAACTTTTGACCTCTGACCTTTAGGTCTCCCACAATTCGGAATTATATGAAAAACAGTAAAAATCTATCTCCTCCTGGGATTTTCGCGTCAAGTGCACAAAACTTTTTTCACATGAACTTTGGACCAATACGGTCAGATTGATCAACCAGATTTTTTTTAAAGTGAAATATAATTTTTTAATAATTTTATCAATATTGCGGTTTTATGCAAATTATTCTTCGGCCTCTAAATCATACATGCAAAGTTACACGTTCATGGCATTTGGCAAAGATGTGGAGGGTTAGTCAAAGTATCACTGAAACCAATTTTATTCCAATTGGCCAAAGGGGGGCGCTATACGAAGCGTCTGAAAATTCAAACTTCAAACGGGCATAAGTCATGACTTGTTTCGTTTGAAGACATGCAACTTGTTACACGCGTGCTTTGACTCAAGCGGAAGACATCTGTGTTGTTGTTAAGTAAGCTCCGCCCTTCAATTTTCCGCCATTTTGAGCAGTTTGTAAAACGCGTAAACCCGCTTTTATTCTGGAATTTTCGCGTCACGTGCACAAAACTTTTTTTACGTGAACTTTGGACCGATATCTAAAGATCTGTCAGATCGGATTTCTTTAACATTGAAACATGCTTTTTTAAATAATTCAAACAATATTGCATTTTTATGCAAATTATTCTTCTGCCTCTAAAACATACATGCAAAGTCACATTTTCATGACAAAATAGTGTAGAGGGTTAGTTCAAATATCACTGAAACCAATCTTACCCCAAATGGCCAAAGGGGGGCGCTATATAATTTTGAGCAGTTTGTAAAACGCTTAAACCCGTTTTTATTCTAGGATTTTTTTTGCAATTTGCATGAAACATTCTACACGCAATCTAAGGACCTTTATCTAACATGCCTATGAAGTGCACACAAAAAAATTATAAAATAATAATAATAAATATAGCTGCAAGCAGCGATAAAGTGGCCAAAGCCAAAAACACCTCAAATCATGAACACAGCCTGGGATGTGCGTGAAATCTTGCAAGCACATTCCCAATAGGTCAAGGAACAGATACCAACCTTCTCACATTGGCCTGTTATAGCGCCACCAGCGGGTCAACTTTTGCACAACACATTTTTGGAACAAAATGGACCAATCTTTGACGTCAGTAACGTCAAAGAGAGCACTGCCTGCGATCTTGACATTTTGTGCTTTTATAGCCATTGTTTTCTGGCTTGAAGCGAGCCCACAATTGTTTCGAAGGAACAATATTTTTCTAGTGACAATATCTAACCGTCATATCAAGTTCTCCTCAAAACTTCGGTTCCTTTCTACTCCTACATACTTAGACAGAAAATGAAAATAAAAACATCAATGTGTTCAGCTTACAGTGGCGAAGTGTGCTATTATTTTTTACAGCAATCGGCCAAATGGTGGCGCTGTAGGAAGCCTTCGAAAGTGCGAACTTTGAACAGATAGAGCTCATGCTCTGTTATACGTACAGTCATGAAACCTGTATACACGTATGCGTCTCCTCATGCCGAACAACTTTTACGCTCTGACTTATGACCTCTGACCTTTACATCCCGCAGAATTTTGAATTATATAAAAAACAGTAAAAATCTATCTCCTCCTGGGATTTTTGCGTTACGCGCACAAAACTTTTTTCACATGAACTTTGGACCAATACGGTCAAACTAGTCTGGTCGGATTTCTTTTAAAGTGAAATATAATTTTTTAATAATTCAATCAATATTGCGGTTTTATGCAAATTATTCTTCGGCCTCTAAATCATACATGCAAAGTTACACGTTCATGGCATTTGGCAAAGATGTGGAGGGTTAGTCAAAGTATCACTGAAACCAATTTTATTCCAATCGGCCAAAGGGGGGCGCTATACGAAGCGTTTGAAAATTCAAACTTCAAACGGGCATAAGTCATGACTCGTTTCGTTTGAAGACATGCAACTTGTTACACGCGTGCTTTGACTCGAGCGGAAGACATCTGTGTCGTTGTTAAGTAAGCTCCGCCCTTTGATTTTCCGCCATTTTGAGCAGTTTGTAAAACGCGTAAACCCGCTTTTATTCTGGAATTTTCGCTCCACGTGCACAAAACTTTTTTTACGTGAACTTTGGACCGATATCTAAAGATCTGTCAGATCGGATTTCTTTAAAATTGAAACATGCTTTTTTAAATAAATTCAATGAATATTGCAGTTTTATGCAAATTATTCTTCTGCCTCTAAATCATACATGCAAAGTAACATGTTCATGGCATTTGGCAAAGATGTGTAGAGTGTTAGTCCAAATATCACTAAAACCAATCTTACCCCAATTGGCCAAAGGGGGGCGCTATATCATTTTGAGCAGTTTGTGAAACGCTTAAACCCGTTAGGATTTTTTTTTTGCAATTTGCATGAAACATTCTACACACAATCTAAGGACCTTTATCTAATATGCCTATGAAGTGCACACACACAAAAAAATAATAATAATGAATATAGCTGCAAGCAGCGATAAAGTGGCCAAAGCCAAAAACACCTCAAATCATGAACACAGCCTGCAATGTGCGTGAAATCTTGCAAGCACATTCCCAATAGGTCAAGGAACAGATACCACCCTTCTTACATTGGCCTGTTATAGCGCCACCAGCGGGTCAACTTTTGCACAACACATTTTTGGAACAAAATGGACCAATCTTTGACGTCAGTAACGTCAAAGAGAGCACTGCCTGCGATCTTGACATTTTGTACTTTTATAGCCATTGTTTTCTGGCTTGAAGCGAGCCCACAATTGTTTCGAAGGAACAATATTTTTCTAGTTTATCTATCAGGCAGGCATATCAAGTATCAAAAAACTTCGGTTCCTTTCTACTCCTACATACTTAGTGAGAAAATGAAAATAAAAACATCAATGTGTTCAGTTTACAGTGGCGAAGTGTGCTATTACTTTTTACAGCAATCGGCCAAATGGTGGCGCTGTAGGAAGCCTTCGAAAGTGCGAACTTTGAACAGGTATAGCTCATGCTGTGTTATACATACAGCCATGAAACCTGTATACACTTATGCGTCTCCTCATGCCGAACAACTTTTACCCTCTAACTTTTGACCTCTGACCTTTAGGTCTCCCACAATTCGGAATTATATGAAAAACAGTAAAAATCTATCTCCTCCTGGGTTTTTTTTGTTACGCGCACAAAACTTTTTTCACATGAACTTTGGACCAATACGGTCAGATTTATCTCGGTGGATTTCTTTTAAAGTGAAATATCATTTTTTAATAATTCAATCAATATTGCGGTTTTATGCAAATTATTCTTCGCCCTCTAAATCATACATGCAAAGTTACACGTTCATGGCATTTGGCAAAGATGTGGAGGGTTAGTCAAAGTATCACTGAAACCGATTTTATTCCAATCGGCCAAAGGGGGGCGCTATACGAAGCGTTTGAAAATTCAAACTTCAAACGGGCATAAGTCATGACTCGTTTCGTTTGAAGACACGCAACTTGTTACACGCGTGCTTTGACTCGAGCGGAAGACATCTGTGTCGTTGTTAAGTAAGCTCCGCCCTTCGATTTTCCGCCACTTTGAGCAGTTTGTAAAACGCGTAAACCCGCTTTTATTCTGGAATTTTCGCGTCACGTGCACAAAACTTTTTTTACGTGAACTTTGGACCGATATCTAAAGATCTGTCAGATCGGATTTCTTTAACATTGAAACATGCTTTTTTAAATAATTCAAACAATATTGCAGTTTTATGCAAATTATTCTTCTGCCTCTAAAACATACAAGCAAAGTCACATTTTCAAGACAAAATAGTGTAGAGGGTTAGTTCAAATATCACTGAAACCAATCTTACCCCAAATGGCCAAAGGGGGGCGCTATATAATTTTGAGCAGTTTGTAAAACGCTTAAACCCGTTTTTATTCTAGGATTTTTTTTGCAATTTGCATGAAACATTCTACACGCAATCTAAGGACCTTTATCTAACATGCCTATGAAGTGCACACAAAAAAATTATAAAATAATAATAATAAATATAGCTGCAAGCAGCGATAAAGTGTCCAAAGCCAAAAACACCTCAAATCATGAACACAGCCTGGGATGTGCGTGAAATCTTGCAAGCACATTCCCAATAGGTCAAGGAACAGATACCAACCTTCTCACATTGGCCTGTTATAGCGCCACCAGCGGGTCAACTTTTGCACAACACATTTTTGGAACAAAATGGACCAATCTTTGACGTCAGTAACGTCAAAGAGAGCACTGCCTGCGATCTTGACATTTTGTGCTTTTATAGCCATTGTTTTCTGGCTTGAAGCGAGCCCACAATTGTTTCGAAGGAACAATATTTTTCTAGTGACAATATCTAACCGTCATATCAAGTTCTCCTCAAAACTTCGGTTCCTTTCTACTCCTACATACTTAGTGAGAAAATGAAAATAAAAACATCAATGTGTTCAGCTTACTGTGGCGAAGTGTGCTATTATTTTTTACAGCAATCGGCCAAATGGTGGCGCTGTAGGAAGCCTTCGAAAGTGCGATCTTTGAACAGGTATAGCTCATGCTGTGTTATACGTACAGCCATGAAACCTGTATACACTTATGCGTCTCCTCATGCCGAACAACTTTTACCCTCTAACTTTGGACCTCTGACTTTTAGGTCTCCCACAATTTGGAATTATATGAAAAACAGTAAAAATCTATCTCCTCCTGGGATTTTTGCATAACGCGCACGAAACTTTTTTCACATGAACTTTGGACCAATACGGTCAAACTAGTCTCGGCGGATTTCTTTTAAAGTGAAATATAATTTTTTAATGATTCAATCAATATTGCGGTTTTATGCAAATTATTCTTCGGCCTCTAAATCATACATGCAAAGTTACACGTTCATGGCATTTGGCAAAGATGTGGAGGGTTAGTCAAAGTATCACTGAAACCAATTTTATTCCAATCGGCCAAAGGGGGGCGCTATACAAAGCGTTTGAAAATCCAAACTTCAAACGGGCATAAGTCATGACTCGTTTCGTTTGAAGACATGCAACTTGTTCCACACGTGCTTTGACTCAAGCGGAAGACATCTGTGTCGTTGTTAAGTAAGCTCCGCCCTTTGATTTTCCGCCATTTTGAGCAGTTTATAAAACGCGTAAACCCGCTATTATTCTGGAATTTTCGCGTCACGTGCACAAAACCTTTTTTACGTGAACTTTGGACCGATATCTAAAGATCTGTCAGATCGGATTTATTTAACATTGAAACATGCTTTTTAAAATAATTCAAACAATATTGCATTTTTATGCAAATTATTCTTCTGCCTCTAAATCATACATGCAAAGTCACATTTTCATGACAAAATAGTGTAGAGGGTTAGTTCAAATATCACTTACCCCAAATGGCCAAAGGGGGGCGCTATATAATTTTGAGCAGTTTGTAAAACGCTTAAACCCGTTTTTATTCTAGGATTTTTTTTGCAATTTGCATGAAACATTCTACACGCAATCTAAGGACCTTTATCTAACATGCCTATGAAGTGCACACAAAAAAATTATAAAATAATAATAATAAATATAGCTGCAAGCAGCGATAAAGTGTCCAAAGCCAAAAACACCTCAAATCATGAACACAGCCTGGGATGTGTGTGAAATCTTGCAAGCACATTCCCTATCTCCTCCTGGGATTTTTGCATAACGCGCACAAAACTTTTTTCACATGAACTTTGGACCAATACGGTCAAACTAGTCTCAGCGGATTTCTTTTAAAGTGAAATATAATTTTTTAATAATTCAATCAATATTGCGGTTTTATGTAAATTATTCTTCGGCCTCTAAATCATACATGCAAAGTTACACGTTCATGGCATTTGGTAAAGATGTAGAGGGTTAGTCAAAGTATCACTGAAACCAATTTTATTCCAATCGGCCAAAGGGGGGCGCTATACGAAGCGTTTGAAAATTCAAACTTCAAACGGGCAAAAGTCATGACTCGTTTCGTTTTAAGACATGCAACTTGTTACACGCATGCTTTGACTCAAGCGGAAGACATCTGTGTCGTTTTTAAGTAAGCTCCGCCCTTCGATTTTCCGCCATTTTGAGCAGTTTGTAAAACGCGTAAACCCGCTTTTATTCTGGAATTTTCGCGTCACATGCACAAAACTTTTTTTACGTGAACTTTGGACCAATACGGTTAAACTAATCTCGGCGGATTTCTTTTAAAGTGAAATATAATTTTTTAATGATTCAATCAATATTGCGGTTTTATGCAAATTATTCTTCGGCCTCTAAATCATACATGCAAAGTTACACGTTCATGGCATTTGGCAAAGATGTGGAGGGTTAGTCAAAGTATCACTGAAACCAATTTTATTCCAATCGGCCAAAGGGGGGCGCTATACGAAGCGTCTGAAAATTCAAACTTCAAACGGGCATAAGTCATAACTCGTTTCGTTTGAAGACATGCAACTTGTTACACGTGTGCTTTGACTCAAGCGGAAGACATCTGTGTCGTTGTTAAGTAAGCTCCGCCCTTTAATTTTCCGCCATTTTGAGCAGTTTGTAAAACGCGTAAACCCGCTTTTATTCTGGAATTTTCGCGTCACGTGCACAAAACTTTTTTTACGTGAACTTTGGACCGATATCTAAAGATCTGTCAGATCGGATTTCTTTAACATTGAAACATGCTTTTTTAAATAATTCAAACAATATTGCATTTTTATGCAAATTATTCTTCTGCCTCTAAAACATACATGCAAAGTCACATTTTCATGACAAAATAGTGTAGAGGGTTAGTTCAAATATCACTGAAACCAATCTTACCCCAAATGGCCAAAGGGGGGCGCTATATAATTTTGAGCAGTTTGTAAAACGCTTAAACCCGTTTTTATTCTAGGATTTTTTTTGCAATTTGCATGAAACATTCTACACGCAATCTAAGGACCTTTATCTAACATGCCTATGAAGTGCACACAAAAAAATTATAAAATAATAATAATAAATATAGCTGCAAGCAGCGATAAAGCGTCCAAAGCCAAAAACACCTCAAATCATGAACACAGCCTGGGATGTGCGTGAAATCTTGCAAGCACATTCCCAATAGGTCAAGGAACAGATACCAACCTTCTCACATTGGCCTGTTATAGCGCCACCAGCGGGTCAACTTTTGCACAACACATTTTTGGAACAAAATGGACCAATCTTTGACGTCAGTAACGTCAAAGAGAGCAATGCCTGCGATCTTGACATTTTGTGCTTTTATAGCCATTGTTTTCTGGCTTGAAGCGAGCCCACAATTGTTTCGAAGGAACAATATTTTTCTAGTTAGTTGACAAAATTGTCCATATAGTTTTAGTCATCATAGCTTAGTTTTTATTTTGTTTTTATTTTGTTTCCCTTGTGGTTTTAGTTGACGAAATGTAACACTGTGGCAATGCAGTGTAAATAGTTAGCAAGCAAGCTAACCCTCTCATCCGTAATAGACCCCACAATTCCGTTACAATGGTGCAGGTGGAGCTACTAGCTGGCTTTGCATGGATATAACTGAAAGGTTGAAAACGGAACAGATTGGTCTCATTACTCAAGTAGGTCAGTTCCACTCTTTGTGGCGCACGTTAGCCGCATTGAATTCACAACAAGAGCCACGACATAGATGACAATCAGTGTAGTAAACTTGTAATCAGTGAAGTAAATGGCTTTTGACATGACCACTTTTTTGAGTTGCGCCATCATGATACGATTTCTCTGCGATTGGTTAATTTGTTGTTAAGGCCAACCGGCCGACCAATGGTGCAACTTCATCAGTGACTCAGTCACCAACATTCACATTAACTACTCCGTACCCGTCCGTGGATATGAGCACCCAAAGTATGCAGACAGAGTATATCAGGGATGGAAAGTAACTTTGTACTTGCTACCTGCAACAGTTCCAACACGCATTCCAACAAGTGTGCGTTCCGTCGCTGATTTTGAGGAGAGATGGTTGGCCAGCCAAAACGTCCTGCAAGCATGCACGATGGCAGCGAAACTGTGCATACACACTCCCTGGGTGCCAGAGCAGAACCTCTGCCCCGAATATTTCACATCAGCCTGTTATAGCGCCACCAGAAGGCGGATTTGTGCAAAACACATTTTTGGATAGCACACCTACAGATGTTGTCCAAAAACCACGCAAATCGCTACACAGTATCTCTGATAGTCATTAAAAAAATGGCTATTTCAGATTTTTCATATTCCATTCTGATTGTCTAAGATAAGACACATTCCCACTAGGCCGAAGAAGACAACATTTTAAAATCTGCCTCATGGTGGCTCTATACCAGCCTGATTTATGTTTTTATCTATAACTCCACCGATCACTGTAAAACGTTGTATGCACTCTCTCTAGAGTCTAAACAAAAACCTTTGCCCTTCATTTCTCAAATTTGCATTATATAGCGCCACCAGGAGGCCGACTTATGTAAAACCCTTTTTAAATATGACTCCTTCAGATTGTATCCAAATTTCATGCAACGTGCTACACATGATCTCTATAGTCATGTGATCAAGACAGATATCCTTGCTTTTTCATATTCCATCTTGATTGGCTAAAATTACCTTCCAAAGTTTGCAGGATTGGCCCGTTTTGAACAAACATTAACCACTTCAGCCCTATTTACTTTTAAGTAGATATGCTATTGAAAACTTTAAATGGGACCTTCTGCATAATGAGTACTTTCTACCTTTGGTACTTTAAGTACATTTTGATACCAATACCTTTGTACTTTTACTCAAGTACATTATGAATTCTGGACTTTTACTTGTAAGGGTGCCCTCACACCAAAATACCTAGAGTGGAATCCGCCAATACATTTCAATGAGAATGGAGCGGTTTCATGCCAGTAGAGGATTTCTGCAAAAAAAAAAACAAAAAAAAAAAACGCTCCATTCTCATTGAAATGCATTGGCGGATTCCACTCTAGGTATTTTGGTGTGAGGGCACCCTTTACATAGTATTTATATACTGCAGTATTGATACTTTTACTTAAGTAAAACGTGTGAGTACTTTTTCCACCACTGTCACTCTCATAGTTATGGTATCTTTGAAATTAAAAACATTTGAGAACCACTAGGCTTCTCTACAGTAACATTAGCAATGGTTTAATCAAGCTGGCTCGCTTAGCAGACCACTTCAGGGGCACCATCAGTCAGTCACAGTTCCTTTCAGGACTCATGCAGAATGTGAGAAAACCTGTATTTTAAGATATGAAATGTGCTCTGAAACTGACATGGTCAAACTTGTCTCATATCAGCTTTCTACTTTTATTTTTGGGACCTTGCAGAAAAGCAGATGTTAGATGTGTATTCCATTTATGCTCTGATTAAAGTCATTGTTATTTTTAGTTTTGTATTTTTATGCTTCACCATTAAATGGCTTAGGACTGGATATGATATGATATGATATGATATGATATGATATGATATGATGGAGTTTGCATAACATTAGGAACAAACACTAATATAAATTGTGCATGATTGTGCCACTGCCTATATTAAACGTAAAACTAGAAATACTGTTCCTACGAAACAGTGTGGGCTCGCATGGAACACCATGTATGGGCACAAAGATCTACCCTTTGGCTGCTCCTCATTGGCTAAGCCTTTGTACTGTGTGTCGGTAATTCTTTTGAGGAGAATAACCTTGGTCTATAAAGTTTTGGTATAACGTACTGATATAACATACTGGTCTTGAGCCCACGTGTTGTTGTTATTTATATCAGGTCGCACTTGTTGGTGGTGATGTCACCAAGAACGCTGCTCCTCATTGGCTAAGGGCCCCGCCTTTGTACTGTCGGTAATTTCTTTGAGGAGAATAAACTTGACCTATAGAGTTTTGGTATACCATACCGGTCTCGTCATTCAGCGAGCCCACAACTAGAAATGCACTCTGTCGAAGTGCCAACTTGCTTCTTGTGCACAAGTAGGCCATGTATGGCCTACTTGTGCGCCAGCAGAGCACGCCATGAGGTGCCACTGACATCACCAGTGGCATCACCAGAAATGCTGGTCCTTGATTGGGCTACGGGCTTAAACACACACACAGACAGACACCGACATACGTCACTCACTTGCACGCTCTACTGGCGTGCGTAATAACGGCCATGGTACTGTATGGATTCCTTTGTGTGTGAGAACTGAACATAATTATGTTGTAGCCTACCAGGCCTTCTTTTCAACCAATACTACAGTGTAGGACTGGAGTTATGTTACTGTGCAGCTGGTAGCTAACAGCTAACATCCTGTAGTATTGTGCCTGCTTTTGTATTTTCATTCAATTGGAAGAACCATTGTTAGGTCGAGTCATATAATTCAACTGAAAGGGTATTTGTCGACGTTTAATGGAGGATGAGTCATCCAAATGACCATACAATGGAAAAGCCCTTTGTGAAAGTGGATGAGTAGTCTCCAACCAAAGGAAAACACACAACGGTGGTTTTGTACTAGCCAAGCAGCATAGACAAGGCAAGGCAAGTTTAATGTATAGCACATTTCAACAACAAGGCAATTCAATGTGCTTTACACAAAACAGTAAGAGCATTAAGACACATTATAAAATAATACAATAAAATATACACAGGCGCAGGGGGAGAGTACCTGTATAACACCGTGGAGTATATGGGGTTTTAATGCATTTCTTTTTTATTGATTGAATACTTAGTCAGAAATGTAAACAGCACGTGGTACAGCTTAAAGGATAACAAAAAGGTCCGTGGCAATCATTGTCACTGCACATACAGTACTCAGACTGCAAGAGACAATGAAGCCTGTACTTGTAGCATTTATGGGAGGGAGTTTTTTTTTCGCGGCCCCTTCCGCAGGTGAAAATCTAACCCTCCGCGATGCTACGTCCCGCCGCAGGTGAATATCTAACCCTCCATGATGATATCCACTGCGGTTGAATATCTAACCCTCCGCGATGCTCCGGTCCGCCGCGGGTGAATATCTAACCCTCCGTGATGCTCTGGTCCGCTGCGGGTGAATATCTAACCCTCTGCGATGCTCCGGTCCGCTGCGGGTGAATATCTAACCCTCCGCGATGCTCCGGTCCGCCGCGGGTGAATATCTAACCCTCCGTGATGCTCTGGTCCACCGCAGGTGCCGCGGGACGGGGCCGCGAGAAGATCTCTATGGTGGGAAGTGAAATCACTTATCACTTATCACTATCTGCAAAAAAACTTTTGAGAACCACTGTTCTAAAAACACCCACATGAAGCATCTGTTGCAATAAGAGACATAACTCTCTCTATGACTGGAGAGCACACTGAACCCAGTGAACAAACACAATGACACAATGACCTATGAATGGCTGGACAGACTGCCTAAATATCAAACAAATCAGCTTTTACTCCTGATTGGAAGATTTTAGATGAACTGTAAATCAAATCAACATTTCTTTCCATCACATATGCGTATATTTAATTTAGCCTCCACTAGAACATACACATTCAAATAATGCACCCACAGGACATAAATACTGTTCATCAAGGAGGAATGTGGAGATCGGTAATAGAGGGTATGTGCGTGACATCATCGTACCCGGAAGTTAAGCGGGAACGCCTACTGAGTGGCAAAAAACTACTTTCTGGCCTTGACAGCCCATACATCCAAACAGAAAAGTCCTATCTGATTGCATTAAACGACGTTAAACGATGTTAAACTCACTTTGCCACTTGATTTGCCATTCACTTTATGCATGCGCATACCCTCTATACCAGTGTTTCTCAAATGGGGGTACGTGTACCCCTAGGGGTACGCAGAGGTACTGCAGGGGGTACTCAGAAAATGCCCCCAAAAAAGAAAACTAGTAGAAATCATGCTTGTTCATAGTTAAAGAATTAACTACAATTGAATTAGGAGGGGAAAAACATTTACTGTTATGTTTAATGAAGCCACATGGAGAAACTTGATATGAGCCTGAGTTGTTAACCCAAATGACATGGTACAAGGCAACTGGGATGTATTTTAAAGTTGTTTGGAAGTTATTGACATGATAACTTGACTGAAAGTTTATGACCACAGTGTTGAAAACGAGAAGAGGAGGCACCGTTTGAAACTCTTTCACCCCATTTCTTATTTGTTATTTTATATTCTTGAAATGGGGGGTTATCATAGCATCATATACCACTATTTATTTATATTTTAATTGCAGTTTTATGAGGAAAATGTTGTTGTCGGGTAAAGGGGGTACTTGGATTCAGAAATCATGGAAAGGGGGTACTCACGCCAAAAAAGATTGAGAAACACTGCTCTATACGACACACTACTTTGTGCGTAATTTTATACCAATTATATATGCCATGTATATATCAAAATAACATGTTTTGGGCTTTTATGCCTTTATTCGTAGGGATAGACATAGACAGCTGACAGGAAATGGGGGAGAGAGATGGGGAATGACCCGCTGCAAGCGGGGACACACTGTCAGGCTACTCTGAGCCTACGTGCCTGGACTGTTACGCCAGTGGCCCAGTCTGGAAATACGATTGAACTTAGAACATATGAAATTTCATGACTCCATGACACAAGTGCAAAGCACATCAGAGGGTGGCATGGACATCCCAGGAGCTTCCCTCCATCCAGAGATGTATACAACATGGATCCATCTCTTGTTTTCCCCCAGACATGTTGAGGTCTAACAAGGTTATAGCCAAGGTTAACCGGGCCGTTTTAACTTGATGTTAAGAATTTCATAAATGTAAGGGTTGGTCTGAGGAAGGATTGCTATGTACATTTTGGCAGGTAATAAAATATACATCTGCCGAATAATACACCCACACTGCAAATAGATTTTTCTATGAACTAAAAATGTTTTTATTATACTGTATATTTGTGCCATTTTGGCCTCACAGTGTGAATATAAGGTCAATAATGATAATGTATTACTTGGCAGACACAATTAGTTTAGCTGGATACATGCCTTCATCTCTTAACACTCAGTAAGAGCACTTTAAATCAAACTATGAATGGAACTCTCAGCATATGCTTTATTCGATCAAGTTTGGCAAAACCTTACATTTTTCTGCATTTAAAAACACCAAAGAGTTCAGAGCAGTTGTGTCAAGGATATACTTCTACTGAGTCTAATGACACATTGATTACTCTAAGCGTCATCATGGACTATAGATGTCAGAGCATCTCTAAAGAAGATTATATTGTTTTTAAACAAATCAGTCTTGGAATCTTGGACAATCTTTAGTCAACCCAAAATGATTGTCCTCATAACCCACAAAATACATAAGCAAGCTCACCACGCCTCTAGCTAAAGAAAGACATGTTATGCCATTAAAATTTCAATCTGTTATTAAATAATGATTGTACGCTTGGAAGGACTTGGAAGTACAGTCTGTTTCTGAACCATGTTAATAATTTAACAACACACAACCTCTCGAGTTGACTACCACCCGTATTAGTTGTAATTTCTCTTTCATTTAACATGCTGTCGCTATTTCTCTTGTACAAATACATTTTGAGCGTAAGAGTGCATATAGATGAGAGAACCATGTATATTCTGTCATTTGAAGTATCTGGGGGACAGTTGGAGAGCCACACTCCTTTCATCCTCGATACTGTAAGAACTGTGGATGACAACCTGTCAACCTCAGTTTAGAATCTACATGTTCAAGATAGTAGTATTACATTAACACAATATAGTTAAGTCAGTGTTTTCAAATCAATTGTCAATGGATCTGCAGTAATGTTCGCATGACTAAAACCCATATCTCACAGTTTTTTGTGTTTTTTTTTTTTTTACATTTTAATTTAGCAGCACCATCAGTATAGTTAGTATACCGTTCTACTTTACTTAAATGTGTCATTTTCAAGTGACTTAACAGAAGTGTGACAGACAGACTTGTGTCATGTTGTGTCCATATGACATATTTCCCTGTGTATATGCTGTCTGGCTTTAATGGAAGAGAGCAATAAATTGTACCTTTCTCTAAAATTGTACCTTTCTCTGCTGAAAGCAGGGCAGGAAAGAGAAAAGGGTGGCAGACCGAAAGCGGAGCTGTGCGTGTGTGTGTGTGGGTGCCTGTGCACAGCCGCACACACTTACACGTTTTTGTGACAGAGAGGGAGGCGGTGTGGGGGGGGGGGGGGGGGGGGGTATTGTTGCTAAATGGGTCACTCTGACAGTAGTGGAAAGGAGACCTGTATGGAATAGAAATAACATAAGACAAGGATTCCTCTTCATATTGGCCTAGAATCTACTAGGCTACACACTTTATTAGAAGATAGGATAGAATGGGCTCCAGATTGTGCTTTCGTTACTGCCCTACTTTTACAACAAATGGTAAACAATATCAATTTTAATCTCAATTATACTACTGTGCTGTACTTCCAAATGTAGGGCACAGTTGGCCTTGTGTAGCCAGACGAATCTGCCATTGCAAAGAAATATCCACTCTGTGATATTGTCTGGCTATGCAAGGCTAGGCCACAGTCACACCCAACTTTATTTCTAGGGCGTATTCTGACAATGGGAACGGAGCGGTTTGTTGCCATCGGTAGATTTCTGTAAAGAAAACAAAAAGCCACCCTGTTGCCATTGAAAAGCATGGGCAGAATCCACCCTCATAGGTAGAATTAAACTTGGGTGTGACTGTGTGCCCGTATGTAGTATTGCTGCGTGCTTTTATTTAATGTGTGCTTGTTTGAAGCACTTAAACTCAATACTTAGTTGACCGGGTTCCCAAGGGACCTACAATATATACTGTTACTAGACCATGCAAGGGCCACGGTCACAACGTAAAAAATATTCTACCCATGAGAGTGGATTCCGCCAATGCATTTCAATGGGAATGGCATGGATTTATGGTCTTGCGCAGCTTTCGGTGTGGTGGGCAGACCGTGCGTTTATGCTTGAAGCAGATTATTCTCGGGGAAGATTCTGCTTTTCCCCCAGCTGTCCAATCAGGTGAGTCGAGGGCGGACCGTCCCAAGACTCAGGAAGCGACAACTATCCTCGCGTCACCAGACTTTCCACCTCGGAGCGACAACGGGTTGTAGCAACGTGTGTTGTGAGCTTTGGGGATGCACAGACTGTGTCGTCGCGTGGGCCAATACCGCTCATACAGCGGTCCCAAATAGTCTCTCTGTATAACAGGTTAAAATTTCCAGGTGTCTCAATCAAACCCTCTGTTCGATCCTGGAAATGTAATTAAGACTATGCGAATGATACTCGCGCCAGCTAGCTAACAAACTAAAAATCTCAAGGTGTCTCCCGTTTCAAACATGAGCATTGACTATGAACAACCCTTACTAATAATCAATACCCACTATCACCTTGATTAACGTCTGCTATCATTCTTAATCGCGTGCTTGTTGGTTGTAATTGCTGGTTTTGGTGTTTAAGATTTCTGTAAAATCTAGGGAGCTCTTCTGTGGATTATACCCCTTATAATAATCCTGGTCAGAAATATACCATTAAAACCTTGTGACGCAACGACCTCGTTTTACTCTTGTGAAGAAGTTAAAAACCCAATTAATTGAGAGTATAACCCTCAATGGTGACCTGAAATAATTCTAGGAATCTTCTCTTTAAAAGCAGGAAATTGTAAATTTATTAAAATAATTTGCAAGACAGTGTTAAGCGAAACAGAATATAAATATAATAATCAGGTAGACAGAATCGAAATTATGCAAAACCTAATTCAATAATTAACATCAGTACCTCCAATAAGGAATAATCACGAAGGTCCAAATAAAAGTGTTCAGATAACTCCTGATAGCGTATCGCAATCCTGTACTGGAATGCGTGGATCAACCACAAATGCTTATTTAATTCTAGAAGTACTTACGATGTCAATACCTAACAATTAAAATCAAAATAACTTACTCTGCACCCGTTCATTTGGAAGAGAGAGAAAATAAGTTGCGCAGGCTTACCTTCTCTTCTATAATAACCCATCAGTGAATGCCAAGGCCTGTTAACCAAGGTCATCCACTATCTGGGGGAGGACTCCGCTTAACTAATTCAGGCATAGAATCTTTGGCTAATTTTAGGTTCTAAGAATTATCTATTTTAGTATAAGTGCTATATTGTCTCTATTTAAACGGAGATCAAATTGATTCTCCGGGCTAGGTCAACATACTGTAACTAATGATAACCTCAGGTATTCAGATTCCATGCCCGAGAGCCCCCCAAGAAATCCTCCTTGTGCTGCATCTTTTAAAGGGCAGAGGACCTGCCCCCAAAGTTTCTCTCTTCCTCCATATGAACCAATCATACATAGTTCCTCCACCAAATTTGCTTACAATATTTCCAGAGTATCCATTACAGATTACAAATTACATTACATGTACAGTATATCAGCTGTTATTTATGCTGTGAATTTCCATTTGGTACATACAGTCTTGGCACATACAGTCTTGCGCAGTTTCTTCCCAGTCGACAGCGCCCTGTTTGCGTCACTTCCCTGTTCTGACACACTGTTACATAACTGCTTTTACAGTAATCAAACAACATTTGTGACCCTTTGACTTCTTCAGTGAACATGGTTACATCAACTGAAAAGTAAAAATATATACTGTATATTTTATATATATATAAAAATCCTGACCTTCAAAGATTTAGAAAGAACAAATATATATAAAATCTAGAATTACTCAACATATATATATATAAAGTCCAGAAATTAGTGCAATAGAATAGTAGCAAAACAACACATCAGCTCTGATGAGCCTCCACTTCTCCTATTCCGTTCTCCCTCCAACTCCTCCTCCTCACTGTTCAGAGTCTGGTTCATACGGTGCTCCCCACATGTCGTCCTCCTGGACCCCTTGCTGTTGGCTGTCCTCGTGTGCACCTGCATCGAACACTGCATCGTATACCCCTGCGCCAGTGATGCCCCTCGCTATCACTGTCCCTGTCACTGTCAATCAATATTGGTGACCCTCCTATGGGAATCTGCATTCTATCTTGCCCACCCGTTGATTGGCCCTCTCCTGGGTTCTGTATAGCCTGAGTTTGGGTCAGCGGGGACCTTTGGGAATGTAATTTTGGCTTCACGCACGCCACAGGCCTCTCATATGGGGTTTTCGCCCTATGATAATAATCTTCCAGAACATGCCTGGCCAGTGGGTCTCCTGCAGTCAAGACTAGCGGACCAGGCGCCGCGACACCCCCTACATTGACTGAAGGGAACCCACTGGGCATTGTGCAAGACACACTAGAGCCCCCCAGGGCTGATAGGCCTTATAGACCTGCCACGACGTTTCTCCAAACGCCGTGGGGAGTCATCAACCCACGCCCAGGGGTGCATTTCAGTGCCGTTGGCAAGGGCGTCGCACCCGTAATAAAATATCCGGCCGTCGGTCAAATGCGCGGTATATGTGACAGGTTCGGACTGGCCCGCTGACTGATCACCCGTCCTCCCATATGCCCATGTTTTGATCACAATGGGGTGCAGCCACCCCTGTAATTGTACTGTACCTGGGCTACAATAGACGCTGACCTGCGGCAAGGCCCAGCCACGGAGGGCAACTGACGAGCTATCTATTCTACTCCTTTCCCTAGAGTAAACCTCCAAATCCATGTACCCCTTAAGCTCTACTGTTGGGGGTTCACTTTCCAGGGCGCAGAGGATGGCTCCCACTCCCCTGGGAATGCCTCCAGCCTCTGGACAGGAAGAACAGATCCAATCGAGATGACCCGCTGTCAGAGGGTTGTTCGGTCCGAGGTGCCACAAAAACGGAGTCCTGCTTACAGACACCAGACATTCACCACAGGAGGGGCCCTGGGAAAAATTACAATAACAACAAAAGGGAGAGAAAGTGTAGAGAGAAAGCGAAAAAGGGGTGGAGACAATGGTGACACAGCACTATTACATAAATAAGCTGGATCATCGCTTGTGTTGTATAGATTGAAATATTATATATATAGCTAAGCAAAATCGCAATCGGCCTAATTAAAGGTAGTGAGAGACAATGATCAAGTAAAGCTTCTCGCAATCGACATTAATCACTCTCTCTCACTAAGGTTTGGTGCAGTTTAACGTCTATGCCCAGGACGGGTCAAAAATGGATGGAGCACAGCATCACAGACAATTCCCTACCTATTCCGCTATTTGATATGAGGCCAAGCCATAGTAAGGGTGAATTTCCTATCCCAGGATGCGTCTGACCTGAACGAGCACGGTCAACGTGTCTAAAAAGGATTACACTCCCCGTTGTTTAACAGGACAACCAAGCAACTTTTTCCCTCTGCGTTGGTTGTTTGGATGAAACCATTCCACTGTCCTGGGAAAAATTAGCAGCCTCACTATGACGGACTTAGCACACTGCCCTCTGTTAATTACTAAGTAATGCCCGTGACACAGTGCACACATCCCTTGCTTCATTAAAAATATTTCCTTACGTTAACCAGCGTTGTGTTTCGTACACTAAACTATAAAATGATTTTATTTACGTTCTTTTTCCTGTAACCAAGATGTGACCAAGCCCTCGCTATGACTAAAATATTACGAGACGTAAAGTCTGGTCCTGTTTACTGTCGAGCCGATACTCTGGTTCATCTGGTGTAAAGAATTAATAAAGCTACACAATCTAGCAGTAGTGCCCAGTCATATGGATGATATGGGCAGATGTTATTGGGCTCTTAACATAATAAAAAAAATAATAATAACAATCATGAACTGGAATAATCATTTTAAGTTAAGTTATCCTTCACCAACATCTCCTTTGTGTTCCTACATTAAATTACATCAATCGCTGTTTTACCTCAACCCAACTATTTTGAAGCCCTATAATAATTTCAGCTATGGTTATCAAACGGTCCATTCGCGTTATAAACATGCCCCTGCTACAGTCCTGACACCACGAACAACAGTAGTCGGGCTGTATGATAAGTTAATGCTGGGTGATTCACGCTCAGCCTGTTGCTGGCTGCTCCACCATGTTCCTTAAAGTCAGGGGAGGGCTGGCCATTTATAAGGGCTGGTAGGCTAGGGGGCTAGGAGACGCCCCATTCTCAGATCAATAAACATATTTCCCATCCATTAAAAGTGGTGAAACTAAACACTAGGGTCACTATACGTACTACCCTCGATCAGTAGAGGGTTTTCACACTCACTGGTTGTAGGGGCTGACCTGGACAGGATGCCAGGGCCGAATTTTAGCCCCAGTCCGCCCCTGCCTAGAGCCAATGGTAAAATTTTCTTGCTACGGGGGATCTCCGAGGCAGCTCAGTGCATGCAGCCTGTACTATTTGGCGCTGCCTGTAGTAACGCTGGGCTATTAAAATGTTACATGGGACAAGACTAATGATCTAATTAAAAACTAGGACGTCAGAGAATAGGAAATGTTCAGAATCCAAATAGCAACGCAAGCTTACTTACTATGGAACTCCCGCATTTCCAGTCCTTTTGGTATACTGTCACACCATCGCAGTCCTTCTTGATACCCCCGCTTTGAGAACCGTCTGACAACGGTTCTTATTCCCTGTCTAACCCAGTAATCCACAGCAGCACCCGCCGCGGCGTTAATTGTCACTGTAATCATCACGTCTCAATCCTCATGCCAGCTTTTCGCAGGCAGTCACGTTGAAAGAGAAAGTGAAAGTATTGTTTTCTTTTACACTGAGACCCTGTTTGGGAAAAGTACTCTACTTGCATTTCATACTCAAGTAAGAGTATCCATATTGCGATTCTCTGCCAATTAAGTAAGTTCATTATTGTCTCCACCAGCCGAAGGCTGAGGGGAGACTATGTTTTCCCCTCCGTCCGTCCGTCCGTCCGTGCGTCCGTGCGTCCGTGCGTCCGTGCGTCCGTGCGTGCGTCCTCGCAGTTTGTGAACACCTAATCTCAGTCGCCGTTGGCCCGGTCGCTGCCAAAGTGAGCACACACATTCCCTGGATGCCAATCTAGAACCTCTGCCCTAAATTTTTCAAATGGGCCTTTTCTAGCGCCAACTAGTGGCCGATGTTTGCTAAACACATTTCTGTGCACTACTCTTACAGATTTTGTCCAAAAATCCTACAAATCGGTAGGCAATATCTCGACAGTCATGTGATCGACACGGATCTGTCCGATTTTGCATATTCCATCCTGATTGGCTAAGATTGGCTTCCAAAGTTTGTGGGATTGAGCCGTTTTGAACAAATTGCCTCAAATCACAAACGCAAAGTGCAATTATCATGAAATCGCGCACACACGTTCCCACTAGGCCGAGGAAGAAATGCCACTTAATTTTTTTTTAATCAGCCTCATGGTGGCGCTATAACAGCCCGATTTGTGGTTTTACCTATAACTCCACCGATCAGTTTCAAACTTTGTAAGCGCACTCCCTAGAGGCTAAGGATAAACCTTTGCCCTGCATTTTTCACATCAGCCTTTTATAGCGCCACCTTTGGGTCGACTTATGTAAAACACATTTTTGGATATTACTCCTTGAGATTTTATCCAAAAATCATGCAAATCGGTACACAGTATCTCTATAGTCATGTGATCAAGTCCGATCCGTCTGATATTTCACATTCCATCCTGATTGGCTAATATTAGCTTCCAAAGTTTGCAGGATTGCTCAGTTTTTGAACAAAATGCCTCAAATCATCAACGCAGCTTGCGATTACCGTGACATTTGCCACACATATTCCCACTAGGTCAAGGAACAAATGCTACCTTTTTAACATTGTCCTGTTATAGCGCCACCAGCAGGTAGACTTTAGCAAAACACATTTTTGGAACACAATGCTTGAAATCATGCATGCAGCGTCCGATTGCCATGAAAGATCTAAGGTGAAGAACACATGCCACCCTTTTTACATTGGCCTATTATACAGTAGCACCACCAGGACGCACGGCCTGGTGGAGACCTGTGCTCGGAAGAGCACTGCTTCTAGTTCATAATGTGCTTGCTAATTACAAGCACCAAGGTATTGGCTTTTGCCATGTAGCCTACTCAAATTACCCCAAGTATAAATCCAAGGTATTTGAACACGACCGCTTTATTAGAGTACAGTACTTAGGTCAGTATAGGCCTAGTTACCTCCCTCCAGACCTTTGGTAATCTACTTTTTCCTTAACCCTACTGTAAGCAAGGCAGTGATATACTGTACAACAATTATTAACAACAGACAACAGTATTACTGTGAGGGGACGTCTCTGAAAATATAACTATTGCCTTCCTATGAACTTTATTGTATTTAGTATTGCACTCCAGTATCCTCTTATGATATGACACAATACCTATCCAACTGAAGCCTGACTTGGTGTAAGTGTTTCTCCTCGGTTTTAACAGTTCATTATACATAAAGGAGACTAACTCTATACTGTCCACCAAACCAACACGGTGGCACACTGACTTTTGACCTATGACCTTTAACGGTCCCCTCATTTAGCAAAATATGACATGCCCTAAAAATCTACTTTTCCTAGGAATTTTCACATATCACACACCAAGCTTTCTCCACCTATAATTTAAACCTGTATACCTTTCTATGTATCCAGGTATACTATGCCTATCATAGGACCTATGAGAGTTTGCACACTAAACCATCCTTAATATCACAAGGAACATTGAGGTTTTATGCTAATTATTACACTAATGGCCTTTGGCTATTCTGTAGAATGTTAGTCCAAATAGTCCAAATCTGCCCCATGGTCTCATGGGGAGATTACGCAGTGCATAACCCAAGTTCATTTGGGTGATTAGGGCTTCCAAATGGGGACAGCAATTATGCCAAATTCCCACCATGCCTCACCTGGACTGAAGGTTGTTCTGTCTCTGCCGGTGTGCCTGGTATTATGATGGGTTCTGCTTCCATCCTTAATGTGCGGATCTATTATATAGTGGCAAACAATAGCCGTGCAGGCAGGGTTACAAAATGCACACTATTTCTAAACACCACTTTCCACTATGCATTTTCCCAAGTTTACTTTACTTGTATACGGTGTCTTCTACTCAGAACGTATAGGGGTTACTCTTAATGTTGAGTACCCCTATCTGAATTCACTACTGAGCTATAATTACAGCTTTAATCACCACGATTTGTTTTAGTAGCATGTATTCAAAATGAGTCACTACAGGTGAATAGCCAGACCATATAACTAGTTAACACCTGGAAACTCCTCCAGTTGATTACTTACATCATTTTTTATTTTATTCTTTAATATTTTCCCATTTACTGTTACTCTAATTGTACTGCTATCAATTGTACCAAACCAACAGAGAACTGTATTAATGCTGCTACTATTATAATGCATCCACTCATCTCACCTTTCTTTTGATAGGTGAAGAGTTCTTCCAAAGTATAACGATTTATCCTCTTCGGCGAGAGGATGTGTAGTTAGTTAATATGGGTGACCTGGTGCCAGCTGTTTGTGGAATGCTTGATGTCTGATTCCTGTTGCTCTAATATAAAGCAATCAAATGCTGCATTTAGTATTTCCGCATTGCCACAGCTTATTTGTCGAAATCTAGTGTTGCCGAACCAACGGTCTCTACCGTTATTGCCCATCTGTTTTGCTGTCTCTGCCTGAGCACTATTTGAAAATAATTAAGTTTGAACATATGTTCGGATTCCCCCTAAAATTTCCAATTTCCAAAAAACTATGGGACTTCCAATTTCACTTTTCTTCTTCCTCAATGGTGGTGTGGTAGATATAACCGATGCCACCTATGAGTTACATTATTCCTTGACTCCTGTGGTTTCTGGCTACTTATAAACCGAACCCTGAGCCCAAGGTTATAATAGGTTTGGATTTTTTCCCTTAAGTGTGACTGCCCTGCCTAGGGCAAAACACTTACTTTTTAGCTGGCCTCTAGGCCTATGTGTGGCACGCCACTAGGGCCGCCACCTCTGCAATATATACATCAAAAATTAAATGCAGCTCGGCCGGGAATGGGGTGCTATTACTTTTCACGCACTGCGTTACCATGGCAACGTAATTGGGAAACAATTACGATTATTTTCCCCCATTTACTTATAATGGGAAATGCAAAAACTTACATTTTAGTATTTTTCTCTTGCGAACCATAGGGGCTACAGTTCCACACATTGGAGAATCGATTTATAATGGCTCTAAGAATTAATTAAAAATTAATTACCTCACTCGGCTCCATAGCGGAGCTATACAGGCGCACTTTTAAGTTATGCCCCTTAACTTTTGAATCGTAGATTTGGAAAATTAACATTCTATTTTCCCTGACTTCCTTGGGTCAAGACGCATCTCCCCATATCAGCTAGTCTCCTTTGGGTCAGGGTAGATTTTCCACCATTTTGCATTTTCTCCCACTATGCAAATTACTCTTTTTCTCCTACATATTCTCTTCATAATGTCACTACAATGGGTACACTTGTTCTATGAACCCATGCTATGAACATAGTCAAAGGACATTTCAATTGTCCATACCGTTTGTTCCTAACGGGCTTCCTGCTACACAGGGTTGCTCATTTAACGAGACGTATTTGACTCCGTCAATTCTAGTTAGTTTTTCCTTTCACTAGCTTTGAGATTCCGTATTCAATGAAATCTTGCATTATAATTACGGTTAATATGCGGTTGCTAGTTTCCTTTATTTCAGCTTACTAAGCTGTTCTTCTCTTTCTAGTTTTTATTTCTTATTCAGTTTTAGTTCACTATATTAACTTTGCCTACGGCACTCTCGCCATGCGAGTAAACCTTTTTCGGACCCCTGAACGTCCTTAAAATCCTAAGTTCAGTCTGCGGTCGTTACCGTGTTGAGTCAAGTTCAGTCTGGACTATTTCTTCCTGACGCATTGCCATTGCTGTCCGCTTTTGCTGACCCCCAGTGGCGTTGGAGGTTCTCTTTTAGCCTTCTACCCTTTCCCTCGGGCTCGAGAGGCCCCTCCGCTACTGTGTACACTTCCCCACTGGGTTCTGGCTCTATGTCTACTCCTTCAGTATTCATAGTTCTCTATCACTTTATACTTGTTTGGCCCTCAACTCGTTTTCAGCAGTAAGCTCTCCAGCTACCTTCCTCTAAATAAGTCTATTTACAGCATTTCCTCAGATTACATTCACTTCGGAAAGGTGTATGTAATCTTGGTAATAGGATATAATGCTGAACTGAGTAAACAGTGTAGAGCCCGACCGATATTTCAGCGATGTATCGGTAGTCTTTAAAGATTGCTGCCCTTAAAGATTGGGTTTCATTTTACACCCCTAAGTGATTTTTAGAAATTTCACTTGTTATTATCTTATATTATTACACAACCGTTGATCAACCATCGGCAGTCGGTGGTTCAACTTTCTCTATCGGCAAAACCTCGGTATCGGTCAACCAATATGACATCGGTGGGGCTCTAAAGCCGTATTTTTTATCTTACAGAGATTTTCAATCTTGTTTAGACATTATACAGTGTACCATGTACAGTATGTCTGTTGCGCAGTAGGTTGTTACTTCCCCCTTGGCCATTCACGCCCTGCCAGACTTCCTGTAGTTAGTTACACAATTTTCCTCTCCTGTCAATTGTCTTTTACCAGCTGATTGCTTCATCTCTGCTTCACTGAAAAACCATACTGTATTATCAAACCATTCACAGCACTCCACCCAGCTGCCTTTTTGTCTGTTTCTCTCTACTTCTCTCAAACCTGAGATATATAGTCTATACAGAGAATATGAAAAATAATGCGGTAGTTACCCCCTCTCAATAACTTCCGCTTCATTGGTTACATAGCCCTTCTTAGCTATTACCATCCTCTTCAAAGCCCTTCCTGCATATAGAGCCCGTCTCTACTTTAACTTTACTTCCAATAACCACCCCCTTCTTCTGGCTACTTGAATCCAGGGTGGTAGGTCTTGTGTTGCGTCATACTTAGCCATTTCACGGTTCTGGTTCTTTCTAGACTAAAAGATCGGTTTCGTATCTATTGCAGTCCCCTTGGGAACTGGAACAGTACACAGTTGCCACTGTCCCTGGACATCAGTCTCTTCTAACTTTACCATATTACTATCTGGTATTCCGGTTACTATGTTTCTTGTTCACCTATTTTGCTTTTTACAGCAATATTCCTCCTGTGGTTTGTGCTACCACCTATCCCTTGGCTCCTCAAATGGAGAGGGTCTATCTCGTCGTGGTATATTATTCACTCCGCATTTTCAGCGATATATTCCTTGTCTAGAGCTATCGCTCGTTCGACCACCTTTTATTCCTATTGACCCCCAAGGGATAGCGCCTCTAATAGACTGTCCTGCTGCCCTCCTCTCTGGCTGTACTGACCACGTACCGCCCAGTGTTTGAGAACCTTGCCAACAGCTATTCCTAATGTCCAAATGGCAACTGAACCGTCTTTCTGTGTGTAGGCAAAATACGCTAACGACCCACACGTCATGAATAGCGTACATTACCGACTACACCTAATTTTTGGGAATAGCCCTTTCTCTAGGGCTCTCTTCCCAATTCTTACTGCCGACTAGGATAATTCTCCTATTTGTTGTACTACCAAACCCCTAATTCCTTTTTTAGAGCTTGGAGACAATAAAACTTTTGGCTATCAGCTTAGCCTTTTTGATCCTTTTAACAAGGCGGTTCCTTCTCCTGGAACCTCTTTTCTAGCTTTTTTACTTTTGACGCATTCTGTGGAGCAAAACTCTAGATCGGGGTCTAACCACAGATCTTCCCACTCTTCACTGGGACAGATCACTTGCCCCTAAATCCATCTTGATGGCACCTCTTATCTCTCCCCAAATCATGCCACCAGTTCCACTTAATCTCCCCCTCGTCGTATCTTCCTTTCACGGGTATTTCTGCGAACCCGCTACTACTAGCAAATTAACATCTCCTGTTGATGTTGGCTATATATTTTCCTATCATTATTATATCCCCTCATCGTTTTGCCTTGTATAGGCCATTCGAGGTAGCTTTTACCGGTTGCATACTAGCATTTTTGGTCTGTGCTCTCGACCTCCATTATCCTATTTAGTGTCGGCAGTAAGTTTTCCAGAGTCAGAACGTTTCCAACGATAACTCCTATTTTTGCTCATCCTTAAGTCCTTCTTAATCTGAGCTACTTTTTTGGGTTGTTCTATGGTGTTAGGAATTTTGGTCAAAAATCCCATTTCCACCCCTTTACCTTTTGGACTTTCTATTGTCCTTAAACTCCTCTAACCACTGAAGAGTGGTCCGACCGTAGAGGGTTGTGGGTCTATAAACTAGGTTCAGGCTTTTCCTCACCTTCACCTACCTTAGCCTCTCTGGCTTCTAGTATGTTTATTTTCCTTAAACCACTAGTTTCCTCCTATCCCAGGGCGACAATTCCCTCGGGCCACCACTTCTCTGGTGCTCCCGATCCTTACTTTGCTTGGTTCGTTCCCCCTAAAGGCAGAATTCCCCTATACTCACCAATCCTCTCCAGCGTCGGTGTTCCCCTTTGAAGTGGTGCTCACAACAATCAGCTATCAGCGATGCACCGCAACTCAGGGGACTACACTGAAACTCTTAATAGGCCTAGAATACAGCACATAGATTACATGGGCCTTGCACATACTATATAGTGATGTTTCTTTTACCCTGTGACTTTCCTATACTGTGGGCAATTGACAGACATCACAGACATTAGAGACTACAAATAACACTGACACATATAATGTTTTTGTGAGTATATGTACTCTTATTGCTCCACTAGTCGCTGGCAATTTTCAAGTACTCACTGTGCTTGACATGCATAAGCAAGGGACATCACGGACAACGAATAACACTGACACATATAATGTTTTTGTGAGTATATGTACTCTTATTGCTCCGCTTGTCGCTGGCAATTTTCAAGTACTCACTGTGCTTGACATGCATAAGCAAGAGACATCACAGACAACAATTAACACAGTAAACAAACAAACAATTAACACAGTAAACAACACATACCACAAGGCCATTACCCACCATCATTGCTCTCCTACAGCAGAAATCTAGTTTTGTATATTCATCACCTAACTGAAGGTTTTTGGTTGAGTATCTCACTCTGAGCCACTTAAAGGGTTTTACTGCCCTCTAGTGGCCCCACGTTGGGCGCCATGTCGTCGCGTGGGCCAATACCGCTCATACAGCGGTCCCAAATAGTCTCTCTGTATAACAGGTTAAAATTTCCAGGTGTCTCAATCAAACCCTCTGTTCGATCCTGGAAATGTAATTAAGACTATGCGAATGATACTCGCGCCAGCTAGCTAACAAACTAAAAATCTCAAGGTGTCTCCCGTTTCAAACATGAGCATTGACTATGAACAACCCTTACTAATAATCAATACCCACTATCACCTTGATTAACGTCTGCTATCATTCTTAATCGCGTGCTTGTTGGTTGTAATTGCTGGTTTTGGTGTTTAAGATTTCTGTAAAATCTAGGGAGCTCTTCTGTGGATTATACCCCTTATAATAATCCTGGTCAGAAATATACCATTAAAACCTTGTGACGCAACGACCTCGTTTTACTCTTGTGAAGAAGTTAAAAACCCAATTAATTGAGAGTATAACCCTCAATGGTGACCTGAAATAATTCTAGGAATCTTCTCTTTAAAAGCAGGAAATTGTAAATTTATTAAAATAATTTGCAAGACAGTGTTAAGCGAAACAGAATATAAATATAATAATCAGGTAGACAGAATCGAAATTATGCAAAACCTAATTCAATAATTAACATCAGTACCTCCAATAAGGAATAATCACGAAGGTCCAAATAAAAGTGTTCAGATAACTCCTGATAGCGTATCGCAATCCTGTACTGGAATGCGTGGATCAACCACAAATGCTTATTTAATTCTAGAAGTACTTACGATGTCAATACCTAACAATTAAAATCAAAATAACTTACTCTGCACCCGTTCATTTGGAAGAGAGAGAAAATAAGTTGCGCAGGCTTACCTTCTCTTCTATAATAACCCATCAGTGAATGCCAAGGCCTGTTAACCAAGGTCATCCACTATCTGGGGGAGGACTCCGCTTAACTAATTCAGGCATAGAATCTTTGGCTAATTTTAGGTTCTAAGAATTATCTATTTTAGTATAAGTGCTATATTGTCTCTATTTAAACGGAGATCAAATTGATTCTCCGGGCTAGGTCAACATACTGTAACTAATGATAACCTCAGGTATTCAGATTCCATGCCCGAGAGCCCCCCAAGAAATCCTCCTTGTGCTGCATCTTTTAAAGGGCAGAGGACCTGCCCCCAAAGTTTCTCTCTTCCTCCATATGAACCAATCATACATAGTTCCTCCACCAAATTTGCTTACAATATTTCCAGAGTATCCATTACAGATTACAAATTACATTACATGTACAGTATATCAGCTGTTATTTATGCTGTGAATTTCCATTTGGTACATACAGTCTTGGCACATACAGTCTTGCGCAGTTTCTTCCCAGTCGACAGCGCCCTGTTTGCGTCACTTCCCTGTTCTGACACACTGTTACATAACTGCTTTTACAGTAATCAAACAACATTTGTGACCCTTTGACTTCTTCAGTGAACATGGTTACATCAACTGAAAAGTAAAAATATATACTGTATATTTTATATATATATAAAAATCCTGACCTTCAAAGATTTAGAAAGAACAAATATATATAAAATCTAGAATTACTCAACATATATATATATAAAGTCCAGAAATTAGTGCAATAGAATAGTAGCAAAACAACACATCAGCTCTGATGAGCCTCCACTTCTCCTATTCCGTTCTCCCTCCAACTCCTCCTCCTCACTGTTCAGAGTCTGGTTCATACGGTGCTCCCCACATGTCGTCCTCCTGGACCCCTTGCTGTTGGCTGTCCTCGTGTGCACCTGCATCGAACACTGCATCGTATACCCCTGCGCCAGTGATGCCCCTCGCTATCACTGTCCCTGTCACTGTCAATCAATATTGGTGACCCTCCTATGGGAATCTGCATTCTATCTTGCCCACCCGTTGATTGGCCCTCTCCTGGGTTCTGTATAGCCTGAGTTTGGGTCAGCGGGGACCTTTGGGAATGTAATTTTGGCTTCACGCACGCCACAGGCCTCTCATATGGGGTTTTCGCCCTATGATAATAATCTTCCAGAACATGCCTGGCCAGTGGGTCTCCTGCAGTCAAGACTAGCGGACCAGGCGCCGCGACAACTGGAGTGAGGCTCCCCCCGTCTCTCTCTGTCTGCTGTTAGATATCTCACCACAGACGCGTGTTGTGTAACTTGTGTAGCTACAGGGAGTGTCCTGAAAGTGAGTGACAAGGTGCTTCACTGGTTATTGGGACAGGAGGAGCTGCTTTTTAGAATCCGTTGGCTTGGAAAAAAAAAAAAAAAAAGAAAAGTCGGCTGCGCACTAAACGAGTTCATCAACCGGCAACCATATTTTGGTGTGTCCGTGCCCCAACTCTTGTTTTCACTCTACACAAAATATATTCATAAAAAAAAGTTCATCTAAAAGCTCACAATCAATTAGGCTTTATTTAGGAATTACATTTTAATATTGACCATAGCAATGATCTAGATTGATTGATGAATGGTTTCTTTTTTTTAGAGAATGTACACAGTGGTGTGTTCTAGGTTTTTTCAGAGGGTATACCATAATTATTCCCTCCCTCCCACACCCATGGCACACGCACATGTTGGATAGGATTGTGTCCACAATTCCATGCTGTATTGATGTGGTTTTTGATTGATTGAAGAATTTATTAGAAGTTTGCAATTGAAAAAAGTATAGATTCATGACTCACTGGTACAAGGTAAACTAAAAGGAGATCAATCAATCAATCAATCAATCAATCAATCAATCAATCAATCAATCAATCAATCAATCATCCTCCCAAGGGCCACTGGTGGTCCTCGGACCACTGGTTATTGAGAACCACTGCAGTACAGTACATAGCTGTTGGTTTGTTTACCACAGGCCAGTGTGCAGGCTCTCACAGTGTGGTCCTTGTTGACAGGGAGGGACAGCGAGTTCTAATCCTGTTGTCTGACCCCTCTGTCTGTCAACAAAAGGACAATGGCTCTGCAGAGCAACAAGAGACAACAAAGAAACCAGAGTGAGACAGGCCTGTGTGTTGTTGTAATGCCCTTATATTGAGCTACAGTGGAGGCTTGTGGTCCAGCATGAAGATGAACCCATTCAAATGGTTTACATTTGTCAACAATTGCCCTCTTTTGCTTTTGAAATGAGTGTTGTTTCTTGGAAGAACTGCCATCTCGTTGCTGGCAGTGCTTTTTAATATTTGTTTAAGGAAAGTTGATTCAAAGAGATCATGACATATATTCAAGTTGCAAAAATAAAAGAACTCTTTGGTCCCACATCGCCCTTCCATTCCCCCCCAACCACCCACCATCCTTCCCCACAAGGATGCATACAAACACAACTACTGTACAGAAAATGTTTTTAATATAATCTCTATCTGTCTATCTGCCTGCCTGTCCGTCCGTCCGTCCGTCCGTCCGTCCGTCCGTCCGTCCGTCTGTCTGTCCTGTTTGTCTGTCAGACGGACGGACAGTCTGTCTGTCTGTGTTCCGTGTAAAGCTCTTGTGTGTCTGTCTGCGGCTATCGGGGGGTAAACACGATGTGATCCTCGTAATGCTATCTTGTAACCATAGAACTCCTGGTTTGGGTTACCTTTTCGGCGGCAGGTTGGTCATGTCACGATGTATTGTCATCTTGTACTGATCTGTAAATCTAAATCTTTAAAAATGTTAAGTCTTTGAAAAAGTCTTTGAAAATCTTTCTCATATGATGACATACAGTATGGTTAATTAAAGCAGTTGCTTGGCACCAAGAGGGTTGATGTTTGGCTAGACTAGAGCACATTCACAGCATGATCAAATCCACAAAATAATGTGTCAGTCAAATTTGTGTTCCAGTCTTTACTGAATCCATAACCTACAATGTTTTTAAAAATCCACTGTTCTTGGCTCCCAGTGACCCAGCTGGCACACGACGTCAGTACAACGTTGGGACAACGTTGTACTCCAACGTTGGATGACCATTGGATTTTGGTTGTAAATGAAAGTTTGTCTGACGTCCTAACCTAACGTTGGTTAGACGTCAGAACCTGATGTTGCTTTGACGTCGTAACCTGATGTTTGTTTGACATCTTAAACTAACGTTGATTTAACGTTAATCTCTGATGTTACATAGACGTTGATTAAAGGTTAGACTCCCAACGTTGGATACCAGTTGTATTTTGGTTGTAAATGAAAGTTTGTCTGACGTCCTAACCTAACGTTGATTAGACGTCAGAACCTGATGTTGCTTTGACGTCGTAACCTGAGGTTGGTTTGACATCTTAAACTAACGTCGATTTAACGTTAATCTCTGATGTTACATAGACGTTGATTAAAGGTTAGACTCCCAACGTTGGATACCAGTTGTATTTTGGTTGTAAATGAAAGTTTGTCTGACGTCCTAACCTAACGTTGGTTAGACGTCAGAACCTGATGTTGCTTTGACGTCATAACCTGATGTTGGTTTGACATCTTAAACTAACGCTGATTTAACGTTAATCTCTGATGTTACATAGACGTTGATTAAAGGTTAGACTCCCATCGTTGGATACCAGTTGTATTTTCGTTGTAAATGAAAGTTTGTCTGACGTCATAACCCAACGTTGGTTAGACGTCGTAACCTGATGTTGGTTTGACATCTTAAACTAACGTCGATTTAACGTTAATCTCTGATGTTATATAGACATTGATTAAAGGTTAGACTCCCAACGTTGGATACCAGTTGTATTTTCGTTGTGAATGAAAGTTTGTCTGACATCATGACCTAACGTTGGTTAGACGTCATAACCTGATGTTGGTTTGACATCTTAAACTAATGTTGATTTAATGTTAATCTCTGATGTTACGTAAACGTTGATTAAAGGTTAGACTCCCAACGTTGGATGTTGAAAAAGAAAGTTTGTCTGACGTCATAACCTAACGTTGGTTAGACGACATAACCCGATGATGGTTTGATGTCATAACCTGATGTTGGTTTGACATCTTAAACTAACGTTGATTTAATGTCAATCACTGATGTTACTTAGACGTTGATTAAAGGTTAGACTTCCAATGTTGGATACCAGTTGTATTTTGGTTGAAAATCAAAGTTTGATTGACGTCATAACATAACATTTGTTTGATGTCAATCTCTAATGTTATGTAGACGTTGATTAAAGGTTAGACTCCCAACGTTGGGTTTTTAAGTTTGATTGACGTCATGACCCAACATTGGTTTGATGTCAATCTCTGATGTCATGTAGACATTGATTAAAGGTTAGACTCCCAATGTATTTTTGTTGAAAAGTAAATCGGATTGACGTCATAAGGCAAACATTGATTTGATGTAAGCATCTGATGTTATCTTGACATTGAATTTTGGTTGGTCTCCTAACGTTGGATAAAAGTTATTTTAGTTGAATAAAATTGGACTGACATAATCCAACGTCAGCTTGATGTTAATCTCAGATGTTATGTAGACGATTACTGGTTCAACTCCAAATTTGGATACAAGTTCTAATTTGGTTAAATGAACATAACCCAACGTTGGCAAGACGTCATCCTCCAATGTTGGTTAGACATGTAAGCAAGAGGTGCATTGCTGTCAAAACCCAACATTAGGTTGACATCAATGACCAAATTGGACATGCAAAACATCAGATGGCGTGAAAACCAACGCTAACATCACATCAACTTCCAGACATATGACAGTATGACACCAAATTGTGTCAAGTACTGAATAGTGAATAGAGGGTAGCTCACACAGCAGTCACTAGGTCTGATTAAGCTTGATCCAGAAAAGAACATAACAGTCCACCTTTTTTTACCTAAACACTGGACAAATAAAGAAATACATGAAATAATAGCACAGCCTACCTCAGAGAGAACTTCCAGACAGTTTCCTTTTTACTTGCATATGTCCCACAACAACAAAAAAAATATTAATAAAATATATTCCGGTGTGTTCACAACAAAAATATAATAATTAAAAAATATAATCCAGTGAGTTCACAACAACAACAAAAAATATTTAAAAAAATATATTCCAGTGAGTTCACAACTACAAAAAATAATTTAAAAAATGTATTCCGGTGAGTTGCCAGGTTATACTGTAGGTCCAAACAGAACTACCAAGATCCCCCAGAATTCACAGTGTCAGTTCAATCAGTTCTGAGTGCATGCGTTTGTGTCCCCCGCTGCCTCCTCTTGCCTGCATGTCCAGTGAGCTACCAGGTTTTAGGTCCAACCAGAACTAATTCAAGTTATATCAGTCCATAGTGTCCCTCTTGAAATGGACAGTTCCCCTGTGTCTCCCGCCTCTGCTGCTTTAGGTTGTCCTCTGCTTCTGGGTTGAACGTCATGACGGCATCTGTAGAAAAAGAGAATACAAAATATGTAACATGCTGTCATAACCTTACACCACCACATTGTCATGTTTTGCAAATTAAATTATTTACAGGTGTGTCTACAAGGTCACAATGCATACAAAAACTTGAAAACTTCACATCATGTTCACCCTCATAACCTTAAAATAACAAGAGTTCAGTTGGTTAAGCAGGCCCTCACCCAGAATAATTAAATTGTAAGACACTGAAAACCACAGAACACCCAAACATCACACAAACCTTATACTGTGTTATGCTGTGCATTACTTCTTACTTACTTAAAAAGCTTGGTCACAGAGGTGCTTCTTCTCTCCATCCTCTCAACGACTGGACCCAAGCAGACACATCACGCCAGCTAAGAGAGAGAGAAGAAAGAAGGAAATAGGTTAGACCAGGGTTTCCTAAAGTGGGTGCTGTTGCACCCTAGGGTGCCTTGATGCCAGTCCAGGGGTGTCTCAGAATAATCTGATCATCAATATCACTACATCAATATCAGTTCACTAAGTAAAACTGACCTGATTTGTGAGGAGTTATTTTTCCATCTACGGCCAACTCTCTTCTGCAAAAATAGCAGATCTACAAGCTCACAACATGTCACGACGCGCTGTGAGCTTGTAGATCGGCTATTTTTGGTGAACCTTCCTCCCAGAATAGGGATGCTGGGGTTCAAGTGGTTAAACATAAAGTATAAAGTTATTTTCAGTCAGTTCTAATGGAAACTGATATTTCTCCAATGGTGTAAGATTCAAAATATTTACAGTGTACTTCAAGGGTGCTGTGGATTAAAATATTATTTACAGGGGTGAGGTGACCCGAGTAAAAAATGTTTGAAACCCCCTGGGTTAGACACCAAATCAAAGACACTTGCCATTGTATCAAAGGGAAGGACATGTTTTGCCCAATTACATTATTTATAGATTGGTGTGTGCCAATTGTCTGTCCTTGGTCAACATGAAGTTACCTTGTATTGCTCTAAAATACATCAGTCTTCTCCAAAGCCACCTTCCTTTTCCCCCTTCATGTGGTTACCGAAGAGCCTGAAGAAAAACATATGACATTTTTGTGAACAATATAGTAGGGTAAGGTTCTTTTGTAAACATGGCATAATCTCTTGATCCCTTGTTGATCAGGTGGCCCAGGGTGGTCCGCTTTTTTAAACCCTCTACACCAAATCTGCTCAGCAACAGCAGGTCTACAAGCTACATTCATGCAAAATTGTATTTATTTATTTTCACATAATTTTCACATATCATGACATTGTCATAAGAGGGGGTTCCAGTGGTTAAGCTGCGAAAAAATGAAAACATGCAGACAGGCCATCGCCTAGAATAATTAAACAAATAATTATGCAGACACTGAAAACCACATCACACAAGGGTTAATTCATATTGTATGTTGAAACATGCAGAGAGGGAAGCAAGCACATCTCCAAAGATTTACAGGTGCCGAACCAAGGAATATATAATATACACACCATGGAAGGAGGAGGTTCACACACTGTTCCAGAGCTCCAGTAAATAGTTTATTAGGATAGAATAATAACTATTTACCGGAGCTCTGGAACAGTGTGCGAACCTCCTCTTCTTCCATGTTGAAACATGCACTTTATACTGTGACTCATATAAAGCCTACCAAGGTCTTAAAAGCTTGGTCATCACAGAGATGTTGCTCCTCTCTCCATCCTCTATCCTGTCAACCACTGGCACCAGGTCCGAAAGGACTATCAGACACGTCACGCCACCTGAGAGAGAAAGAGAGGTTAGACACCCAATCAAAGCGTTATAATTTTCCATCGCACAACAGTTTGTAGATTGGCTATTTAGTACAAAACAATGATCAGACTACCTGGTTGTTATCTCCCAAGAGTAGAAACCACCATGTCTATCCCAAAGGAAAGGCGGGACAAGCACAGCAGACACCTGAGAGAGAGAGAGAGGGAGAAGTGAAAACAGACTAGTGACTAGTTCATACATGTTTGCTTCCACATAAGACAGGACTGGACACTGCGTCACAAGAACAAGCAGCCACCCAATGTACGGCACCTGAGACACAGAGAGAAAGGAAATAAAATCAGCACAAAAAGAAAGGAAACTTGACTTCGGTCCATTATATCTCCCCTTTAATAATACCAATTTGTATTGTTTTATATCATTTTTATCATTGATTCGTCACCTTTACAACAAAGTACAGCTTGTAAGCATCGGGCATTCGAGGCATGAGCTACACAACCTAACGTGTGGGTAGCGCCGATCAAGGTTTTGCCAAAATGGCTTGCAATATTGTTCTGCTGGCATTTACTCTCATTGTGGGCTTCCCTGACACTGAGCTTAAAATTAACAAAGTGTAAAAATGGTCAACATGTGTTGTTTTTTCTTTTCCTTATTACTGTGGGAGAGTTGAAAGAACCTCTCTCCAAACTCTTACATACCATTCAGCAGTTTTAGAGTGCAATCATTCAATCATTAAAGGGGAGATATAATGGACCGAAGTCACAAAAATAGCTGATCTACAAGCACACACAATGTGAGGCTGTAGAATGGCTTCTCAGTTCAAATAAATTATTATTAATTAAGTAAATTACCTGGTTGGCTTAGCTCCCAGGATCACCTCATACCACCACAGAGACACCTCATGTAACAGAGAGAGAGTGAAAAAGGAAATGAATAGGTTAGATTTTATCATACTCCATCAAACAACAATGTTGCATTAGACACAAAATTATCTACAAGAACACATTGCATAATATGAGCATGTACAGTATATTATTTAGTACTTGACTAGTTCCTGCAGTGATTGGCTGCAGTAGATTGGCATTCAGACGTGTTTGTAACACCTGTGAAGTGCAGCTTTGGCAGTAAAGGGTAAGAAGAGAAGGAGAAGTCTCATGCAAAAGTCATGCTGTATTCTATATTGGATCTTGGATATTATACCACAGGATGAAGATACCTTTTATTTTCCTATTGTGGATTACTACTGGATTTCCTGGATTAAAAAGGACTTTGCTAAAGGGTGGTAAGAGGAGACTTAACCTACCATATTGCATAGACTGGTTTTCTTTTCGACGTTGGAATTTTCTGTTGACAGAAGAAAAACAAAAGTTGAAAGACTACAAAATACATTACAAATGAGCCATGTACCACACACACACACACACACACACACACACACACACACACACACACACACACACACACACACACACACACACACACACACACACACACACACACACTCCTGTTAATCAGCTCCCACTCCCACTTTGAGAACCATGGCACAAAATCAGTGTTTGTCAATTATGCATTTGAGCCATGGACCACCATTTAGTGAGATTTAGCCTCTCAGTCTCATACCCAATAATTTAGGAATACAGATCATGTGTAAAAAATAATTTAGCTTGTACATTTGGTTTGATTTTACAGTAATTAAAAGATCTATAGGGTCCATTTGGTTATCAACTCCCCATCATTTAGCTGGGGACCACCTGGAAGGCTGGAACCAACCTAACATTACTAAACAAACACTATATAAATAGCAATGATTACTGTCACAATAACACTATTTAACTGCTGAATAAATAATGGACCTTGGAAACATTATATAATGGAAACTTTTTTACAGGAATGAGGGTTCCTGTCACATATTAAAAGGGGTCTGCAGCCAAATAGTCATTTTGGATTTTGGGGTCCTTGACATGAAAAGGGCTGAAAACACTGGAGTATGAATTGTAAATAGTGAAGTTGTAAAAAGTACTGGAAGCAAAAGCAATCAATTAAAATAGCTTTACATACCTGTGTCATCTCCCTGCTCCAAAACTCCTTCTCTGTGTGCAAAAAGTCTCCATAATGTAGATTTAATCCCACAAATAGACTGGCAGCAACCTATCTTCCTGTTCAACAATCAACAGTGATTTTATTTAGTTTAGTTTTATCTTAAATCACTTTTAGACAAGCAGCTCTCAATGCTTGCTGTTGGTGACAAATGTAACTGCTGTGTGCTGGTTTGGATTCAAAGTGGGGGTGTGCTCTCAGCAGAGCCAGTGGTAGCTGGCCACATCACAGTCACATGACACACAGCCAATCAGGCATTTGCAATTGCATTGTGGGCAGTGTAGTTGATTTTCAAACTGCTTTCCATAAACACACATATATTGTGTTCCTCTCTGTAACTACAAAGATGGCTCCCTTCATCTTTCATATGTTTCCTCCAAACTATAATATCCCAAAAGATAGGCATTAAAATGTGTTTTAATCAGATTTAATTACAGATGATAATTTGCTTGTATAACCAATGTCTGCCCAACATTATTTTACTAACGTCCACATAACGTTGAAGTCTAACATCATCAGACGTTGATATTTGGTTGGTTTTAGGTTGTGTTGGTAACTAACCAATAACCAACGTCTGTTCAACGTATTATCCCAACGTCAGGTTGACGTCAGGATGATGTTTTTATTGTATTATACTCATTTCAAGCAGGATAGTTTTATATTAAGCTTCTGAAGCATTGAGGAATACAGTATGGTAGTGGATCTCAAACATTTCAAAGAAGAAACATTTCCATTAGAGAAGATTTTGATGAGTCAAGCAGTGATTCTCAACTATTTTAATTGCAAGAACCCCAGTTTGACATGCATTAGTCTAAGTACGGACCTCCATTTTATGGCATTTCTATCTGAGACCCCAATTTATTGTAAAATCAATGTTAATGGGTCCATTTTGGTTCCATTTGTACACTCTATGAGTTACCCATAAGGGTCCATTTCATTCCTAACTATCATTTAGCAGGGGACCCCCTGGAACTCCCTCAAGGACCCCACTTCGAGAACTAATGCAGTTAATATCAGGTTGCCATTCCATATATCTTTACTGTTTTTAAACCATTAAGACATAAGGTCGATACCTTCTAAAGCCTGACCTAAGTTTTCAGAAAAAAACAACACAAAAATGTGTTCCCCGCCTGAGGGATAAAACAGGGGTTCCCGTCCATAATGGGTTGTGTATGTTGGGCTGATTTGTACACTTTGTTCTATGTCACATCTATAATGTTTTACATTGATAAACTTCATAGTTAATAGTATGCAGTATTAAACTGTGGATACCCCAGGCTGGCTTGCGGTGGACATTTTTGTCTGAATGATATTTTTGCCATGGAGTGGACAATAATGTTACCAGTAGCACACAAAGAGCCAGTCTCAAATGTCTACTAGCACAGTGGTTCTCAAAGCAGGTTGAGAGGGACCTCAAAGTTCCTTGAATGCGGTCCAAATCGAACATTACAGGTCTGTAACTCTGAGAGTGTATGGAACCAAATGGACCCATAAACACTCTCAGAGTTATGGGTCCTTAAAAATAATAATAATACAAATAAATTGAGAACCACTGTACTAGTGGAATATAGTGTCATACATATCCTGAAGAAACCCTGGAGACTGGGACAGAAATTTAGTCTCATGATCAAAATTACAACATTGTTATTTAAAAACAAAATCTAAAATCTACCATGGTCAAAGGCAAGTCTCGCCACATGTGTCAATGTACAGACATTGATGATCCCTGTGCCAGGAGATATTATGGGATATGTTGTTTTTATCTTTAAATGGGTATACCCCATTTGATGGTGTCCCATAGATGTTCAACAATGACCTATTACAGCTGAGGTCAAGACCTTTCCATTAACAGTTAGCCATTTCTAGCCTATGTAAGCCCTTCTGTGGCTGAATGATATGCCTTTAATCATGGACTCTAGGCAAGATTCAGAGGTCATTATCACAGCATTCTGCTGTGTACTGTTAGATAAGCATCATGGTGTGCCTATCTGTCTGTCTGTCTTTCTCTCTTTATCGCCCGAGTTTAGGCCACAATGCATTTTGTTATACCCCCACTGAAGAAATATAGGCCTACTTGTCCTCTAAGTTCCTGTCATTTCAGATTAGATACACTAGCTCTTATTTAGGATTCAAAACATTGAAATTGAAATGGTCTTGGACTTTAAGGACAACCCACATTCATTTATAATCGGCACTGTTGCGGCCTATCTTTAGTTTTTTGTTGAGCCAATGTAATGGTACGCTGGACCAATGAAGTGGCTAGTGTCCTCAGGGGTTGCTTATCAAGGAACTTTGACATTCTTGCTAGATACCTTGTTCACTATGTCCATGCCAATAAACTCCCCCGTTATACTGGTCTTGTTCACATCCAAGATTAACTGAATGCTCATGCTTACCTGTAACTACCATTACATTCAAGAGAGACACTGATAGTCCAATGAATGCTATGATCCAAATTAATTTAATTTCATAAACATTCAGATGTCCCTAACTGTAATGACACCTTACTGTCCCTTAAACTGCATACTTTATGTGGTCTTTAACCAGAGATGTTCTGTTTTTATCCCCAGCAAAGCATAATCCTTTGCAATGCATACAGCATTGTAAGTTAAGCAGTCAACCTGACGTTGGGATAATACGTTGAACACACGTTGGTTATTGGTTAGTTACCAACACAACCTAAAACCAACCAAATATCAACGTCTGATGATGTTAGACTTCAACGTTATGTGGACATTAGTAAAATAACATTGGGCAGACATTGAGGTTTGGTCTAATACCGACAACAGCATCTGAGTATTCAACGTCAACCTGACGTTGGGATAATACGTCGAACAGACGTTGGTTATTGGTCAGTTACCAACACAACCTAAAACCAACCAAATATCAACGTCTGATGATGTTAGACTTCAACGCTGTGTGGACGTTGTCATAATACCGTTGGGCAGACACTGAGGTTTGGTCGAATATCCGACAACAGCATGTCAGTGATTCAACATCAGCCTGATGTTGGGAAAACACGTTGAACACACGTTGGTTATTCGTTAGTTACCAACACAACCTAAAACCAACCAAATATCTATGTCTAATGATGTTAGACTGCAACGTTGTGTGGACGTTGTCATGATAACGTTGGGCAGACATTGAGGTTTGGTCAAAAATCCGACAAGAGCATGTCAGTGTTCGACGTCAATATGACGTTGGGATTATACGTTGAACAGACGTTGGTTATTGGTTAGTTACCAACACAACCTAAAACCAACCAAATATCTATGTCTAATGATGTTAGACTGCAGCGTTGTGTGGACGTTGTCATGATAACGTTGGGCAGACATTGAGGTTTGGTCAAAAATCCGACAAGAGCATGTCAGAATTCGACATCAACCTGACGTTGGGATAATACATTGAACAGACGTTGGTTATTTGTTAGTTACCAACACAGCCTAAAACCAACCAAATATCAACGTCCGATGATGTTAGACTTCAACGTTATGTGGACGTTAGTAAAATAACGTTGGGCAGACATTGAGGTTTGGTCTAATACCGACAACAGCATCTGAGTATTCAACGTCAACCTGACGTTGGGATAATACGTCGAGCAGACGTTGGTTATTGGTCAGTTACCAACACAACCTAAAACCAACCAAATATCAACGTCTGATGATGTTAGACTGCAACGTTGTGTGGACGTTGTCATGATAACGTTGGGCAGACATTGACGTTTGGTCAAATATCAGACAAGAGCATGTCAGAATTCAACATCAATATGACGTTGGGATAATACGTTGAACAGACATTGGTTATTGGTTAGTTACCAACGCAACCTAAAACCAACCAAATATCAGCGTCTGATGATGTTAGACTGCAACGTTGTGTGGACGTTGTCATAATAACATTGGGCAGACATTGATGTTTGGTCAAAAATCCGACAACAGCATGTCAGTATTCGACGTCAAGATGATGCTGGAATAATAAGTCGAACAGACGTTGGTTATTGGTCAGTTACCAACACAACCTAAAACCAACCAAATATCAACGTCTGATGATGTTAGACTTCAACGTTATGTGGACGTTAGTAAAATAACGTTGGGCAGACATTGAGGTTTGGTCTAATACCGACAACAGCATCTGAGTATTCAACGTCAACCTGACGTTGGGATAATACGTCGAACAGACGTTGGTTATTGGTCAGTTACCAACACAACCTAAAACCAACCAAATATCAACGTCTGATGATGTTAGACTGCAATGTTGTGTGGACGTTGTCATGATAACGTTGGGCAGACATTGACGTTTGGTCAAAAATCCGACAACAGCATGTCAGTATTCAACGTCAAGATGACGCTGGGATAATAAGTCGAACAGACGTTGGTTATTGGTCAGTTACCAACACAACCTAAAACCAACCAAATGTCAACGTCTAATGACGTTAGACTGCAATGTTGTGTAGACGTTATTATAATAACGTTGGACAGACACTGAGGTTCAGTCAAATATCCGACAACAGCATGTCAGTGATTCAACATCAGCCTGATGTTGGGAAAACACGTTGAACACACGTTGGTTATTCGTTAGTTACCAACACAACCTAAAACCAACCAAATATCTATGTCTAATGATGTTAGACTTCAACGTTATGTGGACGTTAGTAAAATAACGTTGGGCAGACATTGAGGTTTGGTCAAAAATCCGACAACAGCATGTCAGTATTCGACGTCAACCTGACGTTGGGATAATACGTTGAACAGATGTTGGTTATTGGTTAGTTACCAACACAACCTAAAACCAACCAAATATCTACGTCTAATGATGTTAGACTGCAACGTTGTGTGGACGTTGTCATAATAACGTTGGATAGACATTGAGGTTTGGTAAAAAATCCGACAACAGAATGTCAGTATTCGACATGAAGATGGCGTTGGGATAATACGTTAACAGACGTTGGTTATTGGTCAGTTACCAACACAACCTAAAACCAACCAAATATCAACGTCTGATGATGTTAGACTTCAACGTTATGTGGACGTTAGTAAAATAACGTTGGGCAGACATTGAGGTTTGGTCAAACATCCGACAACAGCATGTCAGTATTCGACGTCAACCTGACGTTGGGTTAATAGGTTAAACAGATGTTGGTTATTGGTTAGTTACCAACAAAACCTAAAACCAACCAAATGTCAACGTCTGATGATGTTAGACTGCAACGTTGTGTGGACGTTAGTAAAATAACGTTGGGCAGACATTGAGGTTTGGTCAAAAATCCGACAACAGCATGTCAGTATTCGACGTCAACCTGACGTTGGGATAATACGTTGAACAGACGTTGGTTATTGGTTAGTTACCAACACAACCTAAAACCAACCAAATATCAACGTCTGATGATGTTAGACTGGAACGTTGTGTGGACGTTGTCATAATAACGTTGGGCAGACATTGAGGTTTGGTCAAAAATCCGACAACAGAATGTCAGTATTCGACGTCAGGATGACGTTGGGATAATACGTTGAACAGACGTTGGTTATTGGTCAGTTACCAACACAACCTAAAACCAACCAAATATCAACGTCAATTGACGTCAAATTAATACGTTGATACAACGTTGGAAGTTGACGTTGGTCCAACGTTGGATTTTGGTTAGCTGACGTCGCGACCTAAATCCAACCAAAAATCAACGTCAACGGACGTCGTGTGCCAGCTGGGGAGTGGAGAAGTACTCACATTTTTACTTACTTAAGTAAAAGTATCAATACTGCAGTGTAGAAATACTACTCTGTTACAAGTAAAAGTCCGGAATTCAAAATGTACTTGAGTAAAAGTAAAAAATATTGCCATCAAAATATGCTCGTAGTACCAAAAGTAAAAGTACAAAATGTTTGAAAATTGCAGAGCTTGTAGATCATCTAATTTCAAATAGCTTAGATATGAAATAGGGCTAAAGTGTTTACAGTTTACAGTTTACAGTTTAGGCATTTAGCAGATGCTTTTAATCCAAAGCGACTTACAATAAGCAGATACAACATCACAATAATAAACAAGATAATAGGTCAGTACATTAACAGCAATATAACAATGTAAATGGATATCTATCTAGAGAAAACACAATATAATCAAAGTTCTAAAGAAACCTAAAAAACAAAAATAAATGCTGACTAGCTTCATGTATGGTCATTGATTTTACTGTATATGTATGTTTAATGTATGTTAATACATATAATATAATCATTTATATCTGCAAAGTAATTGTAGTGGAGTAAAAGTACAATATTTGGATCCGAGATCTAGTGGAAGTATTGGAAATTGGAAATACTCAAGTACAAATACCTAAAAATTGTACTTAAGTACAGTACTTAAGTAAATCTACCTAGTTACTTTCCACCACTGCTCCCAGTCCAACACAGTAGCAGAAAAACCACCCCATGCAGCCTCATGGCAAACTCAGAAAGGTCAAGGTCAACAATGCACACAAGTACCGGTACCTGTAGAAAATGTTACTGTAAATATGCTGTTTATTTTGTTTGTGTGCTTGTTTGCCCTACGGTGAAACGTACAGTATTATGGTGAAAGCTATGGGGTTAAATTAAGGCCAATTCAAATTCGTATTCGTACTTTGCCTTTTTTTTACTCGTAAACATTTTTACCAAAAAAACTATACGTAAACAAATTAATTGGAAAAAAATATCCGTAAAAAAAAAAAAAGTATGAATGTTTTTGGGGAAGCTGCAGTGATTATAATGCCAAAACAAAAAAACAAGACAAAATACGAATATTTTCTTACTGATTTACGAGTTGTTTTGTTGGTTACTTCATCACGAATGCTTTCATCATCTCACGCACACGAATCTGTATGACGCACACGAATGCATGCATGGAATGAATACGGCCAATAATCACGTGATCGGCAGAGAGCCAATGGGGGTGCGGCCTTTCCACTAGCCAATCATAATTCTCCATTGTTGGCAGCGGTTGCCATGTCTGGTAAAAGTGAGTAATCTCTGCTTTCTGTTGTTTATGGGAAACGTATGTAACTATGCTACAGTCTTCACAGCAGAGCCGACAGAGAAAGGTAAGATAACGTCGCTATTATTATCATAAAATACAGCAATCTATCTAATAAAACGTTTGTTAAATGTGCTTAGCAGTAGTGTCTTTTAGGGTTTAGTCCGGGGTCTTTATTTGATGTAAAGAAAGTTTAATATTAACGCTAGCCTCATTAGCATCTTAGCTCCGTCTATAATAGGCTACTACATCATCAGACTGTTGTTCTCTAAGTGGGGTCCGGGGACCCCCAGGGAGTTCCAGGGGGTCCCCAGCTAAATTATAGTTAGGAACCAAATGGACCCTTAGGGGTATGTAACTGTACAAATCATTTGGTTCCATGTGTACACTCTGAGTTATGCTAACGTATGATTTTACAATATAAGTTGGGGTCTCAGAGATACAAATGCTATTAAATGGGGGGTCAGTAGCCTAATGGATGTCAAACTGGGGGTCCTTGAAATTAAAATGGTTGGGAATCACTGCTAGAGCCGTAAAAATGTTCTCTTATGGGGTCACTGGCCTAAATGGGGGTCAGTGGGAATGTGGGATAATACAAGTCAATTCTTATTACCTCTTATTAATTTGGTGATTATCAAACGAGTATATGGGGACCAAACAATCTGTACAAATAGAGTAAAAATCCTCAATGTTAATTTCAATCTGAGTGTAGACCTTTACAGGTTCATTTGGTTAAATGTATTCTTTAATTAAAGTAAAAATAGTCTACACAGTACATGTTATAAACAACTTTACTTTTGACTAAGTCCAGTTTCATTAACATTGTAAAATGATAGCTATAGTAACAGTAAATATCTGTTCTTACCATACATAAAAATACATTTAATAATATACATAGTCTTGTCTTGGGTACATTTATTTTTCTTTCAGGAACTGTGATGACATGGACCACATCAGCCGATCAGGGTTCCGATGGCAGGATGTAGCAGCAATCAGATTTGAGAATTCAACCTCTTGAAAGAGCTCCAAGAAGGAACAACAAACTTTCTGTGGTCCTTCGTGGTGAGGGAGGTTGACGACTGTTTGGTTCAGGAAAACTCACACCCCTGTACTTTATTGGGAAGGAAACTATTGATTCTATTCACAACACACATTTGTCTTTGCCTATTCTATAGCTACACCTACATTATTCAGAACCTTATTCAATTTAATTTACAATATGCAAACAAAATCCGCCCAAAATACAATACTCTACATTCTATTGTTTTCCTAAATAAAAGGCCAATTGCATGTGAAATGATATTGCTTGTATTGTCTGAATACATTTGAATAAAGCTGATACAAGACTACATTCTATTGTTTTCCTAAATAAAAGGCTAATTGCCTGTGAAATGATATTGCCTGTATTGTCTGAATGCATTTGAATAAAGCTGATATAATTCACAAGACGTAAACATGTCATGATTCATGTGTTTTAATCGAAAAAGATGAACATGGTTAGTAGTACAGAATATCGTCGCTGTCCAATGAAAACCACGTAAGTCCATTATTATGGATTTTTACTTTTCATCATAGTTGGATTACATTCACTCTCCTCTCTCTGCTAGTATCAGCTGGTGTGTAAATGGCCAATGGAAAGTTGTTTTATTGACCAAGCTATTTAACACGCATCACCATTGGATGTTTGACATGTCCCTCAAACCGCGTATGTAATGGGCGGGGAGATACGCTGAAACAGTAATCACCATTGGATGTGGGACCTGTCCATCACACCGCGTATCCAACAGCCAACGGAGATACGCTCCGAAACGACATCACCATTGGATGTTCAACCTGTCCATCACACTACGCGTATCTAACCGCGGGAGAAGAAGGACTGGAGGAGGGGAATGATTCAGAGCAACAAACTTTTTCTTCACTAAACGACACGGAATTCGACATTATTACAAGGTAAAGTATCACCAAATGTCTTGTTGAGAACTGTATGCTTAGGTTATACCAACGATCATGTTCACGATTGTGCTTGGCGTCGTGTGAATTGTTATTATTCAAGGAAAGTATTGTTCTCTGATGTTTGTGTTGTCTGTTTGTTCTCTGAACAAGCAGCGTCGTACACTGATTTTGCTTCAAACATGGTTCGCCTCCGTCAACCCACCGCAACTGGCGTTATCGATCAAATAATTTGCCATGTGGTTTTCCATTTACCTTTACCTTATACCTTACATTAAGCTGCCAGCACAACAACTTCTATGGAGTGTCCATGGAACCAAATGGACCCTTTACGGGTCCATAAAGGGTCCATTTGGTTCCATCTGGACACAAACGTACCATTACATTAAGCTGCCAGCACAACAACTTCTATGGAGTGTCAATGGAACCAAATGGACCCTTAACGGGTCCATAAAGGGTCCATTTGGTTCCATCTGGACAAAAACGTACCATTACGTGTGGTAAAAGTACTCAAATGTTTTTACTTTAAGTACAAATATCAATAATGTAATGTAGAAATACTCTGTTACAAGTAAAAGTCTGGAATTCAAAATGTACTTGATAAAATGGCTAAAGTGTTGGCATCAAAATGTACTTAAAGTGCCAAAAGTAAAAGTACTCTATGCAGAATGTCCCATTTCAAATATTTTGAAAATGGCAGATCTACATGCTCACAATGTGTCACACTGTGAGCTTGCATTGGAGTAAAAGTACTCCAAAGGCACTCAGCTTGTTGTGTATTAAAGTACAATAATTTTGATCTGTGATATAGAGTAGTACAAGTATTGGAAATTGGAAATAATTCAGCTTGTAGTGGAGTAAAAGTAAAATATTTGGATCTGAGATATAGTGGATTAAAAGTATTGGAAATTGATAATACTCTAGTCAAGTACAAATACCTCAATATTGTACTCAAGTACAGTACTTAAGAAAATGTACTTAATTACTTTACACCATTGTGTTACCCTTGATTTTAACCCTGTATTCTCCTTTTATTTTCAGTATAACATCTCAGGATGATGTATTCTATGGAGGAGCTGTGTGCTTTGGTTAGCGTCAAGTATGTCAGGGGCAGACATGACGAGGCAGAGACTGTACTAGAGAGCAGTGAAAGCAGCGAAGAAGGTTTGTGCGATAAAAAAAAATAGAAAGAAAAATAGGAATAAGTCAGCTCAGTTTAATGATGTGTGTAGTGATTCTGGCTGTGGTGCAACTTGTGTGATTCATTTGGAAATCAAAGTGTTTTAATCATGAATTACAATAATTAGCTGCTGTATTCAGTGTTCTAATGATAATCTGTATCTTTCCAAGATGCACTTGATTGTGACCAAGTTGATGCTGCCAGTGCTGGGTCAGCTGTTTTGATTCAATCTGGGAGTGAAGGTATGTGGTGTGGTGTGTTATGAATTATAGTGCATAGAAACACATATGTGTGGTTTTGTATTGTACCTGCTGTCCTAGTTACAAATCCCTAAACATGCACTAAGTAGAGCTTAGATCGGGCCTAAAAAAATGAGCCCGGCCCAACCCACCCCACAGAACGGCAGCCCGAGCCCGGCCCAAAGCCCGATACATAATTGACAATTGGAGACCGACACAGCCCGCAGCCCGACATTATAAACAAGCTTAATTGCTGCAGCAGCCTTTTTTCTCATATGGTGATTTGTTAAGAACAGAGTCCTTTTCCAACTGTCTTTATATAGACCTATATAAGACATTGTAGCAAGTACCGTGCTAATTATGGAACAAATAAACATCGGAGCCTAATTCTTCAATCAATCAAAAAGCCTTGCTGGAAAACACAGCTGACGGCCGCCGCTAAATCAGACAGCAGGCGTACAGGCTATTATAGCTACAACGTTCACACAACGTCTATTATGATTATTAGGATACAAAAAGTGTCTGTGGACTGTTTCAACGATGTCCTCCGCTCTGCTCTGCTCGACCAGCGCTGGCAGCGCATGCATGCACTGCACACGCCACAGCAGCGAGCAGCCAGCCACACGCACACGCACACACACAGCGCACGCACACACACACTCACGCTCAACTGTCAAATTGCGAAACAGCGCAGCGGTGCAGCCATAGAGTCATGAGCGCGCAGTTTACACAGTCACAGAGACATCATGATACTGCGCTGCGCTTGCCTACCGGATTATAAAAGCCCGACCCGACCCATAGCCCGTCATATACATGGAAATTTGAGCCCGGCCCAGCCCGCGCCGCGCCGACCCGTCGGGTCCCGTCGGGCTCGGGCTGAATTTCTAAGCTCTAGCACTAAGTACCCATTTTGAATTGTTGCTGTACTAGTTTCAAACATAGTATTATTACCTTAACACAAATTGTTAATCAGTATCTGCTGTAGTATCACAATCTTAAAAAGTAGCCATTTCATTAATTCGTGTGACCTTTTTCCCCCTTTCAGCAGGAGAAGCAGCAGGAGAAGCAGTTGTGGAGGACTCATCAATTGAGGAGATTGAAGGTTTGTCTTTGTCGCACGCACACACACCCACTGAGAGAGAAGTAAGGTTTGTGGTAAAACAGATTAAGGGCAAAGGATGCAACATCTTGGCAATGTAATTTCTACTTTGCATTCACTGTACGTTGTGTTCCTCTTATGTTTTTACCAGATGAGCTTGATTCATCATGGAACCTTAAATTAGAGTTGGATAATCCTGGTGCTGCTGAATCTGGATATGAAGGTAATATTAATAGCTGTATAGAGTCTTTCATACAAAAACATGACGCACACATGTGACACTTTGCATTATTGTCAATGCTGCATGTTTTCTATTTGACATTCAGTCTCTTCTCTTTTTCTGCAGCAGAAGTTGTTGCGCCTCACTCAAATGAGGGAGGCGAAGAAGGAATTGAGGATGACTACTTAAGTGGGGAAGAAGAAGGTTGGTGTAAAACTAACAAGTGCCAGGGAACCGAGGCTATTGGCCAGAGCAAAGCCTGACACTGAATTGCAGGTGTGTTAACATTGCATTCGTTTTGTTTCTTTCTTTCCCAGATCCACTCGACCACTAACCCTAACATCTAAACGTGACCAACATGGTGATTCTTCTGGTGCTGCTGAATCTGGATATGAAGGTATTATTATTAATAATCACTGTAATAAACACAAATAGTGACTGCTGAATGTTGCATTTTCATTTTTTTCCTTCAGAATCATACTGTACATGACCAGAAAGCGCCTCACACTTAATATGAGAACATCTCATATTTCTTTTCTGTTCTTTAGGTGCAGACAGAGTTGAGCCGGACTCAAATGTGGAGGATGAAGATTCTGAAGGAGTTGAGGATGACGACACAAGTGGGGACGAAGAAGGTTTGTGTACAACCAGGCTTAAGTCAGCCAGAGCAAAGAATGCAAAGTCCTAGCAACACTGAATTATGTCAACGTGTGCATTCTGTTTGTTCCTCTTTCTTTCCCAGATCCGCTTGATCGAAACTGGACACCTGAACGTGACCAACATGGTGATTCTCCTGGTGAATCGGAATCTGGAAATGAAGGTGTTGTTGTCATTATTAATATGGACACATTGATGCACATGTGTGTAATGTAGTATCTTGCATGGTGCATGTTTGCTATTTAACTCTTTTCTTTCAACTACACATCCATACAGTACACATGTACATACCCACACAGATGTGCACGCAAGGGGCTGCACAGATACACACAGAGAGACTCGCACACTAATGGTCTGAATGACAAATTTTCTCTCTTTTTGTGACACAATATAGGACTTGAGGTGGAAGAAGACTCCTCAGGTGTTGATGCTGGTCTCTGTAGGAAGAGGAGAAATCCAGAGGGCTGGAAGAACAACATCCAGAAGAGGCGTAGAATGATAGGCCAGTCATATCTGGCCTAGGAAGAATAGAGAGTCAGTGTTAAAGGAGGGAAGAAAAATGGGTGTGTCATGTCAGTCTGCAGCCGGCCACAGGTCCAGTAAACTGCACTGCAGAGAAGTGGAAGAGTCGAAGCGAGAAGAGATCTTCAAGTACTTCTGGGAGAAATTAGACTGGCGTGAGAGGAAGATTTATGTTGCATCATTGGTAGAGGTGAGCAGTGTAAAGCGACGGAGGACAGGAGCAGAGAAATCCAGGAGGTCGGCATCCATTTTCTGTCACCTTGTCGTAGATGGCAGGAGACTCGGAGTGTGCCAACGCATGTTCCTGTCAACCCTAGGCTTGAAGCAGTGGTCTTTTTTGAAGTGGGTAGGAAGAAGAGGGAAAAGCCCTACTGAGGAAGATAAGCAGAAGCGGGTGAGGGTAAGGAAAGAGGAGTCTGACTTCTTGAAGACCTTCCTTCTGGACCTTCCAAAAGTTCCCTCGCACTACTGCCGGTCCTCGTCCTCTAAGATGTTAGCCTGCTTCCAGACCAGAGACCCCGCCCACTCTCAGAGTGAGCTGAGTCTGAGATCAGGCTACTAAGATGTACCTGGAGCCTGTGTTCAAGTCCATCAATCACCTCCATGCAGAGTATATCCGTTCCAGTGCAGACCATGGCATCCAGGCGCTGTCAAGGCAAGTGTTCACCAGAATGTTTAATGTTTGAATTACTCTCTTTTTCACCCGAAGAAAGACCAGTGTGATACCTGCTGTGCGTTCAAGGCTGGGAACATTGAGGCTGCCACATGGAAGGAGCACTGCAACAAAAAGGACACTGCACAAGCCATGAAGCAGAAGGACAAAGACGAGGCAGGTGAGAAGACCTTGGTGACATGCATGGATCTTCAGGGGCTCCTGCTCTGCTCCAAGCTACAGGCCTCATCCCTCTATTTCAAGACCAAGCTCTGTGTCCATAACTTTACCATGTATGACATGACTTCACATGATGCATCAAATTACTTATGGCACGAGGGTGAAGCTGGTCTCTCTGCCAACGAGTTTGCTTCGTGCATCGTGCACTTCCTCGAAGAACATCCCTCTTATGATGAGTACATCCTGTGCACAGTGTGATTGAGAGAAGACTGAGGAACAGAGACATCTGCGTTCCAGCTGAGTATGTCGTTGCCATCCGGGAAGCCCGTACCAATCCCAGGCCATACCAAGTGAAGTATGTAGACCACACTTTCTTCAAAAACTTCAGCCAGGTGAACCTCTGCAAAGCCATCTGCCCGGGAAAGGTCACTGGGGATCCCACCGTGCATGACCTCCGAGCAATCAGGTATTTGAATACATAATAATGACATAGCTGCGGAAACCAAAACAAACATTATTTAATGAGTATTAAAACCTGACTTTTCTCCCCTGTCACTGTCCTTGTATTCATCCTAGGTACAACGTTGATGGCAGTATGGAGTACAAGATCGACCACTCAGACGCCTGGAAGCCCTACGAGTCCCCATCACTGAGGAAGAAGAGCAACATCACCACAGTGTCCCCACTCTACACTTGCCGCCGCACCATTAAAGCGATGAACTTCAAACATCTGCAAGAAATGAAGCAGGTGTTGCCCAGTGATTTCCATGGCTTCTACAACGCCCTCCGCCATGAGCACGAGGAGTGATGGTTTCTCTGTTTTTCTCTAATAATAATAATAATAATATCTGGGACTTATATAGCGCTTTTCTTAATACTCAAAGACGCTTAACATTGGGCCTACGGGGGCTAGGGGGAGGGAAGCTAAAAACAACTTTATTAGGAACAAATATACTAATAAAAATTATAGAAAGAGTACAAAAGAGAAAAACATTCAATAAAAACATCAAGAATAAAACAAGAGTTAAAAAGGAAGTCAACTGGGGAAGGCAATTTGGAACAGGTGGGTTTTCAAGGCAGTTTTGAAGGCAGGGAGGGAGGGGGCATCTCTGATGGGCTTGGGGAGTTCATTCCAGAGTGTGGGGCCGGCTACAGAGAAAGCCCTGTCACCCCAGGTTTTCTTCTTTGCCTTGGGGACCACAAGGAGGCCATCCTCGCTGGACCTGAGGGAGCGTGTTGGGGCATATGGTTGGAGGAGGTCGGAGAGGTAGGGGGGAGCCAGGTTGTGCAGAGCCTTGTAGGTGGTGAGGAGTAGTTTGAAGTGGATGCGCTGTTTGACGGGGAGCCAGTGGAGGTCATGGAGGACAGGTGTGATGTGGTCTCTGGAGCGGGTGCTGGTGAGGAGGCGAGCGGCTGAGTTTTGGACATATTGAAGTTTATTTAGGGTTTTGGAGGTGATGCCATGAAGTATGCCGTTACAGTAGTCTAGTCGGGAGGAGATGAAGGCGTGGATGAGGGTTTCAGCAGCGGAGAAAGTCAGGGAGGGGCGTAGACGGGCAATATTCCGGAGGTGAAAGAAAGCTGTTTTAGTGATATTATTTACGTGGGGGAGAAATGACAGTGTGGGGTCGAAAATTACACCTAGGTTTCGGATGCGGGAAGAGGGTTTGACCAGGGAGCCGTCGATGGTGAGTGAAAAATCCTGAGTGGAGCGGGTGAGGGAGTCAGGGCCGATGATGATGATTTCAGATTTATTGCAATTTAGTTTAAGAAAGTTTGTTTGCATCCAGGTCTTTATTTCTGTGAGGCAGTTGGTGAGGGTGGATTGGGTGGCTGTGGTGATGGTTGTGGTGGAGAGGTATAATTGAGTGTCGTCGGCGTAACAGTGGAATTGAAGGCCGTGATGGCGAAGGATCTGTCCAAGGGGTAGGATGTAAATGGTAAATAGTAGGGGACCGAGCACAGAGCCTTGAGGGACGCCGTGGGTGACTGGGGCAGTGGAGGATGTGCAGTTGTTGATTGAGATGTAGTGCTGACGGTCGGAGAGGTAAGATTTCATCCAGTTGAGGGCAGTACCAGATAAGCCGAGGGAGGAGTGAAGGCGTGAAATGAGGATGGAGTGATTGATTGTGTCGAAGGCGGCACTGAGGTCCAGGAGGATGAGGATGGATAGGGAACCGGAATCAGCGGAGCGGAGGATGTCGTTGGTGACCTTGATGAGTGCTGTTTCAGTGCTGTGTTGTGAACGGAAGCCAGATTGAAATGTTTCATAGAGGTTATTGCAGTGTAGATGGGATTTGATTTGGCAGGCAACAGTTCGTTCTAGTAGTTTTGAGAGGAAGGGGAGATTGGAGATGGGACGGTAGTTGTTGGGGGTGTTGGGGTCAAGACCAGGTTTCTTGAGAATGGGGGTGATGGCTGCGAGCTTGAGTGCAGGAGGGACAACGCCGGTGGACAGGGAGGAGTTTATTATTTTAGTGATAAGGGGTGAGAGTAAGGGAAGGCATGCTATGACTAGGGTGGATGGGATGGGGTCGAGGATGGAGGTGGAAGCTTTCATGCCTGAAGTTATGGAGGAGAGGTCGGATGTGGTGATTTCAGTGAAGTTGGGGAATGGGTGATTAGAGAGGAGAGGGGGGCCATGTTCGGGGGAGGGGGGGTTGGTGGGAGACGAGGTAGCCAGTTCAATGTGGATATTGTCAATTTTTTGCTGGAAAAATGATAAAAATTCTTCACATTTGTCGGTGGTGAATGAGGTGGTGGTGGTGTCCATGGGTTTCAGCAGTTTGTTGATGGTGGAGAATAGTGTCTTGGGGTTGTTGCTGCCGGATTGAATGACGGAGGAGTAGTGGGTGGTGCGTGCGTTGTTTAAGGCATCTCTGTATTGCCGCTGGTGTGAATTGTACATGTCAGAGTGAATAGTGAGTCCGGTTTTATTGGCAAGCCGTTCAAGCTGCCGGCCCTTGGCTTTGAGTTGGCGGAGGTGGTCATTGTACCATGGGGCGGAGTGAGTATAGGAGACTGTTTTTGTTTTTATGGGGGCGAGCTGGTCAAGACAGGAGGAAAGTGCACTGTTGTAGCTGTTTACAAGTTCAGCGGGGGAGGGGTTCTGGGTGAGCGAGTGGTTGAAGGTGAAGTCAGTTAGTAGGGTGGAGAGAGAAGAGGGGTGGATGGATTTCTTTTTCCGGAAAGTTATGGGGCGCTGTTGCTTGATGAGGGGGGCGGGGATGTCAATGTCCAGAGTGAGAGCAAGGTGGTCGGAGATGGCATCGGAGAGTTTGAAGCTGGTGAGGTTGCTGATGGTGATTCCGGTGGTGCAAATCAAATCCAGGGTGTGTCCTTTTTTATGGGTGGGAAAATCAACATGTTGGGTGATATTGAAAGAATTCAGTATGTCAAGGAATTCAGTGGCAGTTTTGCAGGTGGTGGAATCAACATGAAGATTAAAATCTCCAAGTAACAGAACAGAGGGTGATATGGCACAGAGTTGAGTGAGAAATGCTGAGAGGTCAGAGAGGAATGCAGGGTTGGGTTTGGGGGGGCGATAAATGACTGCTGTGACCAGGGGTTTGGGGCCAGGGAGTCTGAATGACTGGTGCTCAAATGAGGAGGGGGTCAAGATGGTTATGGGAATTGTTTTGAAGTGTTGGCGGTAAATTGTGGCTATACCGCCAGCGTGACCTGCACGGGGTTTGTCCATATAGGCATATCCAGGGGGAGTAGTTTTATTGAGAAGTATGTATTCCTGTGGTTTTTGCCAGGTTTCTGTTATGCAAAAGAAATCAATGTTATGGTCCGTTATAAATTCACTGAGTGTTGAGCCTTTTTTATTAAGTGACCGGGTGTTGAATAATGCAAATTTGAGAGATGGGTGATATCGGATGGGAGGGGGGGCTTTGGTGAGTGGTCGTAGATTGGCAGAGCACACGTGTGGTTTGTTGTTGTGATGACGCGTGACGTGGATGGGGGCGGGGCGGTTGAGAGTCCAGAGTGAAGGAATGGAATGGTCAGTGTGTGTCCGGGTGTAGAGAAACTTTCTGCGGGAGCTGCGGTGAATGTATCTGGGTCGACGGAGCAGTCCGTGTGTTTTGATGGCTGCTGTAATGTGCGGTGAAGTGGTGATGAGTTTGTTGAGTTCCAGAAGCTGTGGGACGGAGAATCTAATAGGCATGCTGGAGGCGAAGGGCAATAGCCTGGATTCGCTTGTAGATGATGGCCGCATCATCTCTCTCTCCGTCTGACATCACCACATAGAATCGCAAACTTGACTGAATGGACACCTTTACACGATTTCATATTTAGATTGTAATTAGAGAAAAGACAAGATGAGTGTTAAAATGTGTTAATTTTCTCCTATAATTTTAGCGATTTTGATTACATTGCTTTCAGTGCTTGGGGACATGTGTACAATGGCTAAATATGTATTTTTAGATACAATAAAAGTCCATTCAAAAAGAGGCACCACAATCTTTCATGGGCAGATGTTACTTATGGGGGCTAGTAGTGTCACTGTAAATTGTAATAAAATAAATTGCCAGCTTATTGTGTCTAAAAGGACACATTTAGGCACTTGCACACATGCACTGAAATAAAGTATTTAAAATCGCTAAAACAATAGAACTAAATGAAAACATTTAACTCTCCCATCTTTGCTTTTCCCTAATTACAATCTAAAATTATGAAACCTTGTATGATATTCTTGCTCTGGGGTGGCATCGTTACCAAAGTTCCTAATTCCCACTGGGTTCATGTTCCTCCCTGCCTGGACAGGTGTTATGTCGACAAGTGTTCTGCTCAAAGTGTCCTTCTCCCTCGTACAGTCTTCACTACCTGGAATCCAGCACACAGTGGTTAATGTGTTTCATGTGTGCTCTGTTACTGTTTGAAAATAGTTTAGGTGCTTATTTGTATTCTTATTTATTTGCCCATTTCTAATATAATTACAGCAGAATGCACTTTTGAGATGTTGAAATTTGACACCACAGTAGGGACATCTATCTTCATTGTTGAGGTCAACTTAGCCAATGAGTCTAGCCTTAGTAGGTTGAAGAGCGTTGTAGAGCTGAACAGACACTTAACCTATGGTCCTTCCATTTTCAGTTCTATGTAATGCCCTTTCCAGGCACTGTATTACTGTTACAACACCTACATTAGAAATACTGAAACCCTCCTCCAAACATCCTTTACATCTCTAAACAATCACATCGATAATTTTGTACAATTAATTCTGCAAGTTCTATTATAATTAGTTTTCATGTAGAAAGAAACTAACAAATAAGATTCAGCAATTGAACACATCGTTGAAACGGGGACTCAGCAGGAAAATCTGTTTGATTAACTTGGTTGCCACACACTGTGGAGCCACTGTCTAATAAAATATAATTCTGTGCAGTTGTATTTGACTATTGTAGCATTTTTTCCTTCCAGCCTAAAGTTGATCTTGGTCATCACTGTCTGCTAACATCAATGTGAAATAACCTATTGTACATGAACACTTATTTAGCTTGGTTATAACATCAGAGGGTCTGCTGGTAAGTAAATAAATTACATTAGGAATTGATTGCATTCTTTATTAGCAAAATGTTCATTAATCCAGGTTGTACAGTCAAAGTTGTACTGTAATCTGTTATGAAACACTGTTCATCATAGTAACTAGTTTGTTTTGGCCAAATGGTCTGTTTTTGTAATCATCCATTTCACATTTCATGGATGCTATGTACATTAAATGACAGAATAATAAAATACATTAGGCTATTGTGCACATTGTATCATCAATCATAAGAAAAAAATAAGAAACAATAAATATTGTATTTACAGTAAAAAGGTCAGGGCCGGAGGTAAGGTTAATTGTCTAGTTTTGATTTGCAGCATCTGTAAGTGACCTTTATCAGTGCTTTTATCGTGTGTATTAATAATATATGCATTTCTATTTTATTTAATGTATAAAAATGATTGATTAGTCAATTTAGTCAATAGTTTAAAAACAAATATCGTGTGGATATAGGTATATTATGTGAGGAACATAAACAACAGATTACTCACTTTTACCAGACATGGCAACTGCTGCCAAGAATGGAGAATTATGATTGGCTAGTGGAAAGGCCGCACCTCCATTGGCTCTCTGCCGATCACGTGATTATTGGCCGGTTCATTCGTGTGCGTGAGCGTTTCATTCGTGTGCGTGAGATGATGAAAGCATTCGTGATGAAGTAAACCAACAAAACAACTCGTAAATCAGTAAGAAAATATTCGTATTTTGTCTTGTTTTTTTGTTTTGGCATTATAATCACTGCAGCTTCCCCAAAAACATTCATACTTTTTTTTTTTTTACGGATATTTTTTTCCAATTAATTTGTTTACGTATAGTTTTTTTTGGTAAAAATGTTTACGAGTAAAAAAAAGGCAAAGTACGAATACGAATTTGAATTGGCCTTAATTTAACCCCATAGAAAGCACTGGTGTATTGCGTGACTTGGCATTGATTGCAGGCAACTTGGCCACAAATTCACATTTTTTTAAATTCACATTGCACCAAGTGGGCAGAAAATATATTTATACCTCCCTCGCTCTGACTCTCACCTCTTACTCTATTAATAGTATCTAACTCTGACATCCTTGTGTCACTTTGTGGCTTTCTCTCACTCAGTCTCTCTGTCTCTCATTCAGTACCTGGATGGGTCAGTGATGTCATGTGTAATGTTTTTTTTTTCTTCTTCTTCTTCTTTTTTTATTAATTGTATTGTATTGTATACATACATCAAGGGTCTTCAACAGGGGGTCCTGGACCCCTAGGGGGTCCTCTGAGTTACTACAGGGGGTCCTCCAAATCTTTGAGTGATAGAAACTTTTTTCTTCTTTTTTTATATTAACAACTTGAACCCTAGCGTCCATATTCTGAGAACTTTAGCCAAAAATAGCAGATCTACAAGCTCACGCTGTTAGGCGTTGTGAGCTTGTAGATCGGCTATTTTTGACAAGCGGTTTGGTGTAGAGGGGAAAAAGAGCAGACTAAGTACAGAGTGATAGGCCAAGTTTATTAAGTATTGACGGTTCAAGTGGATAAATATCTGAAAACACAAATTGACATGAATCCAAAATACACTGATGATTGTGCACTCAAACAATGAAACTATATGGAATCTATGATAAGGTAGTGGGGGGTCCCCGCTTCATCTCTCTCTCAACTATGGGGTCCTTGGCCTGAAAACATTGAAGACCCCTGGTATACATGTATTTATGTGTAGTGTTGTTGATATCAGGTAAACACAAAGGAGGCAGTGCACACCTGGGTTGATGAGGTACTTACTGCTGACCACCGCAGATAATAAACGTTTGAAAAGTGTTGTTGATATGAAACACCTCACTTTCCTCCCACAGGAAACCAACGAGCTGGTGGCCATTAAGAAGTTCAAAGACAGTGAAGGTGCGTAAAGCCAGATTTCTTTATTTAGATAAAGTTTAATTTTGATTTTATGAGAGAAAAAAAAAGGGTTACTTACACGTACGAGCCAAAAACAAATACGTTTGTGTACCTCATAGCTGCCACTCGCTTGAGCAGGATGAACACTCAAATAAAACAATGTTTTACGTGATCCGAGCTACTATTATGTTTTCCTCTCTTCTTCTCCCCGCAGAAAATGAGGAAGTTAAAGAGACCACACTTCGGGAGTTGAAAATGCTCCGCACACTGAAGCAGGACAACATCGTTGAGCTGAAGGAAGCTTTTCGTCGAAGGGGGAAACTCTACCTCGTCTTTGAATACGTTGAGAGGGTCAGCGTTACTACGTTTCAATGTGTGCGTGTGCGCGTGTGTGTGCGTGTGTGTGTGTGCGTGTGTGTGTGTGTGTGTGTGTGTGTGTGTGTGTGTGTGCGGGTGCGGGTGGGTGAGGGTGTGTGTGGGTGTGTGTGCACAAGCACGTGCTCGTGATGTTCACTTTTTTGTCACTCCAATCCAAGCAAGGGAATCCAAGCTAATAGAAAACTGTGGGAGGCTGTCTATAATGGAAGCCATTGTTCTCGCGATAATAGAAACCTAAATATTTAAAAATAAATATTGTTTAAAAAAATCAATCTGCCAAACGATGATGTCACTGGCAGATGGGTTTCTGAACTGCCCACAACCCTGCTAAGAGACACAGACTGAGTAGAATTTGTTTTTTTGCAAAGATTTTTGAGGACCTATTATATGAAGACAGGTTGAAAAGTGGTGAAGTAAGTAGTCCTTTAACAGTGTGTTGATGCGTTGCAGAACATGCTGGAGCTGTTAGAGGAACTCCCCAACGGCGCCCCTCCTGATAAAGTACGCAGTTACATCTACCAGCTCATCAAGGCCATCCACTGGTGTCACAAGAACGAGATCGTACACAGAGGTGAAGAATCATTCTCATCCTGAACATCTATCTATCTATCTATCTATCTATCTATCTATCTATCTATCTATCTATCTATCTATCTATCTATCTATCTATCTATCTATCAGTGTTTCTCCATCTTTCACATTTCAAGGTTTTCCCTTAACTCTGACTGTGTACAAATGGAACCAAATGAACCCCACATTTTAACACTCACTTTTTCTTTTCTCTAATTACAATCTAAAAAATAAAAAAAATAAAAAAGTTGTCCTAATCATAAGCTGGCACCTCTAACCATTATAGAACAGCCGCCCCCATAATATACATATTTGTCAGGCTATGACTAAAGGAAGATGGGTATACATGTAAGTTTAATCTCTAATTCGAATTATATGGAGTGTAAGAGGGTACATTATTAGTTTTGTTTCTTTTCTTTTTTTTACCTTTGTCTCTCCACAGACATCAAGCCTGAGAACCTCCTTATCAGCTCTGAGGACGTTCTCAAACTCTGTGACTTTGGTGAGTCCACAACCTCAACATCTTGAGCTCCTAAAAAATATGTTCATCAGCGAGCCTTCTATGGTACATATAAAAACACAATCATCTTTGAGATCTCTCTCTCTCTCTCTCTCTCTCTCTCTCTCTCTCTCTCTCTCTCTCTCTCTCTGATTCATAAAACTGTTTTGTTGCCTGGAAGGAGATACGTTTTTCAAAAAACAAGAATACACTAAGTTGTATTATTATTTTAGTTATTTGCATTCATTCTACATTTAGCTGAGTCTTGGAGTACCTTCAGAAAACGTTCAGGCAAGGCTTTGCATCCTTGACTTATATTAGAATGGACTCATTATACAACACCAATTTAAAGCTTCAGAACAGAGGAGGCCTGGAATTAATAATTTTTGGGGCTTGGCCTTTGGTTTTGTCATTGTTTAGGGCAGTGGTTCTCAACCTGTAGGTCGGGACCTGTAGGGGGGTCCCCAGATTATTAACTTAATGTGCAACATTGTTTTCTCACTCAACAGTAAACAAACCAACATTACGTTTAAGTGTATAGAGTGTAACTATTTGGGAAAAATAAATGAAAAAGGTTATCGGCCTGCTCACGTATTAGGGTCACCAGAAAAATATAATGGGTGTTTTTAATGAATCTATCATGGTTAAAATGAAGTTTGACGTTACAATGGGTTTGTGTGGGGAGAGGTCCTGGGCCTGGAGGGCCTGGTAACATTTACATCAAATATCTAAATATTGAATCAAGCAAATTAAAAACTGTTCAGGGTGTTCATAAAAGCCTGATAAGACGTTAAAATTACCAAAAGTTTTTTGAAAGTGAAATATCAGTACAGTACAGTAGAGTACATGTACTTCCATGTAGTTACTGTAGTTTACTGCAGTGAATGTGGGCAGGGCATCATGGCCACTGTATCCTCAGGGCAGATTATGTTTTTGGAGGGCATGAGGCCAAACTGTAGGCCTCCGAGACCTTCATGGCCTCCATGACATTGCTGCCCTATAGTGAATAAATACTTTTTCTATTTGCTGACAAGCACTGCAAATTATCATGGACTGCAGGATACGCTAAGATATATTACACACCGAAGAATAATGGTTCCTAAATGGTTCTTTAATAGGCTATTATGGTTCCACTAGAGGAACCATTTTATTTAGTGAATGGTCCTTAATGTTCCTCATATGGTTCTATAGAACCTTAGTTCTTTGAGGAACCAGAAATGGTTCCTAAAAAAAAAAAAGATAACTATTCACAGAAAAATAGCAGAGATACGTATCCATATATAGAACCATTAAAATGAATGGTCCTTTAAAGAACCATGATCCTTTCTGGAACCAAAAATGGTTCGTTCTTCTTCTAATCTATGGCATATCTCTCTGAAGAACCTGTTTGGGCTCCAGTTGGCAGTGGGAACCCTTAGTTTTCTGTGTGTGGTAAGACTTGATTAATGCTCGTGTTATTTCTCATCGCCCTGACTCAGGCTTTGCTCGCAACCTGTCAGAGGGCACTGATGCCAACTACACTGAGTATGTGGCTACAAGGTGGTACCGCTCACCTGAGCTGCTGCTGGGGTGAGTGTGTGTGTGTGTGCGTGCGTGCATGCGTGCGTGCGTGCGTGCGTGTGTGCGTGTGTGTGCGTGCGTGCGTGCGTGCGTGCGTGCGTGCGTGTGTGTGTGTGTGCGTGCGTGCGTGTGTGTGCGTGAGTATATACTTGTGTGAGGGCAAAATGTCCCCACAAGAGTAGACATAGACATAGACATTTGTGAGGACAATCAACTTACTGTACCTACTCACAGTCACAAGACATACAGTATGGTTTCTTTACGGTTAAAACAGATTTCGGGAGTTAGGCTTATACCATTAGGACATTATTTGGGTTGGGGTTAGGGTTAGGATTTGGCATTTAAGTTTGGAGTTATGACTGATCTATACTAAGATGTCTTGAACTGAAAGTGCAGTTCTACAAGCTTGTAGATCATATCTTTTCGGCTATAGGGTGTGTGTGTGTGTGTGTGTGTGTGTGTGTGTGTGTGTGTGTGTGTGTGTGTGTGTGTGTGTGTGTGTGTGTGTGTGTGCGTGCGTGCGTGCGTGCGTGCGTGCGTGCGTGCGTGCATGTGGGTGTGTCTCTGTATGTGTCTGGGTGTGTGTACAGTGCATGCACAGAAGTTCCATAATTCAGAGTGTGTCCTTGTACTTATCTCTCATCTCACTGCTCATCTTCAGTCTCTCACACACTTCTGGCAACACCATCAGCTACAACCGAGCTAGCAATAATGAATCAGGTATATTTGCATAAAGCATGCATCACCGCACCGTGCTGTACATGCTGTCCCCGAATAACGTGTCACACATTGCTGCTTCCTCGGTTTTGAAAACGATAAGTAAAAAGACTTGAATGTCCATTCTGGCTGGGAGACAGCCGAGCGCCATCTAGGCTCAGGGGTGTCGCACCAAATTCTGGGCCCTGGGTACAAGGATTCACTGCGGGCCCCCCATGAATGTTCTTCATAGGGGGAGGGGGTTTAACCCATTTAGACTTGGAACACATTATTACGCACTATTTTGTGCTTTAACTATTGAAAAATAGCAGATATACAAGCTCACAGCGTGGCACCGAGTGCCGCGCTGCAAGCTTGTATATCTGCTTGAAAAATCGTGATCGCTCAAACTTTTCATGTGAAGGACCTCCAAAATGATATGTATTTGGCCACGGACCCCAATCTCAAAATATTTAGTTCCAGGGACCCCCTCCAGAAGCCAAATTTGAGTTACAAATGTTCGCTTAAAAAATACATACATTCAAAGATTTGCACACATTTTCACGACTTTTATAAAAATTGCAGATTGCTATTTTTCAATAGCTAAAGTATAAAGTAATTAAGGCCCCTCCACCTTGGGCCCTAGTAACTCAGTCCCACTTTTCCCCCCTTGTGACGCCCCTGTCTAGGCTCGCTGCTGTTAGCGTTTGCCTGATTTAGTCAAATACCCAGGAACATTTATTGAGGTGGCGTTTGAATGCCGCCCACTCCAATACTCTCTCCCTCCAACTTCACTGATCTCTTCTGCCTCTGCTCTCACAGCTCTGCTCTTCATCTCTCAGCCACACAGACTCCTCTGTTCCCGAATGCCTTGTGAAACCGCCATGTTCATCAGTGACAGCCAGTCCGCCATCATCACCACCACCTCCACCACTAACATCTTCCCCTCTCATTATTATCTCCTCTTGGACTTTGCGTGTGATGTGACATAAAAGTGAGATGTATTCCCTGTATGTAAGCCCATTACAGCCATCATTCTCATCAGCAGCACCCCTGTCATGCATTAACACTTAAATGGCAAAATGATCCATTTTACAATTAAAATGGACCCCCCCCCCCCCCCTCTCTCTCTCTCTCCTAGTGCTCCGTATGGCAAGGCGGTGGACATGTGGTCAGTGGGGTGCATCCTGGGGGAGCTGAGTGACGGGCAGCCCTTGTTTCCTGGTGAAAGTGAGATAGATCAGGTTGGTGATTGTAAGCAGTGTTCATTTCCTCGATTACCTTTTTTCACTGACGGAAACTACATAAAAACGTATCTATGATGACTAAAACTAAGACTAGATTTGATTTTATGGTGACATTCTGGTGGTGATTGTATGTAGAATTGTAATGTGTTAATAAATGGGTACATTTATTAACACATTACGAGTTAAATGAGACACTGAGGACGTTCTCCGTGATGTTGTCCTCAGCTCTTCACCATTCAGAAGGTCCTGGGATCTCTCCCTGCAGAGCAGATGAAACTCTTCTACAACAACCCTCGCTTCCATGGAATCAGGGTAAGGAACTCCTCTGTTTAACTCTCTCTCTCTCTCTCTCTCTCTCTCTCTCTCTCTCTCTCTCTCTCTCTCTCTCTCTCTCTCTGGCCTGATGGCAGTGTTCCTGTACCATGACTGAGTGGATCGCTATGACGCATGAGATTGGTTGGTTGTTCACTGTGGCACCAAGAAAAATGGTCCAGTGGAGTCTGTGTGTGTGTGTGTGTGTGTGTGTGTGTGTGTGCGTGCGTGCGTGCGTGCGTGCGTGTGTGTCTGCCTTTTCTACAGTCTATGACATGCGTGCGTGCACGCGTGTATCTGTGTGCTTGTGTGCGTATGTGTCTGCCTGTTTAGTTTGCCTCCAGTAATACATTGCTGTTATTATAATTTGCTACATCTTGCTGGTATAGATACTATGCGTCGTCTATTGAAAAGCCAAAGATGTATACTCCTTGTTGTCAACATCAAAGTAATGTGTGCGTGTCTGTGTGTGCACGCTCGTGCGTGTGTGTGTACGCTCGTGCGTGTGTGTGTGTGTGTGTGTGTGTGTGTGTGTGTGTGTGTGTGTGTGTGTGTGTGTGTGTGTGTTGTGCAGTTTCCCTCGGTGACTCATCCCCAGACCCTGGAGAGGAGGTATCTGGGCATACTAAGTGGTCTGATGCTGGATCTGATGAAGGTAAGACTGTGTGATGATCACCTCACGTCTTCACAGTGTAGCAGAATGCTTTTATCATCTGTCTTTCACGTCTCCACAAATCTGCAACTAGGCCAATATTTATTTACAGTAGATAACAGTGGTTCTCAACGTGGGGTCCGAGGACCACTGGGGGTCCTTGAGGGGCATTCAGGAGATCCCCAACAAAACAGCAAATATGGCAGGAGGCCGAGTTGGTGTCAGTTAGCTAGACCACACTCTCCTACAGCGTCAGTTTGACCACTATAACCCTAGTTTATGTTTTTTTTTAATTTATTTATATGTTTATTTGACATGGATGATACAAAAAAACAATGTATCAAGTTGTAAAAACATGAAACTGTTGCATTGTATATAGGGTTTATAGCCAATTTGCGACCCCAGCCCCCTGTTAGGCCTTTCTATATAAATATATACCTAATACCGTATTATACCGGAAAGTCTGTCAAAAAAAAGTACATGCATGAAGCTCTAATCTAAAAAAGTGTCAGCTATTCAACAAAAGCTGATCTACGAGTCTATAGTCTGCTATTTTTGAAAATATTAGGAAAATAGTTTAACCATTATTTCATGCTTTAACTATTAAAAAATAGCAGATATACAAGCTCACAGCGCGGCACCGAGTGCCGCGCTGCAAGCTTGTAATCTAAATCTTTGAATGTATATACTTTTTAAAGCAGACATTTGTAACGCAAATCCTTGTTCGTCTTGGTCCCTGGAACTGAATATTTTCAGATGGGGGTCCGTGGTCAAATAAATACATATAATTCTGGGGGGTCCTTGACAAACTTGACAAAGTTTGAGAACAACTGACAGAGAAACATAGGTTTTTCAGAAAACTGTTAGGATCTAGAAGACTTTTTTTCAGGTCTAAATGGGCCCGTAGCCTTGCACAAGGTATAACACATGGTCCTCTGTGCGTCCTCCATCAGAACCTGCTGCTGCTGACGCCCACTGAGCGCTACCTGACGGAGCAGAGTCTGAACCACCCGGCCTTCCAGCCCCTGAGGCAGGCGGAGAGAGACAAGCCTCCCCCTGCCTCTCCCAACCCTTCACGCTCCTCCAAGAGGAAGACCCACCACCATGGAGAAAACACCGTTCCTACCAGGTCCCATGACAATCCAAGCTTCCAGCCAAAATATGTCGTACAAGAGTTTCACGCACAAACAGCAAAAAATACTGTAGCAGGTCTACGAGATCACAACGTGGCACGAAGTGGCGCGTTGTGAGCTTGAAGATCTGCTCTTTTTTTCGCTATTTTTGAAAGATTTTGAAAGTGAAAGTGCATGCTGGTTAAAAGTGTGAAAAAATACAAAAAAATAAAATAGCCTTAGATGGCACGGCTCATGTTTCTGATAGTTACGGATACGGATCTACTAAAAAGGTCTTAAAAACGTTTAAAATTGTATTTTAAAAATCAAACGCAGAAAATGGAAATGGCATGTAGAATGACCCAGTAAATAATGACTGCATTGTATCCATCCATTCTTTTTTCCATTTCCTGAATCGCAATGGCATAGTTTCTGCCCTGCAGCGATGATATGCATTTCGTGCCAGCACACGGAAACACGATATACCGTTAGTTATCTATAAATGGAAATGTCCATTCTATACTTTTCTATTTCTATGGTCAATGTATAGCTCGGGCTAAATCTGGAAGCTGGACCTAGTTTTCATTCAAACAGAGATCAGAGTATGCGAGCAGAGTTGAGGGGGGACACGGGGGAGAATCCCTCTCCAGTCCCACTCACAAGGCTTTTGTGAGCGAAGGGGAGAAAAAAACCGAAAATAAGTGTTTTTTTTTGTACCTCTTCCTCTGCAGGAGTCATGTTAAGAGCTCGAGTCACCGTCGTTCCAACAGTAAAGAGTGTTCCAGCCTCCCTCGCCACGGGGACCTCCATCATCTGGGGAACGAGAACTTCCTAAACGGCAACAAACCGACTCCTCCCTCCACCCTGAGTCCCACCCTCCACACCAAGAACAACCAGTACCTGTCTCAGACCCTCAACCGCTCTGTCTCATGCAGCAAAGACCTGGCCAACAACAACCTGCCGCACCTCCTCAGTCCCAAAGACGCCAAAGGCAAGATAGAGTTTGACTTCAACCTGGGGCCGTCTTCCAATAAGCTGCCAGAGCAGGCTGCTCCTGCTGCTGCCAAGTATGGCCACGGTAAGCCCAGCTCCTCTCGCTCTCAGCAGCAGCAGCAGCAGGCCGGCCGCCACCCCTTCCTGGAAGGCAAGACCAACACACTGCAGTCCGGGACGGAGAAGCAGCACGGCCGCCACTCCCACAGCATGGCCGACTCTGCCCACGGCTCCATGTCGTCCTCCTCCAAGAGCTCCGCCTCCTATCTCAGCCTGTCCAAAAGCCACAGCGCGCTGAGCGACGCCAAGTCCGTGGGGAACCTCAGTGACGCCGCGCGGCTGCATCCGGACGACCCAGGCTCCGGCGCAGTCCCGGGGGGCGGGGGCGGCGTCCCCCGCTTCTTCCCCACCAGCTGTTTGGACCTGAACGTCCCGCCGCAGCCGCCCCCGGGACCCCCCGGCAGCCCCTCCGCACGACACAGTGAACGCTCTTCTGGGCACAGCCCGGCCTCTCGTAGCGGTGGCAACGTCCGAATGGAGAGCAACACCCTCGACTCTTCCTCTCGACACAAATCCAGGCACAAGACTCAACTGACACCAGGTGATGATGCAGTCAGGGGTATTGTTGCTTTCAAGAGATTCAAGATTCGTATTAGTGTACATACACGTGTAAATGTCTTTGGTTTCGGCTCCTCAACCTTGTAATAAATAATAGATAAATTAGATAGACAGACAGACAGACAGACAGACAGACAGACACATACCGGTAGATAGACACACAAAAGCAGAAAACATGGTGCTTTGCAATGCGTTATCAGCTTGCACAGCATTGTTGGTGCCAATACTTGCTGACAACACTTCACAAAGTAACACATGGATCAGGCTCCCCAGCATTGGCCAGCTTATTGCATGGCTGAAACTTTCCTGGGTCAGACACAACAGAAACCATTGCACACAACACCAATTGGCATGTCCATATTTGGGTATAATCCACCCACCTGCAACAGACAGACAGACAGACAGACCGGCACTCTACTTGAAGTAGGTCGCTTATCCCCCGATTAGGGAGTCTTACTGGTATAGTATATTGTTACACCCTTATACTAGGGGAAGGAAGGATGCAACATAAAAATGTGTTAGGGACGCCCAATTATTTGAGGATCTAACATTTTGACCAACAAATATCCTATCCTTGGTATAGGATGATAATCTCTTCCCTCATGTCTCCTTACATAATTGGCTAATCGCAATTATTTTACATAATCGCAATTATTTTGTCATAATCGCCATAATCGTTTCCATGTTGAAAAATGTTTATGTCCAAACATTTAAAGAAAATAGTGGAAATAGCAGATCTATATATTCTATATGTAGATCTGCTATATAGATATATACCGGTAGATATATCTATCTTGTATATCGTCGCTGTCGGGTGAAAACCTTGTATGTCCAAAACCGTTTGTTTTTCATTTTTCATTTTAAAAATGATTTAAACTAGTGAAAACAGCCGGTGCGAGGCGTTGTGTGCTTGTAAATCTGCTGTTTTCACTACTTTCGTGCGACAGCCTTGTGCGATAAAGCAGGGCTTTACTTTGCGAAAGAACGTACACGTTTGAAACTCGGAGATACTCATATTTGCCATGTGCAACTTCAAATCCCTACAAGCCAAACAGAAATCTAATCTTGACAAAAGCACAATTAAATCGTCAATCGCAATTATTGTGACAATGAATCGTCATGTAAAATGTCCTAATCGTGACAGCACTCATGTGTCCTCCCCTGCATCTCCCCTCTCGTCCCGCAGAGGAGTCCAAGGCTCCGGAGCTGTTGGACCCAGGAGGAGGAGGAGGAGGAGGAGGAGGAGGGCCGGGCATGGTGGCCTCCACTCACACCCTGCCCTCCCCTCACGAGTCCTACCACTATGGTCTGGGTTACACCTCGCCCTTCTCCTCGCAGCAGCGGCCCCACCGCCACTCCATGTACGTGCGGCGGGAGCGCCACCGGCCCCACGGCGGCGGTGGCGGCGGCGAGGGCGGCAGCGGGACGCCGGCGGCCCTGCCCGCCCCGGGCCAGGGGATGCCGACCCGCGCCAGCAGCCTCCAGCTGCTCTCCCCACAGCTGCAGCACCGGACCACCCTCACCACCGGACACTCCAGGAGTTCTTCCAGAGAGGACTGCACGGACAACATGGCCAGGGTTAGCCACGGCTGCCTCATCATGTGCATCCAAAGTTGACCCATTTAAGACCCCGGAATTATTTTATACTTTAGCTATTGGAAAAATAGCAGATCTGCAAGCTCACTGCGAGCTTGTAGATCTGCTATTTTTGAAAAGTCGTGAAAATTGGTGCAAATCTTTGAATATGTAATTTCTTTTAAAGCGAACATTTTGTAACTCAAATCTTTGCATCTGGAAATTACCTCCCCCATTTATAGAATCGGGTCAAAAATATTCAAAAACTTGGACAAATTTTCATGATTTTTCAAAAATAGCAGATCTACTATCTGCTATTTTTCAATAGTTAAAGCATAAAATACTGGTTAAAGTATTAATGCGTAATAATTTGTTCCCTGTCTAAATGGGTTAATTCATGCAGTCAGAATTTGTGAGTGTGCCTTTTTGTTGGTGTGCTTGGATGTACTGTATCTGTGTACATTAATGCATGTACACTCGGGGGCTATAGGGCTGGGCAAATAATCAACTTAACCGTGCTCATGTAGAACAAATATTACCAAGAAGCAGTATTTTTTTATGTCAAGGAATCGACAATTTGATTAGTCTGATTAACCACTTACATTGTTGTACAATGGTGGTGTAAAGAAATAGTGAAAATAGCCGATCTACAAGCTCACAGCACATCACATCGGGACACGTGAGATTTTAGATGTGCTCTTTTCACTATGTATTTGTAATAATTGCTGATTAAAACGTAATTAAGACAAAAGTGATATATATATTCGTATCTATCGATTTGGACGTCACATCGCCCAGCCCTAACGGGGCCCTTACATTGTCACTGCCACTGCTCAATGCTGCCAGCTCAGTCTGCTTTGACCCGCACCTGTTCGTCTTCTCAACAGAGCGAGCAGTCCTCTAAAGACATCAGCCACCCATGCGCACCCATCAAAGACTCCACGAGGGACAACACTGCCGCTTTTCATGCACAGCGCTCTAAGAACGAGGTCCGAGCCCATGACCCCCCCACCTCCCACCATGCTCACTATCACTAAATACATATCTCAGGGTTCCCACGGTCATGAAATTCCTGGAAATATTTTGACATGAGAAAAATATTTTTCCAGTACTGGAAAAGTTTGGGAATTTATCAAGGGTCCTGGAAGGTCCTGGAAAAAAATAGCTATGCATTGTCTTTGGTTATTGATTTTGTTAATAGGCCTACCTCTGAAATGACAAATTAAACATGGGCCAAATTGTCAAATATTAGAGGCAGAAATTGTGAAAATAGCCGATCTACATGTAGCATGTAGATCTGCTATTTTCACAATAGAACCGTGTTATGCAAAATTCCTCAACTCTTAGTGCTCGTCGGGGTGCCGGATCCCCAGTTAAAACATGATTATTTTGGGGGTCACGGCCTGAAAAGATTGAGAACCACTGGCATACACTACCTGTCTTTGGGCATTGCGCATAGGAGTAAGCGACCTGTTATTGAGCTGAATTATTGTTATATAGTCCTGGAAATTGGGTTAAATATTCTGGAAAAGGTTTGGAAAAGTTTTGGAAATGAATTGGTAAAGATGTGTGGGAACCCTGCTATCACTAAATACATAACTGTTAGCTCTGCGTCATAGCTTTCTCTGTTCCCTATGCCCCATTCATACTTCTTCGCACGACATTGTTGCACGTAAAAAAACAGCAGGCCTACAAGCTCAAGCGCGACATGTTGGGAGCTCGAAGGCCTGCTATTTTCTGTTGCGTGACACTGCCATGCGAAGGAGCATGAATTAAGCTATACACAGGTCAACAGCTTCTCTCCACTGCATATCACTGTTGTAAATGTAACACATGAAAGGGTTCTAAAATTAACCCAAATGTCAAATGGAGTAGCTAATATTAAGGCAAATGTCTTGAAATGAATTGTGTGGGCCACTTGTTGGTAGGGAAAGTGGTCAAATCTCCGCTCTGCTGTTTGTGTACAAAACATGCATGAACAATGAATACGCACAGCAGCCAAACTGGACAGATTTGGGCCTGTTATTATTTCCTTCACAGGTGTTACAGATGATGCTAATGAAGGCTCTGTTCCATTTGGTGTATTCACAATGATTCTCAAACGTATTAATTTCAAGGACCCTCATAACTCTGTGAGTGTACAAATGGAACCAAATGGACCCTTGAACACCCTCAAGGCACCATGAGGGTCCATGGAGCACACTCTGAGACCCACTGGTGTAGCAGAGTGTTTCCAGTGAGCCAACATGCACAATATCAGCACCCTGACTGTCTGATCATTAGTATCATTGATAACGCATTTGAAGGAAGTAAGGAAGAGGCCCATTTCTTTCCATTATGGCTGTGCATAGTGTGTTACTTACTGTACGCAGGGGCGTCACAAGGGGTAGGAAAGTGGGACTGAGTTACCAGGGCCCAAGGTGGAGGGGCCCTAGTAACTTTAGCTATTGAAAAATAGCAGATATACAAGCTCACAGCGCGGCACCGAGTGCCGCGCTGCGAGCTTGTAGATCTGCTATTTTTGAAAAGTCGTGAAAATGTGTGCAAATCTTTGAATGTGTATTTTTTAAGGGAACATTTGTAACTCCGGGGTAGTCCCTGGAACTAAATATTTTGAGATGGGGGTCCGTGGCCAAATTCATATCATTTTGGGGGTCCTTCACATGAAAAAGTTTGAGCATCACTGACATGGAAACATGGTGTTTCTTGCACACATTTTCACAATTTTTCAAAAATAGCAGATCTACAAGCTTGCAGCGCGGCACTCGGTGCCGCGCTGTGAGCTTGTATATCTGCTATTTTTCAATAGTTAACATTCATGGGGGGCCCGCAGTGAATCCTTGTACCCAGGGCCCAGAATTTGGTGTGACGCCCCTGACTGTACGTTTTCCCTGTTTTCACTTATTTTGGACACCATGACAGTGTTTCTGTCTGATCAAAAAGGGAAGCACTGCATCATCTCGTACCGTTTCGTTGTTTGTTCTTTGAGCGGTGACACAATAAAACAGTGCTGGCTGAAGTTTAAATTTAATTTAAAAAAAATATTATTGTCATATGACGCTTTAAAGATATTCTGCCATATCTTAGCATTATGCGCTTAAATGGAAGTTCAAGTTCTACCTGATTTTTGGTGCATAATCAAATAGAAAGGGGATAAGTGTCCATGTGGAGAACTGAGATTTACCGGTACTCCTTTTTTTTTAGCAGAACCAGCAGATGGCGTAGGTCTGCCCTTTCCCTGCCCCCTGTCATACATTTTAAGGTGTTGTTTCAACTTTTTAAGATGTGTGTGTGCGTATGTGTGCCTGTGTACCTGCACGTGCGCGTATGTGTGTTTGTGTGTGTGTGTGTGTGTGTGTGTGTGTGTGTGTCCGTGTGCGTGTGCGTGTGCGTGTGTGTGTGTGTTCCAGGTGGCTGCTATGTACCATGATCCCGGACCTCATGTTGATGATGGAGGGTCTTCCAAGGAAAACCGCATGATCTTCAGCGAGTCGATGCCTCGAAGAGTTGGCAGCTTTTACCGAGGTAAATAAGACATGAAAATGGTAATGGCTTTATAATAGTTAAAGGTAGGGTAAGTGATTTTCTTTGGTTAAAATAAGTGTTAAATAGCTCTACGTATATTGTTAGCTCTATATGGATGTTTTTTTGTTTTTTTTTTGCTAAATAGTGGAGAGACAGGGAGACCCCTGTTACTGAACAAACGCTCTATAGCAATGGTTACTGATCAGAATATAGAGCGTTAACCTTTTTTTAGGCATCAGTGCCTATGTGGCATGCATCTGGACCAGTAGACCAGCGGGCGCCCCCGCTTCACAATCATTTTAACCACTTTATCCATTTATACGTTGGCTATTCAAATTTTCGAAAAGGTTTGAAAATTATGAAATCTTCTCTTCTGGGGGTCGCTGGATCAAATCCTTTTCAGATGGGGGCCAAATTCATATAAATTCCGGGGTCCTTTCCTTGACACAAATAAGTTCGAGACACGCTGTTATAGAGTAGGTTTTGCACAGTAACACAAGCTGCAAAGTAAAGCACCATTCACTGTGATAACTATAACGACTGTTCACATTAAACAATAAAGTTACGTAAGCATTTCATCAAACATACACGTGCAGTCCAGTGCAAGGACATGCAGAGAATATTAGAGAGGCAGGGGCAGAAACTTCTAAAAATGCCTTTTGGTGAAAATATCGAAAATAGCAGACCTCCAAACTCACAACGCGTCGCAGCGCGACACGTTGTGAGCTTGGAGGTCGGCTATTTTCTGTACTTGTTACCACAATGAACTAAACATAATCAAGTCAATCCTGGACAAGGCAATTCTCTTGAATGTTGCCTTCAGGTATGGCATGGAAAGAGGGCATTTGCATTTCTTTAACCATAGTAAAGGGGACACTTTTTACAGACGGATTAAAAGGGCAGGGGCTCAAGCCCCCGTGGATGTCTACGGTATGTGTGCACGTGCCTGGTCCAGTGCAGTCCAGCTTTGTCAGAGTAGAGCCAGAGATAGCGGGCAGAGAGACCTCCACCTCTGTGGTGCTGAAAGACGGGATGTATAGGCTAATTAAGGATAATCTGACTGATTATTATTAATTATAAGGAGGTGAGCCAGCTAGTGTTAGCCATTCATAATCGTCTCCTCGTCTCTGTTAATAACATCACTTTCCGAGGGGTCAGTGGCAATGCATTCCAGGTGTCCTCCTGATGGGTTTTGAATGGCGACCAATGTTTCTATGCCAATGTTCATAAAATAGCACTGAGGGATCCAAACCATATCGTCCATGACTATACTATAGTTCAGTGGTTCTCAAAGTGGGGTCCGGGGTCCACAGCTAAATGAGTTAATATAGCGTCGCAATCGTTTTAAAGCCATACTGTGTAAGATGCCCAACTAGTGGTCATTAGCCCTATAGCAAACCGCGGTCGCGTCCGCGTCTTTCGGACGTTTTTCGTACCTTCAGACCCCCGCGTCTGCCTCCACCTCGCTGAGATCTATCTTTTAAGGGGTCCCTTGTTCCTGTGCGTTCAGTAATTCCAGAGATACGGACTCCTTCACCCTGCCTGGTAGGCGAAATTACCTAGAGAAGGGATGGTACAAACGGGCGACAACAAATATGGCTGCCATAGCGACCCCACTTCAAGATGCGCTGTGATTGGCCGGCAGTTGTATAACCCTCGCTGTGATTGGCCGGTAGTGTGATGACGCAATTTTGGCGCGAGATCCGGTCCACGGCAAGGATCTCAGTTTACATACAGAGAAGGCTTTACAGGCTGAAATTCACGGCGCGGATCTTCTAAAACTTTTGTGATTTAATAGTTAGGAGAATTTTAAGATTTGTTTTATAAAAAAAGTTACATAGTACAACTTTAACTATATTATACTTTAAGCTTTTAGATCTGCTATTTTTGGAAATTGTTGTGTAAAATGTGTGCAAATCTTTTTAAGAGAACATTTTTAACGCATATCTTTGCTTCTGGAGGGTTTAGGATGGGGGTCCGCAGCCAAATAGACATCAGTTTTATCATTTTGGGGGTCCTCGACATATTCTAAACATTGCACAAAATGTTGCCACCTTTCAAGGCAAAAATTATAATATAATAATAATTAAAAATAGATTGAATCTTATGCGAGTTGGCAGACTAAGTGGTGACACATGTAACAGAAAATGTTAGCTATTTTTGCTGCTTTTTTGTAACAATTCAGAGCGGGGTTTGTTTAAGGCCAATGTAAAGACCTGCTTAAAACTCTTTAAATCATATCCTCTTTGGGTAAATTTAGATCCTTGACATGAAAAGGTTTGAGAACCAGTGCCCTAGCTGCTGTTATATTCATTTGAGTCAGCATATTTATAGTTACTATTTATAGATATGGTGTGAATACTGTTTGACTATTTGATCTGTTCCATATTTCTTTCTGCTTCCTCCCCCTCCCCCAGTCCCTTCCCCCAGGCCGGATAACTCCTCTTCTTTCCACGATGGCGTTGGGCAAGCTAGAGTGCCAGTCATGCCAGTCTTACCAGTTGTACCAGGAGACCCAGGCCTCATGGGCAACATGTCCAAGCGTCAGACTGCCTTTGACTGGTGAGGTCTCCGTCTCTGCCTGCTTGTGTCTTCTACACGTCATGTTGAATGTGGTTCAAAGATGCACTAGTTTGGCGGACCACCTCATCCACATCAATGATAGAAAAAGAAAGGAAAAGCTAAATTAATTTAACCGCAAAAACTGATCGTTTGCACAAATGTTGGTAAATCCATCATTATACATCAAGCACACTTACGGTATACTGTATCTCCTCATGTTATTTGCACAATCCTGCCTTAAATGAAAATGCATAAAGCACACAAAATTATAATAATTAATAAGCATGTAAATCTGGCCCAGAGTCTTCAAACTTAGGGTATTGGACATATTACACTATCAGAAAACACATAAAAACAGAATAATATGTTAAAACAAAAAAAGCTATTTGTTATAGCAGATTAAAATGTTTATAATTTTAATAGATTATCGATTATTTTGTATTATTGACTAAATCGATAAGTTGGAAGAACAGGTTTGTCTCTGTCTGGTGGAAACCTCTTTACTTTACTCCAAAACTGTTACTTTTCAGGATTCAAACTGAAACGTAGCAAAAGTAGCAGAAAGACAAGCTCAAAACGCGTTGCTTCACGCCACGTCGTTTCGAACTTGTAGATCTACTGCACTTGATGCTTTTGTGTGTCGCTGTAGTATGATCATCAAAGAAAAATACAGAAAGTAAAACTAAATGTGGAGATGAGAGGTTTCTGCCCGACAACAAGGATACACTGTGCTGATTGGATGTGTAGGAGCGCTGCGGAGGCCATGGTCATGAGTCCTCCAGAGCCCCCCAAGGAGAAGGAAAAACAGGGCTTCTTCAGAGGCATCAAGAAGAAGAAGAAGAAGAAGACGCAGATGGTAAGAAAGACCATTTTAAATGCTATGCAAATAATGTAAAAAATAATGTGTCATTCTCATAAACAATACCTTATGTTTTATAAATGTTGGAAAAGGGTGTTTGATAATCTGCCCCGCCCCCAACATTCAGTTGAGCACGTGTGTGATGTCAGGAGTGGAGGAATTCCAACCTGGTAAACTCTTCTAAACTCCATATACAATAAAAATAAATAATACAAGGATACCATCAATATACATTTAATTTAAAGGAGCTATAGTCAACTTTTTCTTGAAAAACAGATGCTAAAATAAAAATAATGTTTCGAAAATATTTTATAAAAAAATAAGCTTCATATATGTGTTTCTCTTAAAAAATGACCACAAAAAGCTTAAAGCTATACTGTGTAAGATGCTCAACTAGTGGTCAGTAGCCCTATAACAAACCGCGGTCGCGTCCGCGTCTTTCGGCCGTTTTTCGTACGTTCACACCCCCGCGTCTGCCTCCACCTCGCCGAGATCTATCTTAAGAGGGGTCCCTGGTTCCTGTGCGTTCAGGCATTCCGGAGAAACGGACTCCTTCACCCTGCCTGGTAGGCGAGATTACCTTTTGAGTATAGAGACACACGGGCGACTACAAATATGGCCGCCATAGCGACCCCACTTCAAGATGCGCTGTGATTGGCCGACAGTGTATAACCCTCGCTGTGATTGGCCGGTAGTGTGATGACGTAATTTTGCCGGGAAATCCCGCCCCTGTCACGGCTAAGTAGAAAACATATAAAGAGAAGGCTTCAGAAGCTGAAAATAACGGAGTGGGGGTTCTAAAACTTTAGCGATTTAACAGTTAGGACAATTTTAAGATTTGTTTTATAAAAAAAGTTACATGGTATAACTTTAAAATAATGATAAAATAATCATTTTGGCCATTGTCAGACCGACACTTTGTTTACATTCTAGTCTATAGATTAGGATGTAAACAAAGTGTCGGCCCTACAATGAAAAGGTTGACTATAGCTCCTTTAAATATATCTGGTTTAGAACGCCAGACATTGGCAATGTTCATTTATAGCCCCTGTAGGGTCACGTTTTCAATTCCATATAATCATTATGAACAAATGATATGATAAATGATAATATAAAATGATATTGTTGTTTAGATATGGACTGGTATGTAAATATGCGACGACAGTCCCTCCTTACCTGTGACCCCGTCCTTTAAACCTTGTGCTGAGAGTGTTGGCTATGCTATGCATCTTGTGTTCTACAGACAGACATGGAGGATGGAAGGAGTCCAAGCATCAGGAAAAGTCTTTTCCCTCTCTTTAGCTCTAAGAATAGCTTAAAGCACAACTCAGCTGTCAAAGTCCTACCTGTAGTGGCCTCGCCCATGGTACAACAGCACCAGCCTACCACGCCCTACCCTGCCTCTCCAGTAATCTAACCTCCTGCACCCTACCGCTGCATGTTATACCTACCTACCTACCTAAATACCTATTGACATACAGTACATACATACCTACCTACCTACCTACCTACCTACATACTGTACATAGTACTGTACCTACCTACCTACCTACCTACCGACATACAGTACATACCTACCTACATACTGTACCTACCTACCTATCGACATACAGTACATACCTACCTACCTACATACATACTGTACCCTACCTACCTACCTACCTACCTATTGACATACAGTACATACATACCTACCTACCTACCTACCTATCGACATACAGTACATACCTACCTACCTACATACATACTGTACCTACCTACCTACCTATTGACATACAGTACATACATACATACCTACCTACCTACCTACCTACATATATACTACCTACCTACCTACCTACCTATCGACATACAGTACATACATACCTACCTACCTACCTACCTACCTATCGACATACAGTACCTACCTACCTACCTACATACCTACCTACCTACTGTTCCTGCCTACATAGCATACAGTACATACCTACGTACATACATACATAGATACATATCCACTGTACCTGCCAACCAACATACTGTACATACCTACATACAGTACTTACATACATACAGTACATACATACATACACACCTACTTACTGTACCTACCTATACTTATCTAGGGTGCAATAAGTACTCATTATTCTTTAGGGTTGCTAACCGCTCCTACAGTACATCTGGCTTCGTCTGTATGTACCTACGTATATGTCTGTATGTATGTCCCGTCCCATTCCACAGTGGCCAAGCTTCACGGGACGCTTAATAAAACTAGCTCATACGTCGCACCGCTCACTTCACACTGGGTGTGATTGTTTTACTTCTCAGATTCTTTGGGAACCCTCTGTTTCCCAAGAGGCCGCTCTACCTCCTGAGCAATTGCCGCCCCCAGTAAAGTAAATGTACCTCAAACTTGTACTCAAGTGCAGTACTTGAGTAAACGTACTTTCCACCACTGCTACGGTGCCTACCTTCATAATACATACAAACATGCATGCACGCACGCACGCATGCACGCACGCACGCACGCACGCACGCACGCACGCACACACGCACACACACACACACACACACACACACACACACACACACACACACACACACACACATACCAACTACACACACACACTCACTACAGTTACCTGGGTTGAAATCCTCTCAAGCGGTTTGGAATTGACTTGTATGGGCTTTCATGGCACAGCAGCCCAGGATGAAACAATCTGAACTGAAAGGATTTCAATGAATGCATCGAACCCGGTCCCAAGCTGCACGTTGTATGTGCATCCATATTGTCTGGCTATGCTGTATGTCCAATGCAATCACATTGCATTCATACTGCACTGTAGGACACACTTTATGCTCTGTGTGAGGCTTCCTTTTCGTGTGTGTTTATACTCATCGTCATTATCAAGTCACGCATGGATTTTACAAAATGTTACAAAAAGAACTAAAATACAACACAATACAATACAATGCTTTGATAAAGAGACTATCAAATTCACCCACACATAGTACATGAAAGCATTTACTGTACATAAACGCATACATGTAGAAACTTAGTTTATGTGAGTACTAAATCACAATCACATACCTACGCGAAAAAATTTAGGTAATCTGTTGTCATGGATTTATGAAAGATGATTTGGTGTGATGTCATCACTAATCGCCATTCCCAGCTTGTTTTTTGTGCGGTGCTGCCAGATAAGAGGGATGCATGAAGAACCTCACCCGGACCTGAGATGTGAACGCTTCTGACACTGCCTGTTGCTGTTTGTTTTGTAAATCAGTGATTCTCAAACTGTTTCATGTCCAGGACTCCCATATGAAAGTATTCTCTGCCAGGGACCCCAATACAAGATTTGCGTCGTTAAAATGTTTCAATAATATTAAAAATGTTTCTACAACAAGCTCACAATTTGTTGCATCATGGCGCATTGTGAGCGTTGTATATATTGGGTTACGTTTAGTGGCTAAACTTTGATGCTATATTAACAAATGTAGCTGGCCCCGGACCCCACTTTGAGAACCACTGTTGTAAATGACTTTCGAGGCGAATGCACCACAGATACAAAAACAAGGTCAGATATGAATAATGTACTGTAGCAGTACCTCACGTTGGCTAACAGTCTTGTGCTCGTTCTTTGTGTGAATGGCAGATTCCTAGCAATGGGCAAGACCACATGTCCCTGCAAAGGCCGTCAAAATCCTCCTCCCATCACAGCAGCCGGCGGAAAAACCGCGAGCGGTCCCGAGACAGAGAACGAGAACAGAGCCGGGACAGAGACCGGGACCGAGACCGGGAGAGGGAGCGGGAGAGAGAGAGGGAACGGGAGAGGGAGAGGGAGAGAGAGAGAGAGAGAGACAGGGGGAGAGAGAGGGAGAGAGAGAGAATCGGTGACTGGCCACCGGAGAAGCCTGTCGACTCGCACTCTCAGGTATGTGTGTGTGTGTATTCTTCTACATAACTTTGCATTTGTCCTAATTTACTCTTCCATTTTTCACACAGTGTGTGAAGTGTGACACCATCATGTGATGGAGTATAGTCTAGGACTAGGTTCTGTGTAGTTGTGGAAATGAAATGTCTCTCACAGCACCATTTGATATATTTGTCTATGTACTGTATATCTCTCTCTCTCTCCCGCTAGAGTCAGCCTCTGAAGTCTCTCCGCCGACTGCTCCATCTCTCCCCGTCTTCGTCCAGCCAACCCCAGCCTCCCCCTCCCCAGCCTCCCCCGGACTTGCGCTTCCAGCCCCCCCTCCCGAGCGCCCCGCCGCCCTCCTCCTCCTCCAAAGGAGGGTATTCCGAAGGCAGGGGCCACGCGGAAGGTAGGGGGCACACCGGGGTGAGCAGCACCTCTGCCCAGGTCAAGAGTCGCAAGGCGAGCTACCCACCGCTCCCGGGACAGATGGAGTCCAGCTGGCACGTGTCTGCCTTACAGCGGGTGGAGGGCGGGCAGTACACCGCCGAACAGCTGGGCATCAAACCGGGACAGAACGGGCCGACCTTCACCCGCGCCTCCCGCTCCCGGATGCCAAACCTCAATGACCTGAAGGAGACTGCGCTGTAAAACGCTGACCAACACCACCTCTAACCAGCCCCACCCCCCACCTCCACCCCCAATCCCTGTAGACATCTTTTAGATCAGTGGTTAACACACATTCTTTTTATTTCAAGGACCCCCCCACCCCCCCACCCCACCTCCCCAGTTTGATATGTTTTCTATCTCTGGGAACCCAATCTACACTGTAAAAGCCTCAGTGTTTATATAACTCTGAGAGCTTACAAATGGAGGCTCTCAGAGTTACAGACCCGCAGGAGTCCACTTGGGGGACGTTGAGAAACTGTGTTTTGGACGCAGACGTAATGTACAGCGGTACACATTTACAGTAGAGGCTTATTCGAGGGACGCGCAGCTGTGAACGTGACCATGTCCAGAAGCCTACAGTAGGTTTCTGTTGCTGCTTACGTCTCTGAAACCACAGATATTGACGGGCGAGACACAGGGCAGTATGTTTTAATGATCAGCAGCCAGGGCACAGACGATAACTGATCCAGGCATTTCCAGTGCGATGTGATTCCTACGTTGTTGTGCTTAGAACGTTAGGGCTGCGTCTCAGGTCCTTATTCTCCTCTGTCCTATAGCTCCTCTGACCTCACTCCTGCAAGGTTATGTTAAGGAGGAAAGGACATCTACCTGTAGCCTATTAGACCCATATAGAACCTCACCCTTTTCCCGAAATTGTATCCAAAAAGTAAAGGTAGTTCCACGCTCCCAGAGTATGATTTTCCATCTGTCGGTACATAAAACATACATGCGGAGGGTGAGGTTCTATGTGGGTCTAATAGCCTATATGAAGCACTGGCAGAAAAAAGTACTCACATTTTTTACCTAAGTAAAAGTATCATTACTGCAATGTAGAAATACTATGTTACAGTCCGGTAATCATAATTTACTTGATTAAAAGCGTATTGGCATCAAAATATACTTAAAGCACCAAAAGTAAAAGTACCTACTGTATTATGCAGAATGTCCCATTTCACAAGTTTTCTAATTAAAAGAAAACTTAGCAGATCTACAAGCACATCGTCAAATAGTCAAAGTTTAAATTGGGCTGAAGTGGTTAATGTGCGATTTGTAACAATAATCTAAAACTACATTTAACTAGTAACTAAAAATGTCAAATAATTTTAGTGGACAATATTTGTCTCTGAGATGTAGTGGAGTAGAAGTAGAAGTATTGAAAATTGGAAATATTCCAGTAAAGTAAAAAATATGTCAAAATTGTACTTAAGTAGAGTACTACATGTACTTAGTTACTTTACACCACTGATATGAAGGTAGTTATGTCGCAGACTGCTTGTAGATTTGATTTGAGCACTCGCAAAATGCAATCTACTCAGGTGGTGTACATTGAAATTTGCTCTTGCGTGACAAAGTATTCATACACATGCAAACTGACATTTGAAGTCACAAAGAAACAAATTATTGTTGTGCAACCGTCAATCTACACATGTGAATATCTTTTCTGTAACTTCACTTTTCTTTTCTTTGTGTGACTTTGTGTGTTAAAAAAAGTCATATATTTTCAAACTTTTTCAAAGATATTGGAAATAGCAGTTCTACAAGCTCACAACTGTGAGCTTGTACTGTAGATCTTCCACCATCAATGTTCCTTTTTAAGTATAAAGTTTTCAAATATGTCAGTAAGTAATTTCTTTGCATATTTAGCTTATCTGCCATGTGCAACTTCAAAGCCTACAAGCCAAACAGAAATGTGATTGATGACAAAAACAAATTAAATAGTTAATCTTGGCCATCTGGACAGTGATGTATATCGGACCAGTTACCCATATATGGAGACCCCTGGTACCCATATATGGAGATCCATGTACTGTATATGGAGATATGCTGTGAGAGCCCAAACATGCTTACTCAGTTATTCGTTATTTGAAACTCCTATGATGTCTATGACATCTGACATCATTCATACCCTTTTATGCCCATACATGGAGATGCCTGTCTGTAGAACCAGCCACACAGATATGGGCTGTCTTGGCCATCTGTCTTGGCCATAATGGATTCTGTTAGTGTGGTATGTGGCCGATGTGGCCTCCATATATGGGCATTCCCATATGAAGTCCTATTAGATATGGGCTGAATATTGATGACATCGGGGAACTCCATATATGGGCATAAAGGGATTCTGTTTGTGTGACATCACAGTGAAGCCAGAGCGTGATGTCAGAGCGGCAAACCCATCCTGTTAGAGTGGTTCCCCTGACATCACAGTGATGTCAGAGCATGATGTCAGAGCGGCAAAACCCATAGGCCGCAAAAAAGTGTACGCGTCTAGACGGAGTCAGCATGTGCCGTTTCACATACTAAACCAATCAGTGGGGGAAAGAAACCTGTGGGGAAAAATGCATTTACTGGACATTTTCAGGAAAAGAGCAGTGAAGCCTGAAGACTTGAATCGGCACATCTGTACTGTAGATGGATGCCCCTTCCTCCATTACATGAGCTTGTACTGTAGATGCCCTTCCTCCAATACATGAGCTTGTAGGAGTGAGGAGAAAGGAGCTTTAGAGCAGGGGTCTTCAACAGGGGGTCCGGGACCCCTAGGAGTTACTACAGGGGGTCTTCCAAATCTTTTCTCCTTTTTTATATTAACCACTTGAACCCTAGTGTCCATATTCTGAGAACTTTAGCCGAAAATAGCCGATCTGCAAGCTCACAACGCCTCTCACTGCGAGGCATTGTGAGCTTGTAGATCGGCTATTTTCGTCAAAGAGCTTTGGTGTAGAGGGAGAAAAGAGCAGACTAAGTACAGAGTGAAAGGTCAAGTTTATTGATTGTTGACGGTTCAAGTGGTTAAATATCTGAAAACACAAATCGAAGAGAATCCAAAATACACTGACGATTGTGCCGACAAACAATGAAACTATATGGTAACTATGGGTTGTGGGGGTCCCTGCTTCATCTCTCTCTTGACTAAGGGGTCCTTGGCCTGAAAACGTTGAAGACCCCTGAGCTAGAGGACAGAGCACAACAAGGACCTGACATGTCTTCTCCATGCCTCCAGGAAACAGCCCTCTGTCTGCCCAGGCAGACACCGGCCGTCTGGCCTCTTGGCTGCCATGTCTGGCTCACAGGACGCTGTCTGTCGCAACATGTCACGAGTGGCCAATAACGACTCATGTTTTTTCCAAGATGTTTGATAATAACAAAAATAATTTATATCTATATTATTTATTAAATATGTATTTGTTTTCAATTCAAGGATATAAGCTATAAATGACACAGTATGTAGGATATATGGGAATATATAAAAAAAAAGGTATAATAGAATTATTGTGTAATTGCAAGAGCTTTAGTTTCGACACAAAAAGAAATGTATAGATATTTACGTGTTGATAAATGGGTATGTCACAAGGATGATCTGACTGTGAACTGTCTCTTGTTCATCGCAATTTGGTGTTATTATAACAGCTTACCATATTAATGGTCTTGATTTGTTTTTCGTTTTATTAAGACATGAGACCTATTTGAAAATCATTATTTCCACAAAACTGAAACTATTTGTTCATTGCTCATCTGAATCTGATGCTCTCATTCTGTAATGCACCTTGGTTTACACATATAGATTTCTCATCCATACGCCTCCGGAAATAACACACTGTCAATGTCAGGATTTTTGTGGCAAGGGATTGTTTGTGCTAAGGGCTTCATAGTACAACATAGTAGAGGTTAATCTGATTAATTGATTTAATTGATTATATTTAAAAATCTATTTAATCCAAAATAATTGATTCTGGGGGAGAAATAATGTAATGTATCTATTTTGTATTTTATTTTTCAAAATGTTTAAAATACAGTGAAAATAGCCCATACCGGTTGACTTATGTTGGCCTTGGTAGTACAGCTTCTGTCTACTTCAACCTATCTTCATATAATAGGTCCTCACTGATGTTCATAATAAAATAGTAAATACAAATTTTACTCGGTCCAAGTCTCTTGGGAGAGCTGTGGGAAGTTCAGAAATCTGTAGTCTTGTGACATCATCGTTTGACAGATTTTCTTTTTTTAAACAATATTTATGAACAAATATTTTGCTTGCATTTTCTATTAGCTTGGATTCTCCATCGATGATGTCACAAGACAATGGGTTTCTGACCTGCCCACAGCCCTCCTCTGAGACACAGACCAAGTAGAAAAGAATTACGGTATGCTATTTTATCATGAACATTAGTGAGGACCAATTATATGAAGATGGGTTGAAAAGTGGTGAGGTCGTCCTTTAAATACTACTTCAAATTGAGACCATTATGCACTATGCTGTGTATACCTCGCTTTCTATAGTGCCCTAGGGCAGGGGTTTTCAAACTTTTTTGACTCAGGTCACCCCTGTAAATAACTTATTCCCCCATGGCACCCCTGAATTACACTGTTAATGTTTAGAAATTTACATCATATTGCGCAATTTTATTATGCCGTTCTTTCCACCTGAGAGACGTAGGCTATGTCACAGAGAAATATCAGTTTCCATCAGATCTGACTGAAAATAACTTTATACTTGACATTTAACCACTTGAACCCCAGCATCCTTATTCTGCGGGGAAGGTTCACCAAAAATAGCTGATCTACAGGCTCACTGAGCTATTTTTGGTGAAAGAGTTGGCCGTAGATGGAAAAGAGCTCATCAAGTACAGTGCAAATCAGGACTAAATATAGTGAAGTGATATTGAGGTAGTGATGAATTCCAAATATAATCAAATTATTTTACGGCACCTCTGGACTGGCATCACGGCACCGCGGGCACCCACTTTGGGGAACCTGGCCCTAGGGTATTAGAGTGTGAATTTACACCAACTCATTGTTTGAAGGCTCTTTTAACAGTGCTTTTGGAAATGCATTCAAAAAAGTCAAAATGTGGGCCTTTCTATATCCCATTTTGAATTACATATTTTTTTTATTTCATTTTTTTTATTTGAGTAGCAGTGATGGATTTCATTGACTTGCTGACCTTGATGAATGTTGTTCTCTACTGGCCTGCCGAGTATAGAAACCTGGATCTTTTTATAGTACGCAAATCCGATCAATATCGTCAAAATTGTGCGTCATGACGGATGCGATGAAGGAGTAGAGCATTGATTTATGAAAAAGAAAAAGCATAAAAAGTTGCAATACGGACGTACAAGGTTTCGGACGTACAAGAGAATTCGGCCGGGAGTTGTGTTTATTGTCCCACCAATGATGAAGACACAAAACTGCGTCAAGGGTGAACGGATGACAGTTTGAAAGCAATAATGCCGACGCTAATAATGGATGACCATTAACCAATCAACGGTTAACTGAATTGTAACAATAGTGGGAAGAGTTTTGACTCGTAACAGTGGCTATAAGAAAGAACATAACATACATAATTGAGATATGGCTGTGCAATACCTTTTCATTTTGATTTGTTCTTGAACATAACCTTGGTCAGCTAAGAAAAAACTATGAGATCTGCATTTCATTATCTGGACATAGAAATGTTACAGAGCTGCACCTTCCAATGACCTTAAGTGTGGATCAGTGGTTCTCAAACCTTTTAATTTCAAGGACCCCCATAACTCTGAGAGCATATACATGGACCCATCCATTTGGTTCCATTTGTACGCTCTCAGAGTAACAGACCTGTAAGTGTGCTAGTGCCACACGCAGTGAATGAAATGGAATGTTTCATCTGCATTCAAAGACATGAATGTGTTTCCTAAAAGCTTCATTTGTTTTTGTGTCTTTGTTTTTCACTCAGATGTTCCCCACTTCTGACAGAGTGTAAATAGTGTATCAGAAGAACTGACCATTCTACCTTAAAATGACAGATTATCATAATAAAAGCCAACTGTACATTTTTGAACCGCTCCCGTGGTTATTTCACCTCTAACAGGAATCTAGTAGAACTAGTTGGTGGGTGGGTGGGTGAGTGAGTGAGTGAGTGTGTGTGTGTGTGACTGTACATGCGTGCACGGTGTGTGTGTGTGTGTGTGTGTGTGTGTGTGTGTGTGTGTGTGTGTGTGTGTGTGTGTGTGTGTGTGTGTGTGTGTGTGTGTGTGTGTGTGTGTGTGTTAGTGAGTGGGTGAGTGGCTTGGTTGCTTGGTTAGTTAGTTCAGATTGCATAAAATCTACAAATCATACAAAATGTTGGTTAAAGTAAACAATTGAGGATAAAACACAATATTCCAGGACGTATTTCCATTGTGGTCCTCACCAATGGGTACGGTGAGTAAAAACATATAGTGTTACAGTCTTGCTTTATTTCCACTTAAAAATAGGGCTGGATGATATATGACTTTACTTTTGCCTCGATTACAATTAATGAACGATTATATAAAAGAAATGCAAGAAAATCAAGCTCGCAATGTGATGTGACGCAAAATGAGATTGTAGATCAGCAATTTTGTATGCCACCATTGTACAACAAAGTATAATACAGGATTGCATTGTCAGAATTATTTCATGTCAATTTGTTGATATACATGAAATAGAAAATAGCAAAAAAAAAAAAAAAAGTGTGTTTTTCAATGAACCAACATGAGCAAGATTAAGTCAGTTATTGGTTCTAAATATCAGTTTAGATATATTTTCGGTTAACTACTTGAACCTTCATTCAACATTCAAAAATAGCCACAAGCTTACAGCTGTCAGCTGTGACCTTGTAGATCGCCTATTTTCGGCAAACAGATTTTATGTAGATCGGGGGAAATAAAGTGCACCAAGTACAGTGCAACTGAGGTCCATTTTACTAAGTGTAGAGAGGGTCTAAGTACTTAATTGCAGAGCCCTGCTTAAAACACACACACTTCTGGTTTAGGGCTTGCAATGAAGGCTCAGGTGCAGGTTTGGGATGGGCGGGCCCGGCAGGAGGAACAGGCTCAGGTGTAGGTTTGGGATGGACAGGCCTGGCAGGAGGAACAGGCTCAGGTGTAGGTTTGGGATGGACGGGCCCGGCAGGAGGAACAGGTTCAGCCGGAGCATTTGCCCATGCAGAGCAGGAGCTCCATGCGCAGGGCGATGCGTGTGTGCCAGCCCAGTGGGAGGATGCGGATGTAGCGCGCCACGATGGGCGGGCGCAGGAGGTTCTGCACAGAGGATGAGCGGTCTGAGTTGCCATAGAAGACCTGGGAGGGGAGAAAGAGAACAGGGTCAGTTTTAGGTGGTTTCAGTGGTTCGCAAACCAAAGGGTCGGGACCCATTTTTGGGTCTTGGAACAATGTTTGGGGGGGGGGGGGGGGGGGGGGGTCAGGAGTAAATATAATATTTTTGTTTCTTCAACATTAAAGGGACACTATGAATTTCATCATTATTGCAATGTATTTGTGACAGAGCTAAGCACCTGTGAAGCTTCCATTTGCCGCTGAAAGTATTTTCATTGTGGTAAAATCCCTGAAAAGCCACAGTCTTCACTTCCAGGGCCTGATCCTGCCCAGTGTTTAGGGCACAAAATCCATCTTGACTAAAGATTACATAGGTTTGATGTAATGATGTAATATTTATGCCAGGTGCTTTCCTGCAAAATGCATCAAGAGGACTATTTTTTTTCCAATGGGTCATTAACACTGTTATTTCTGTACAGTCTATAAGCCTACAAAAACTATTCTGTATATGAATACTAGCGACAAATGTGAAATATGCATGCATGCATTATTAATCTACCCTTCTGAAAAATCAACACAAACTAAAACATACTACTGTATGTAGCAATGCACATACTGAAAGAAATGTCTTAATTGTGTGTGTGTGTGTGTGTGTGTGTGTGTGTGTGTGTGTGTGTGTGTGTGTGTGTGTGTGTGTGTGTGTGTGTGTGTGCGTGTATTTTCTGTTTAATTTTAGTTATACAGTAGCTATAGTTTGTTTTGTAAGCACACAATACTATTATTTTGTAAAGCCTCTTTTTTACATATATTTTTAATATGGAGTCGTAAGCATTAGAAGAATGGCAGCAGTCTGAATGAAATCGCATCACGTTGTGTGTATGTGTGTGTGTGTGTGTGTGTGTGTGTGTGTGTGTGTGTGTGTGTGTGTGTGTGTGTGTGTGTGCGCGCGCGCGTGTGTGTGTGCGTGCATTTTGTGTTAGTGGCTGCCATTGGTTTCTTCTCCCGTGCGCACTAGGGATGGGAAGATAAGCGATAATCATTTATCGTGATAAAAAACACTCACACTCACAGATTTAATTTATCGTGATATCGTCCTCCGTCATGATGCACTGGGATCAATTCACCTTTTGTTTGCCGAGCTGCATATCCAGTACCATTTAAACCCTCTATCGGTAAAACATACTTATAAATATACATACTTGATACAGTCTTTTTTTCACTCTCTACCAAATCTCTGTGCCAAAAAATAGCCGATCTACAAGCTCGTAGATCGGCTATTTTTTGGCAAATGTTCTGCCTCAAGATAATGGCTGTTGGGGATATTTTGATTATCGCGATAATATCGTAAATCCCGATTTCTTTGGTCACAATAATCGTGATATGACATTTTCATATCGTCCCATTCCTAGTGTGCACTGACCCGGTTGTTTCCAGTCTGGTCCTTATAGTAGACCCAGTTGAGGCGCTCGTCGGTGCGGTACTGAACACTGTACTTGGTGATCCACTCATCTGCGTCACAGCGGCCCTGCGTCATGATCCCTGACACAAGCAGCACCTCCTTCAGGTCCACCTGCACCCACTGGCTGTTGTCCTGGAACTTTGACAGCCATGCACACCTGGACACAGGGGTGTCACAAGTGTGGGGGGGGGGGGGGGGGAGTGGGACTGAGTTACTAGTGTCCAAGGTGGATGGGGCCTTAATTATTTTATACTTTAGCTATTGAAAAATAGCAGATCTACAAGCCCTGCGAGCTTGTAGATCTGCTATTTTTTTGAAAAGTTGTGAAAATGTGTGCAAATCTTTGAATGTATTCTTTAAGCGAACATTTGTAACTAAAATTTTGCTTCTGGGGGGTCCCTGGAACTAAATATTTTGAGATGGGTGTCCGTGGCCAAATACATATCATTTAGGGGTCCTTCACATGAAAAGGTTTGAGCACCACTGATATAGAAACATAGGTTTTTCAAAAAACCTTTGAAGGGTTTGAAATATTCAAAGACATTTTCACGATTTAAAAAAAAATAGCAGATCTACGAACTCGCCGCGCTGTGAGCTTGTTCTGCTATTTTTCAATAGTTAAAGCATGAAATGTGAGTGAATCCTTGTACCCAGGGCCCATGACTTCATACACTGGCTTACCCATAAGCATTCACATGAAGTTAACCACCACATTAAAGTGCAATGAATGACTGGTTTCTGAAAAGAGTGACTTTGAGGGCTGTTTCACAGTGCGATGGATGTTTTCTTTTTTTTTTTTTCAAATGTTTTTTATCCCACGGTTTTTGTAACCCATTTTTCTCACCCGGTGACTACCTAACCTGTAGTCCTGGTTTCTCTCCCCCTGCCGCGCCAGGGGACATTGGGGAGCACCCGGCTGGCTAGGAGGAGGTAGTATAGAAACCAGGACTACTGCATGTTTTTGTGTGAGGGCCTATGCCCAAGGAGACACGGGGAGAACATGCAAACTCACCACAGAAAGGCTCTATCGCCAACCCCACCTAGGGTGTGGGTGCTGATGGCGCAGGTGGAGGAACACGCCCTCAGCGCACGCAGCTTCCCTGCCTTCCCCCGGCAGGAATCGAACCCAGGACCTTCGAGCTGTGAGGCGAAGTGCTAACCACTGCACCACCGTGCCCCTTTGTGCAATGGATGTTAATGAGGAGACTACTTTGGATTTTGGATGATCAATTTATCATCAATGCAGCAAGGGAGCAAGATATCTCAATATTTGGAGCAACTACATAACCCCAACCTCTATAAATTACATTATTTGACGTTTTAAGTATACAAGGTATATAAGGTATTAAGTGGTTAATTAATACTTAAAATATACATATATACACATGGTAAAAAATATATACATATACCGTATAACAAACAAAAAAACATAACTTTTGGTGGAAAAGGATTTCAGGATCAAAAGGTGCAGGTGCGAGCAAGTTTGCCACCCGGGGCACGGTAGTATACAGGTCTGTAACTCTGAGTGTACCAATGGAACGGGTCAATTTTGGTTACATGGGCTTGACGCACATCAAACCGGGGGTCATTGAAATGAGAATCACTGTTCTGTACGTACCCGAATCCCTGGCTGTTGAGTCTGGCTTTGCTGGGGACCCAGGAGGAGAACCAGCCAGTGTACTGGTCCAGGTTGGAACAGGTCACCTGACTTGGACTCACAGAGCCGGACTCAAAGCCCAGCGGTCTGTGGTACGGACACTCTGCAGGCGAATCAGATTTGTCACATTTAAAAATTTCAATTTTTAAAGACCCAAACATACTTTAGATATACTTCTCCATTTTCCCCTTTCTTAATCTGTATGCCTCCATCCCCCCGGCGTGCACACGCACGCACGCACGCACGCACACACACACACACACACACACACACACACACACACACACACACACACACACACACACACACCATGCAGTGTGACCCATATCCAACCCTCCTAAAAGCATGCAGTTTAATTCTCCACAGTCAGAGATCAGTGGTGTCCATTATGGCAGCAGGCAGACAGATGGTCAGGTTCTGTCACCACCGCATTAGCTCTGCCAACTTGTCACCTAACGATTTACTCTCTCACTTCTCAGAGTGCACGCGTAAGCTGTCTGCTTCCCCAGCCAATAGTCATAAGGGTAATAATAATAATAATAAACTATAAGATAAGTAATTCATAACAATAAAGAAAATAAAACAATAAACTCTAATAAATAATATCTTTTACCAATATATTGAAGGGGGAAAAAAATCATATTAAATGATAAATAAGCAATGGTAAATGTACTTCTTCTGTGATGATGAGTTATTTGAAATCAGTGGGAAAAATGTCTCTGAGCAAAATGACCCACTTAAAAACCAATGGTGTCTATAAACAAGTGTACAATGCAGGGGTTCTGCTCAGTAGTAGCAGATCTACTCGTTGATACTCTGCGTGATGCTGTAGAATGATAAAGTAGGGAATTCATTTACGAAAAAACACAAAAAGTTAGAATATGGATATGAGGTTTCTGCCCGACAGGAACGGTGTGTCTACCCAGGACACAAACTTACAAAATACATGAATACAAAAAGAGTGAAAAAAGACAATCTAAAAGCTCACAGTGCGTTGTAGTAAGTATACTGTATCTAATATCATTTCTGAAATTCTTCTTAATCGTTAGAAAAAGGCTCTGATGCCTGACAGCGTGTCGTGGGTTCGAGTCCCGATCCCTATGGCCTTCGCTGCGCGTCACATATGAGATACTTAAAGTGTGGTTCCTGTGGAAATAAGCCTCGGCTTTCTAGGATCTCCTTTTAGTTGACCTTGCACCAGTGATTTGTACTGTCATGAAACTGTACTTTTTTCTATTGCAAACTTCTAATAAATTCTTCAATAAAAAAAAAAACTCCCCGTCTCTCTCCCCATTTCCTGTCAGTCTACTGTCCTATCAATATAGGCATAAAAAGCCCCAAAACACATCTCGGTCCACGACCCAGAAATGGGTCCCAGAGCCACTGTTTGGGAAACCGAGTAACGAGACCATCTGGAGCATTGCCTGCTGCTCTTTTGTTTACTATACCCGCCTAGAGCTTATCTGATGCAAGGTCATATCCTGTCTAATCTCTGCATTACTGTAATGCAGAGATAACCTGTGAAGCATCACGCTCTGTTCAAGTCAGAAGCTATAAGCTACCGTACAAGTTTTCACTTTGCATAACAGAAACACGCGTATATAATATCGTCGTTGTCGGGTGTAAACCTTGTATCTCCAAGTTTCAAATTTGTATGTTCTTTCGCAAAGCAAAGCCCTGCTTCATTGTACAAGGCCGTCGCACAAAAGTAGTGAAAACAGCAGATCTACAAGCACACAACGCCTCGCGGTGCGAGGCGTTGTGTGCTTGTAGATCGGCTGTTTTCACTAGTTTAAATCATTTTTAAAATGAAAAATGCAAAACGAACGGTTTTGGACATACAATGTTTTCACCCGACAACGACAACATATATAAATATAAATAATTACGTAATTTTTTTTTTTTTAACAACAGTTCCCAACCTTTTCTGGATCTGGGCCTGCACTTATGGCAATCTTGAAAAGCTGTTATGTTCAGATGGGCGGGTCGCGTGCAGTTTCAGAGCATGTTTATTGTAATGATCTATTATGTTCCAACATTGAGTTGCTATTTATTTGCTATAACAAAACTAATTTTCAAGGTGTTAAAAAGAAAAAAATACCATGACATTTTTTGCATATAGGCTATACTGTATTTTTTATAAAATCTTAGTGTTTGGTCAATTTGTTGAGGGCCCACTTGCAATGACAATTAAGTACATTTACTTAAAGGAGCTATAGTCAACTTTTTCATTGTAGGGCCGACACTTTGTTATAGACTAGAATGTAAACAAAGTGTAGGTCTGACAATGGCCAAAATGATTATTTTATCATTATTTTACGCTTTTTGTGGTCATTTTGGAATAGAAACAGATATATGAAGCTTATTTTTTTATAAAATATTTTTGAAACATTCTTTTTATTTTAGCATCCGTTTTTCAAGAAAAAGTTGACTATAGCTCCTTTAAGTACAATTTTGAGGTATTTGTACTTTACTTGAGTATTTCCAATTTACAATACTTCCAAATATTGTACTTTTACCCCACTACATTTATTTGAAAACTTTAGTTACTAGTTACTTTGCAGGTAAAAATTATAATATTATAAAACATAGCCTACATAAACCACTTTAGCCTTATTTTATATCGTGGCTATGTTTGAAAATAGCCATTCTACAAGCTTGTAGATCTGCTATTTTCAAACATTTTGTACTTTTACTTTTGGTACTTTAAGCACTTATTGATGCCAATACTTTTATACTTTTACTCAAGTACATTTTGAATTCAGTACTTCTACTTGTAATAGTCTATTTCCACATTGCAGTATTGATACTTTTACAAAAAACATTTGTAAAACATTTGAGTAGTTTCTCCACCACTGCTGCATGGGAGGCCATTCCCAGACTGGTAATGGCAGGACTACAGTAGGTGTATTAGACTACAGTAGGTGTATTAGACTACAGTAGGTGTATTAGACTACAGTAGGCGTATTATTCTACAGTAGGTGTATTAGACTACAGTAGGTGTATTAGACTACAGTAGGTGTAGTATTAGACTACAGTAGGTGTATTAGACTACAGTAGGTGTATTAGAGCTGTCAGGTTGCTCAGAGCCACACAGGGACATCCAGTCACCTGCTCCATCACATCCTATTTGCAGCTTTTTTCCTTGTGTTTGTGTGAGGGGGACGCGGCCGCTATTCTGAGCCCTGTAATCTCAGCATCATGTTCTAAGAATACGATTATCTGCCACGCTGCCACACACACACACACACACGCACGCGCACACACACACACACACACACACACACACACACACACACACACACACACACACACACACACACACACACACACACACACACACACACACACACTAAGAATCGTGTCCTAAGAATATGATTATCTGCCATTAACCTGACACCGGAAACAGACACGCACGCACGCACGCACGCACGCACGCACGCACGCACGCACGCACGCACGCACGCACGCACGCACGCACGCACACACACACACACACACACACACACACACACACACACACACACACACACACACACACACACACACACACACACACACACACACGAGAGGAGAAACCACTGGAGCACAGTAGACTACATGAAAAGGTTGCAAAGTTCGTTAGTTTCCCCAGGACCCCAACCATTTTTTTATGGAAATGTTTTTCATTTCTGAAATTATTTTGAAAAATGTTTAACTTTTTTCATTTCTGAAAAAAAAAATTTTTTTGGTTAGTGTTAATGAAAAAAAACTTACATATCTAGCCATCTATAAAAATGGGTCTGTGAGACTGACACAAAAATGGCATTAGAGCTGATCATTGGAGCTTAGAGGAGACTCAAAGGAGCATGCAATGTCCTGTGGAGTCACATCTGTGGTCCAATTGCACGCGCATGCACGCATGCACGCACGCACGCACGCACGCCACAGTCTATCAAGACTTTAAAGCACGTTATATAGTCACGTTTGTCCCTTGCTCTCAGACAGCTTGCAGCAAAGTAGAACAACTAAAAACAGCCCAGTAAACTCAAACTGCAACCAAGACACTGTAAAATAGCATACACAGTAAAATCCCCAGTGAGCCAGAGTTACACATGGATAGACTAACACAGATTTTACTGTGGAGGAAGCAAGCACCCTGATGAGTGGACATTATTTAAAAAAAAGAGACTTTATGGTCTGTTTTTCCTTACATAGCGGACCATACCAACTATACTAAGTTTCCCTGGGTCCCCCAAAAATGTAAAGCATAGCCTACATCTGACCTACATCTTGGCACATACGTCTTAAAGTTTGTTGTACGCCCAGAGTCCCAAAGGCTGATTGTTTTCCCCTCTACACAGATCTCTTCGGGGGGAAATAGCCGATCTACAAGTTCTACTATTTCCACCAAATGTTCAGCCTACTATACTTTGACATGCCCAGAATAGTGAGTGTAAGTCTAAACATAGCAGTGTCCATACTATGGTTGTTCCTGTACCTGGCATGCAGTCTATGCCCCGCACCGAGCCAGAGGCGGACACCATGGACGGGAAGTCAGTGGGAGACTGTCCTCCTTCATCGCAGTCACACTTGCAGGTCCTGCTAGTCCATACCTCGGACAACTGAGACAAACACATGCTCACACACCCATACAAATATGCATGAATGTGAATGGATATACGTACATTATACGCACACACATACACACACACACACACACATACAGTACACGCACAGACACACGTGAACACACAGACATGCACGCATGCACACACAAAAGCAGCATATATTAGCTACAGTATTTTAACATTTTGATTTAAAACAAAACCATTTTTTCTTTTCTTTTTTTTAATGATCCGTCTTGAATATGGAGGCTTTAATAAGTCTGCCATTCACTAACATCTCCTGATGAGGTCTCCACTTACCTCCTGAGCTTGAGCCTGAATGCAGAACAGCACTGTACAACACACATAGACAGGCAGGACACCAGAGGGGAAAGGGAATACACTATTAGTGTCATGTCAAAGGAGACTTAAGTCAATGCAAAACATATGAATACAATAATACATATGATTCCATATTACTTTGTGACAGTTTTCACAGAGATTTTCTAAATTGAGTCTCTGTCGGGGGGAAATGTCAAAAATTGTTACTTTTCAGGATTCCAATTCAAAACCAGCTAAAATAGCAGATCGACAAGCTCAAAACATGTTGCTTCGTGCCGGGCTTCGAGCTTGCCATCTGCCATTTTTTAGTACATTTGTGTGTCGCTGTAGTACAATGATCAAGTGGTCATTCATTTACAAAATACGTTAAAATAGCGTCACAGTCTTTATGCTGCAAATTCTGAGGAGACTTATCAATAAAATAAATTCAGACATTTAACAAAATCCTTTAGAATAAATAATTAGAAGAAAGGAAAATTGAGTGAACTAGTAATCCAACAGTAATGGTAGGGACCCAACAGTTAATTGAACTAATCTATATAAATCACTTATAAACAATCGGTAATAGACTTTAATAAATATAAGAATGATGGAGAAAATAAATGAAATGTGCCTTTTTTAACTTTTTTCAAAATAGTGAAAATAACAGATCTACAAACTCACAATGTGTCACATCGCCATTCGTTGTGAGCTTGTAGATCTGCTATTTTCAACATTTTTGTAACTATAAAACAGGGATCAAATGGTTGCAGTCTAATACATCTAATCAATTATATATTTAAATAATGTTTAACATTTCAGCCCAGATTTCTTCGCTATATATATATATATATATATATATATATATATATATATATATATATATATATATATATATATATATATATAGCTACCACACACTTCATTATTCAATTAATTAAAAAAGTAATGGAGGCAATAATTGCTAAGATGATAATGGCTAAAGTTGGCAGCCTACCGTTAGCAGCCAGCAGCACAGCTAGAAGGAACCCTGGCATATGGAGAGGCATCTTTCACTCTGCTTCACCCCACACTAGACTGTCTGTACACTGAGCAGCCCACCAGCATTATATACACACTGGATTACAGTAATCCACCGCACTGCACTGGTGGCTTCCCAAACTGTGGCTCTGGGACCTATTTTTGGGCCGCAGACCCGTTTATACTATATATATATATATATATATATATATATATAATATATATTTAAAAATATATATTTTGGGGTAGCCTATCTATACTATAATTTTGCGAATGTCTGAGTGAGTGAGTGAGTGAGTGAGTGTCTGTCTGTCTGTCTGTCTGTCTGTCTGTCTGTCTGTCTGAAACAGCGTTTCTCCTCAGTGGCTGGAGCAATTGATCTGAAATCGCATCACCATTAGCATATGAACACACCTAACATAACTGTGAAGCCCGTTTGTCACTTTCACAAATCGTATGCTGTATATTAGCATTTTTATGGTGCACAGCCTGTTCAGCTCAGCCTGTTGTCAGGGTTACGGTCCGTTCCTCCAGGCCATGGGATCCCATAGCCCCACACACACCTCTCTCACAGTTAGGAATGTTGCAGTGAAGAGACACGCTCTCTCTCTCTCTCTCTCTCTCTCTCTCTCTCTCTCTCTCTCTCTCTCTCTCTCTCTCTCTCCATTCATGGGTCATGCATGCACCGGGTCATCTTCCAACGGGTATGGAAAAAACTATGTGGAGACAGTAAGTGCATACATCCCCATACTTCTATTCACCTAATTTTGCTGTTAAATTATTTGTATCCATCATAAATATACACTCCTCCATGGGCTGCTCCTTACATTATGATGCTCCCACATATTCTCACGCATGCACCAGTTACAGTAACTTGGAGCACATATCTTTGAACGGGTAAGGTCTAGTTTGATTAATTTATATTCAAAATAATTCAGAAAATACATAAAAGAAAATCTTAAACATTACAAAAATAAAACAAATAGTGGGGTGGGTGAACTTAGAGTGGTTATTTTCTTTTCTTTTTCTGGTCATGGTAAGACACCAAATTAATATTTTTGGTCACAAGCTGATAAGTGTGGGAACCCCTGATTCACAGGAATGTAATGGACATTTCACCACCACAAAGCCTTGTCAGCGGAGAACATATTAAGTTATGTGCAGACTACAGAGTATGAATATATACTGTATATATATCCACTAATAACACAAGTAAAGTCACAAAGCATGCTGGTAAAAATAACATTGTGACGTTGGCCAGGTGGTCCAGCCTGGCAAGCATGAAATGAGTGGGTGGAGTAGTGTGTGTGTGTGTGTGTGTGTGTGTGTGTGTGTGTGTGTGTGTGTGTGTGTGTGTGTGTGTGTGCGTGTGTGTGTGTGTGTGTGTGTGTGTGTGTGTGTGTGTGTGTGTGTGTGTGTGTGTGTGTGTGTGTGTGTGTGTGTATGATGCCAGTTCTGGTGTCTACTGGGTGTTGTGACCCATATAATAGACCAGAGGGTGTAAAGTACTGTACATTATCAAGGGCAATACTAGTATAGACTTTACAAATAACATTGATGAACATTGATTAAATAAATTGTGTTTCCTACAAGAAAAATCCAGTCTTCATTTAACTCAGAGTATAAAATGGGCAAAATTAAAACTGATGTGGTCAATTATCTATGACCAGCAGTCCTGCTCTATGAAGTTGGGTACCTACTGAAGGGGGTTCCAAATGGATCCTGTCACAAACATGCCCATAAGGTGGGGCCATGACAAATTGAGGACACAGTGGCCAGGTGCTCCCAATGCACCTAATTGGGAACCCCAAGTTGGGCCTACACTGACACTCCCTACAGGATCTGTGGGAGACACACACACACACACACACACACACACACACACACACACACACACACACACACACACACACACACACACACACACACACACGCGTGCGCGGAATCCTTCAAATAAATAAAAAGCTTGAGAACCACTAGGCATAAGTGGTCAGGTGAATGCAATCAAGCCTAATTGAGCAAATCACTCTCTTCATCAGTTGCAATAGAAAAGGCCACATGTCCAGGCGCGTGAAGCGGTTTGTGTTTTAGTCCTGTATTTACACAAGCGATCAAGGTCTTTTATTGTGACGTCTTGTGGACAGGTATTGTAGCTTATCTAAGTTATACAGCACCACTAGGTTCTTTGTTTGTTATGTTGTGTGTGGAGAATGCAGATACATGAGTTATACAACACCACTAAGTTATTTGTTTGTTTTTTGTGAGCAGGTAAATTAGTTAGGGAGCGTGTTGCTGTTACTGCATGTCATCTTTTTGACACCCGACTCTAACCCTCACCCTAACCTCCGTGGAGTGAGTCGCTAACCCTCCGGTCGTTCGAAAGAGCGCGATTTCCCCAATTAGGCCATGGCTACACAGAGCTGGATATTTCTGAAGCTAGAAATTTGTTTGTGCTGTTGGGGCTCGCAGCCACATGAAGCTGGATATTTTGGCCGCGAAGCTGGATATTTTTTAAACCGGATAAATGTGAAGACATTGAAAAATATCCGATTCACTGGATCCGTGTAGACAGGGAACCCGGATATCTCTGAAGACTTTCCTGTGTGTGTGCTTGTTAGACCTAGATATCTTTGTCGTGTGGACCTAGATATTTTTCTATGTGGATATCTGAAAAACCGGGATATCTGAAATATCCAGCTCCGTGTAGCCATGGCCTTAGTTATACAGCAGCACTAGGTTCTTTGCATAAGTTATACAACACCACTTATAGGTTCTCTGTTGTGTGTGCAGTACAGGTACATTATACAACACCACAAGGTTATTTCGTTTTTTGTGTGCAGGTACATAGGTTATACAGCAGCAGGTTCTTTATACAGCAGCAGGTTCTTTATTTGCTATGTTTTTTTGCAGGTACATACATGTATGTCGGGTTCTTCATTTGTTCCATGTTGTGTACAGGCACCATGAAGGCTCCTGTAAGAAGAACAAGATCAAGGCAACTGAAACTAGAGCCAAGGCAAAGATGGCTTACTGCACCTTCATCTACAGAGGTCAAAAAGAGGTCAGGACAACAGCATAATAATTCTTCAACAAAGATTTGAAAGTAACAATTCGTTCCAAATATGTTAACACATTCTCATTCTGCTATAAATGTTTATGTACATACTTTTTTCTTCTTCTTTTTTGCCTTCCACCAAACTTGATGTATCGATCTGGAAAACATGCTTGCCCTAATTTATTTCCAGCCAACTTCACACTGACCACTCCAGGTGTTGATATTGTTAGAAGTAACTTTATGGTTGGGCATAGTTTTACTCAGGTTAAGAATAGGGTTAGGTTTTGGCACGTCACCGTTACTGAGGATAAGGTTAGGGATAAGGTTAACCATTTAGGCATAGTTTTACCAAGGTTATGTTTAGGAATGCCAGGCAATTCCGCTAGATGGACGCTGGGGTGAGCGCTCTGGCATTCATCTATCTAGCCGGGGGAGGTGTTAATTGTTTAAAGTCCTTTAAACAGTCATATCTTCTAATAGCTCTCACTAATTCTCATAAGATGGCACCATTTCTGTGTACTTGCGGGACTTTTTTCTTATTTCCACACAACTCTAAGGTATATTAATGACATAGTTCAATGTTGAAAATGGGTGGTTTCCTCTTTAAGATGAGGTTAAATGTGTTAAGCGCTACTTTAAATTAATGCTCTGGATTTTCTACAGTGTAGTGTTGTAGCATATGAAAATGATAATTTGCTTTTAGGGTTCAAAGTATAAACTCACCGAAAAAAAGTACACCCTGAATTTCCAGTGAAATGTCTCTCCCTGCAGGATGGTTCTGGTACTGCAAGTCCTCCTGGAAGAAGTGGAAGAAGACCAAGAGATGCCAATGTGGTTTAAAGAGGACTCCCAGTCTCTGGCTTCAACTAGTTATCCTGGAGCTGTCAAAGACCAACAGCCAGAGACTCATCCCTCCTAGTCATTGGTACAACAGAGGCTAAGAAAAACCAGACTTGCACATGATGAAATCCAAGCTGAACATTATGTTTTTATATTGATGTAATTGTTTTTAAGTAATCATTAAACATAATTATTTTAATAAACAGTTATTTATCAGATCACAAATTTCAAAATCGACTAGCTTCATTGAGAATCGTGTGCTTGCATTTTGCTAAGAGATGCAGATATAGTTTTATATTGTACTAGTGTTTTTTTCTCTTGCATATAGGCTACTGATGACATCAGGGATAATAACCATATAATGGGCAAAGAAATCACACCTAGTGTGAAGTGAGGCCGCAAGGGGTGCTATTTACAGTGAGTTCATTTCAATAAGTGTCCCGCAAAGCTTGGCCAATATGACCCTGGCCATATGTACATATAGATGCGGGATAAACGGACAAAAGCCAGCTTTATGAGAGGTTGGCACCACTCAAATGGGGATAAGGACTGGCAGATACAGAGCTATCCGTATCCATATATGGGCATGAAAGGGACTATCCATATATGGGCATGAAAGGGACTAATGGTGAGACGGAATTCCCAGCGGATTCCTTGTGACTCGCATCACAGCAACCACACTTCTCAGAATTGAATTTTTACATTTGTTTTTAATGTTATCATTAGTCATGTTTTGCTGGGGGCCATGCACAGGTTGCAGCTGGCTGCATGGATTGGAGGGTAGGCCTACCATTTGCTCTCTACAGCAGGTCCATGCAGTTTGTAAGTAGCCTACAGTAGGCCTACTGCTTGGAAATTAAAAGGACTTGACCTCAGAGGATTAAAAAAACACATCCTCTACTGCAGGGAAAACGCATTCACTGCTGACTTAAAGCAGACTTAACTGCAGCTAATTAGGCAATGGTTGTTTATAAATTCATATCTCCATAGCTTTGTGGGAAATCTTTCAGTAACCCAGTGGTTCTAAAACTGCTGTCCAAGGTCCTCGAGGGGGTCTGCAGCTAAGTTAAAGTGAACCCTGTTGCATAGCCTACTCAAAGAGCTGAGCATGTAGACGGGCTATTTTTGAAACCTTTTAAAAAAATTACAATTTTGTTATGTGATTTTATTTTAACGTCTCTTGTGGCTCAATATTTTCAGATGGGGTTCCACGGTGTACCAATCAATTGGGTGTCTTACATGAAAATGTATGAGAACCACTACAGCAGCCCTGCCATGCAGTGGTGGAAAAACTGTACACAGTTTTTACTAGGTAAAAGTAGCAATACCACAAAGAGTAAAATATACTGTAATCAAATGTTTACTTGAATAAAAGTAGGTCTAGGCTACAAAATATAGGCATCAAAATAATAGTAAGAAAAATAAATTGTGCTTATTAATTCATGTTGTATAGGCCTATTAATCAAAATATGCAAATAAGTAACTACTAAGATCAGGTTTTATGGTCAAATATATCTGTGGAGTAGGCCTGCTATAAAACCCAATACATGCATGTAGTTCTAAGCTATATCTGATTTGCCTCTGAGGCTCGGAAGTGGAGTGAGTTAACTACTAGCCTTACATGCATAGCCTACTCAAAGTGAAAGTAGATATAGCGCCTACCTCATAATAATTGAGTAGCCTACAGACAGCTGACGGCACACGAGTAAAATTCATATAGGCTATTTACTTTCCATCACTGATGACGCCACTACAGCCTGTCGTGCGCTGTGTTTCCAACACTGATGCGCACTTGCGCAGCATCCATCCATCCATCCATCCATGATCCATCCGCGCTGAGGAAAGCCTGATTTATAATCCTACAACATCACCGTCACGCACTGACAACAGTCGATCCGCGACGCGCTGTGAGCTTGTAGATCGCCTATTGTCAGTGTGCGTCACCGTCTTACGCAGGAGGCTACGGACTGAGTAAGCAGAAGGGTCTTGTTCCCTGAAGTCTCGATCATTCTGTAATTGTTTTGTGTAGGTTTACTAGGTTAGAGTCACGGACAGATCGTATTCCATTAGCTCTATAATGCAACATTATGTCTGATTTTATGGGATCGTGCGCACACAGGTAAGGCATCATTTCAAGTTCAACTCCCAATGACAGCGTCCGTCTTTCTACTAACCATACAGCTGTACTTTGTTCTCTCCATGGTGTTTTGCTCTTTCAACTATTTCCTAATCTGAAGCCATATAGGTTTAAATTAGTTGGAGATCCTAACAAAAACCCTAATTTCAGAAGAATCCTGCTACATTTCATTTACCGTCATATCTATGACAAACTTATAGGGAACTCTAGCCATAAATCATGACTCTTGTAGAGGTATTTTATTTTGGGACGTGAGTTATGATTTATCTATGGCTAAGGGAAGTCACTGGAATGGCTTTAACTTCAGGGTCCTTTAAGGACAGTTGCACAGGGATAGAGATTTAAAATGACTATTATTGACTGTCTCCATCTGAACAGGCTATTAAGTCATGTTACAGTAGCTTTTGATGTTATTTACTTTTGCAGATTTTATTGCTGAAATATGTGACACTGGAGAGCTGTGGTCCACTGTCACTGGACCCCTATATGATGACCTCTGGACTTTTTGGCTGATGTCACCATGGGCTGTGGAACCTCCATCGCTACAGAGCCACTGGCCCAAAGGAAAAAGACAGGTAAGTAACTATTGTGTCCCAGCTGACCACTTGGACACTTATTTTCTTCTGACCGCTTCAAGTATATTCATCTCAAAGTGGGGTCCGGGGACCCCCAGGGGTCCTGGAGAGGGGGATACGGGGAGTCTCCAGCAAAATGTGTTAATATAGCAGTAAAATACATTGGCTATTAGAAAATAGCAGATCTACGAGAAACAACGTGTTTCAATCTTTAACAATAATAATAATAATAATAATGAATAATAATCTTCAATATTTTTAACAACACAAATTTGATGGGGGTTCCTTTTCAAATGTGGTCCTTGACATGAAACTATTTGAGAACCATTGGTGTAGAAGATGTGAATAATGATGAAACCCTCCTCTAATGTGGTCAGTGTGTGCAGTGCAATGCACCAGGAATACAATAATGTCTGAAAGTGAACTGTCATGGTAGCTTAGCTTGGTATTAGACGCCTTCATTGTGGGAAGTGTAAAGAACCAATTCCATCAAAAATAATTGCAGTATTGTCCATACCATACACTAAAATCCTGAGAGTTGATTTAACTCAGAGTGCACACTTGGAACCAAAAGGAACCCAGGTCCGTTTGGTTACATAAATGACCTCTTCTGTGTATTTATACGTTACACATGGTTATTGATTGATTGATTTAAGTATTTATTAGAAGTTTGCATAGGGAAAGGTACAGTTTCATGACAGTTCACTGGTACAAGGTCAACTAAAAGGAAACTCAGTTAAGCCGAGGCTTATTTCCTTTGAGATCCTTCTCTTTAACTCATATAACTTTGAATGACAGACAGATAGAACACAGTACTATGCAGTAGATATCATCAGAAAAACAGTTGTTAAAAAAAAAGGCAAAATAAAAGGTATTTACAACGAAGGGTCAGGGGAGTTGACTAACCAGCATATCAGTCTTGCATTGTAATGTATACAATGGATGCATTATTAAGATAATTCTCCATGCTGTTCTAATATTTCAGCAGATATATCTTATATCTCCTCCAGCACCACATTGGGTGATGTCATTGTCATCAACATGTTTGACAGATGGTGCTGGTTTCCTTTGTTCTGCATTTCTCTTTCTGTCCTGTTTGTATTAATTTGTTGTCTCAGGGCCCCATTCCATGTCCCCTGTGTCTTGTTATCTTTCTCTCTTATCCTCTTGTTCTCACTCTCTCCCACTCTGTTGCACTTGATTTTTATTCAATCATGACTTTCATCTGCTGAACTGTACTCTTCTTCACACAGATGAAACTGCTAAGGATCCCAGCCCGGCTCTGAGTAAGATCACCACCCCTCATCGCTTGAGATTTAGTTCAGTGCCACGCATCATGTGTATGCACAGTAATGTCCTTATTGTTCATTTAACTCTGGGCAATTAACCGAAAATATATATAAATCAATATTTAGGACCATTAAGTTAACCGACTTGATCTTTCTCATATACATTTAGGTTAATTGAATAACCGAGAAGCTGGGTTTAAAATGAACATACTGGTATATATTCTTTATTTCTTCACAAAAAAAAAAAAAAGATGAGTCTGATCAACCACGCTACCCTGTAGCTATTATACTTGTACAAAAATAGCAATATAATTGTCGCTATATTTTTTAAATAATCATTCATTAATCGTAATCAAACAAAAGTTGAACTAATCGAAGTCAGTTTGCTCAGCCCTAAATTGGGTCCAATTTAACAGTTTACTGTGTGTGTGTGAGTAGGAGTTGGGGAGTAGGAGTGCAAAACCGAGAGACTGTATCTTTATTCTTACAAACCCCTAAGGGTCCATTTGTTTCCGTTTGTGAACTCTCTGAGTTAAATTGACACTGCGGATTTTACTGTGTACCGTACATATTCGTGCACAAATCCATATCATTTACATTATTTGGCAACGCATTCTTATAAATGGCTGAAAAGGTAAACCTGGGTGTTCTTCTTAGCCATGAAGGCAGCCATTTTAATCCAGAGATGGTACCGGCGCTACATGGCTCGTCTGGAGATGAGACGACGGTACACCTGGAACATCTTCCAGTCCATCGAATATGCAGGCGAACAGGACCAACTGCAGGTACGTACAACAAGCATCGAAAGGTTTCGTACGAAACCATGGTTTTCTTAGTTTAGGAGAAATGCACTCCTCTTGGGTTATCGCGCCTCCTAGCGTGCGATACAGAGCTACACATATGCTCCCGAATGACAAAGTCGGAGGGTATGCCAGTCAAAACGCCCCGCCCCAACCGTGGGCATAAGGCGCGAGACTGGCATGTGTACTTCCTCTTAACAACACCGTTCCTCTGCACGCAACATGCGCGCGAAGGGGCGTTTGAGGAGTGCATTTCTCCTAAACTAAGAAAACCATGGTTTCGTACGAAACCTTTCGTTTTCTGTCATTTACTCGAAATGCACTCCTCTTGGGTCACATAAACCCCCGGAAGCGCACACCCTCAAATTCCGCCCGCTCCGCCTGACAGGAGACCACACCCCCGGCGTGGCCCCTCCCCCACGGAGCCCCGAGCCCACCGGACTCGAGAGCGGAAGAAAGTAGAAAGACCCTGACAGACCGAAATCCGCCTCATGAACTAATAGGCCGACCAGGTCCGCCTCATAAAACCCTGACAGGCTGGAGCCCGCCTACTCACTAATAGGCCCACTAGCAGCCGTTTTATAAGGAAACAGGGTCCCCCCCTTTTACCGAGAGCAAAGGGACTTGGTCTCAGCTATAAAAAAGGGGAAAAAGTCTTTAACTAGAGGAGGCGGCAACACCCAGGACCGAATGCGCCAATGAAGATGGAGCCACGTCCAAATGGTAAAAAACCACAAAAGTCGACGGAGTCGACCAGTTAGCCGCCGAACAGATCTCTTGGATCGAGACACCCCTGGCTAGAGCCCAGGAGGTCGACATTCCCCTAGTGTCATGAGCCCTTAGGCCCTCAGGAACCGGGACTTTAGCACAAGTGTAGGCCATCTTTATGGCCTGCACAATCCACCTTGAAAGTGAAGCTTTAGCCACCGCTTTCCGTCTAGGACCACTTTTAAAAGTGACAAACAGTTGGTTTGACGCTCTAATAGCCCTCGTCTTCTCACAGTAAATCCTCAAGGATCTTACCGGGCAAAGACAATGTAGACGCCCATCCTCCTCCGAAGAAAACGGAGGAGGATGAAAAGCCACCAACTCGGTTGGCTCATGTATAATCACACGGTTCTTTGGGACAAACGCCAAATGGGGTTTTAGCAGAACCTTCTTGCCATCCTCACAGAATCTCATGCACACCGGGTCCACCGATAACGCATGTAGATCACTGACTCTCTTGGCTGTAGACAAAGCCAACAAAAGACTAGTCTTAAAACTCAAAAGCTTTAAGCTCGCCGCCTCCAGAGGCTCAAACGGTGGACGGCACAGCCCGTCCAACACCACACCCAAATCCCACGATGGGAAAAGGGACCTAGTAACCGGTTTAAGCTGGTGCACACCCGCTAAAAACCGAGCCACCAGACGGTGCCTACCCACCGTCTTACCCTCAAAGCCCACATGGCACGCTGACAGCGCCGCCAAGTAACCTTTAATGGTAGAAAAGGCAAGACCACTTTCTAGCTTTTCCTGAAGGAAATTCACAACAAGCTGGACCGGAGCCTCAAACGCCACCACCGGCGACGTACGCTCCGCACACCAGTCTTCAAAGATCCTCCACCTCTTATCATAAGCCGACCGCGTGGACGAAGCCCTAGCACTTTGAATAGTCTGAACCGCCCCTGGCGTCAGACCCAAAGCGCTCAAAGACTCCCCTTCACGGGCCAAACCTGAAGGTCTAGCTTCGCCGGGTCGGGATGGAAGATCTCCTGCCCTGCCTGCCGTAGCAGATCTCTGATTGGCGGCAGAGGCAACGGGTTGTCGTAAAGGAGGGGAGATATCTCCGACCTCCACACGCCCCACCCCGGAGCCACCAACAATAGTTTGAGGCCGAACCGCCTGACCCTCTCCAAAGTCTGGGGGATCAGTTCCAACGGAGGAAACGCGTACAGCAGTTCCCTCGGCCAGTCGTGAGCCAGAGCATCCAGCCCCAGTGGGGCTGGCCCCGTCGCAGAGAAGAAAAGTGTACACTTCGCGTTCTCTGCTGACGCGAACAAGTCGACTTGAGGCTGACCGAACCTGCTCCAAATCTGTCTCACCACTCCCGGGTGGAGGGACCAATTCGCATAAAGGGGCTCCCCCCTGGACAGCAGATCTGCTCCGCTGTTCAGAAGCCCCGGAATGTGCGACGCCTTGATCGACGCCAAACGTGGTTCCCACCACAGCGTCAGATCCCGCGCCAGCTGATTGAGAGCCGGGGAGGAGAGGCCCCCCTGCTTGTTGATATAGCACATGGTCGTCGTGTTGTCTGTCCTGATCAACACGTGACACCCTTCCACGAAAGGCAAAAAATGTTTCAACGCCAGAAACACTGCCTTTAACTCCAGAAAATTGATGTGCCGCTTCTGTAGAGCGGAGTCCCAAACTCCCCTCACCGAACGGCCCTCGTGCGTTGCGCCCCAACCACTGAGGCTGGCGTCCGTTGTGATCACTTTCCGTGACACCACCACGCCCATACTGACCCCCTGGGACAGAAGAGTCACGTCCACCCACGGTCTCAGTGTGTACACACACCCTGGGGACACCTTGACCTTGCGGCGACCTTGTGTCGAGTGGATCTTTAGTGCCAACATCCACTTTTGAAAAGGCCTCATATACAGCCTGCCCAGCCTGAGTAGATGGATAGTTGAGGCCATCAGCCCTGACATAATCATGCAGCGCTTGTACGTGACCACTCTGCCCACGCGAAAAGATTTCGCGCAGGCCACGATCTTGACTAATCGCTCCTGTGAGAGTCGAGCCGTCATATTTATTGAGTCCAGCGAGATCCCCAAAAAGGTGGTCTGCTGAGCTGGTGTTAACATACTCTTTTTGAAGTTTATGTTGAACCCCAGAGAGGTTAACTGCGACATCACCACATTGGTGAGACGTGTCACCTCCTCTCTCGAACTTGCGCTTATCAACCAATCGTCCAGGTACGTCGCAAGTCGGATTCCCTGCTGCCGCAGGGGAGCTATAGCCGCTTGTGTCACTTTGACAAACACGCGGGGAGACAGAGAGAGGCCGAACGGGAGAACAGTGTATTCGTACACTTTCCCCTCGTAACCGAACCTCAGGAATTTTCTGTGTGGGGGGTAAATTCCCACATGCTGGTACGCGTCCTTCAAATCGAGGGACGTCCAATAATCGTTGATTCTGATCGAGCGCAATAGCGCTACGTTCGTCAACATTTTGAAACTGTATTTTACCAGAAAATTGTTGAGGGCTTTTAGGTCCAGAATGGGCCTCAGCCCCCCCCCTTTCTTTGGCACAACGAAATAATGAGAATAAAACCCCAGACCGAGCTGATCTGTGGAAACTTCCCTGATCGCTCCTTTCCCCAATAAAGAGTGAATCTCCTCTCTCAGAATCAAAGCGGCCTGCCCCTTTGCGTGCGTGAATATCACTCTGTCTGACAAGGGAGGCTGGGTTGAGAATTGTAGCCTGTATCCCTGCCTCACGGTGCGAAGCACCCAGGGACACGGCTTGCATGCTTTCCATTGAGTTAAATGCTTTGACAAAGGATTCTGAATGGGAGCTGACGTCAGACCTAACGGAATGTGATTGATAGGAATGCACGGTATGTGCACCCCCGGACACGACTCTGACGTCACCGGTAACGCGGAAGTCAAAGGGACTCGAGACTGAGACACGTGACTTACTACTGAGCGTGACACCGTCTTGCTGTGAAGCGAGGGCCTTACGTTTAATGCCTTTATCACCGGCGACAACACTTTGTTGCACGGTGGGACAGGAGGCAGAGGAGGAGTGTAAAAAGGAACGCATTCTTGTAAACACGTCCTGTCTAAAACCCTGTTTAATACTGCTGTCGCAGCTGGGGCTGGGATAGCTAAACAAGAAAGACCTCTCTGCAACCTTCTTACCTTGACTGGCGCTTTGGCGCCCTCTCGTGTCGGAAGGGAGGAACACTTGTTGTTCCGGCCCTTGAGTTGAGGCTGTGGAACAATTAAACCTTTTATATTGGAAATGCCCCTTAAGGGGGTTTCCTTGAAGGCTGTTTGTGTTTGTGATTGTGGTACTGGGCATGCATATTTTATATATGGATGTCCCCACTGGGGATTCTCCATTGTGTGTGCATTGTGAAAGAAGAGACCTTGTTTCGCAGACACATTCTTTACTTGGGAGAAAACATTTGGCACAGTAACAAAATTCACATTTACATTGGATTCCTCCACCCTGGGTGGCAGGATCAAAAGTGCACTGTGCTTGCGCGCTGGAGAGCCGTCCATGACCCTGTCTCCGTGCGCCGAGGGTGAGAAGGCCCTCTTTCTCAAAGTGTCATTTTCTCGACCCTCTCCCACGCCCCCTCACTGCTGCACTGTAGGAAGGGCGAGCTGGTGGGCGCATCTCCTGGTGCTGGGAGCCCTGGTTGCTCTGACTTCTGTTCCTGCTCGTGCCCGAGGAGGAAGACGGAGCTCTAGGAGAACGATGGGGTTTCCCGCCCTGTCGGGGGGGTCCCTGATATCTCTCCCTATTACGGGAAGAGCGTCCTGAGTAGCCTGACTGTTCTTTCCCTTTATCAGGTTTACCCAAAACAGCATCCACCACTTCTTTTTGGGCTTTATTGGTGTCGGTGATGACACGGAGGAAGGGTAACGCTCCCTCGAAGAGACTGTTGGGGGCTGTGTCCAGGCCCCTCAGCTCCTCTCGCCTCTCGCTGGCCTTTGGTTCGTCGCCTTGGAAGGGGACTTTCTGCAGCCACCTGAACCTCTCCATGCTGACAGCGACGTCCATCCCCCTGCCAGCCCATTGGATGGCATGGACGTTGCTCACTATTGCCAGCTGTAGCATGGCATCCCATTCAGCATAGGCTTCAGGAGGGAGGCGGTCCTTGTTTTGGAGCAGCATCTCTGCCATGGCTCCATTCATCAGCCCCACCACGTTTAAACTTTTCACAGAGAGCCCTGCAGCTTTATAAACATTTTTTACCATGTTGGAGACCTTGTTTTCGTCCTTGTTCTTGAACTTGGGCACAGGCTCCTGAGTGAAGGGGCATTCCGTGGGTTTAAACTGGGCACAGAAGAACTGATTAGTGGCGACATCCACAGGGGGAAGGCCGCCCACGCCAAACTTGTCCTCATCCGCCAGTGAGGTTGACAGAGCCATCTTCCCGGGCTCTCTGTGTTCTTTCCATGTGGAATGGAGAGCTTCTTTGAGCCCCGGGGTAGCGGGTAGCTTCTGAGAGCGAGGGACTGGTGTCTGTACCTCTCTCTTGCCCGCAAACTTGATCTCCGTTGAGCTCGCAGGGCGAGGCTCCACTGGCATAGTGAGGCCCATCTTGGCCACCGCCAGCTCAACCACTGCCAGCAGGTCCAGTTCTTGTGGGGTGGAATCTGCTGTGGCGCCCACCTTCTCCTTATCCACCGCTGCCTTCTTGGCAGGGGCGATGGGGGGGGCTTGGGGTGAGGTGCGAGGGGTGCCGCCATGACGGGGGCTTAGCATCACAATGTCCTCACTTGTCTCCTCTTGAACCAAACCGTCCTCCTCCTCCTCCTCTTCATCTTCCTCCTCTTCTCCTTCCATGGCATCTTCCTCCTCCTCGGAGGTGCCAAACTCGTCCGAGCCACGAGGCACTTTACGTGGCACGTTCTGTTGGGACGTTAAGAGAGGGGGGAAAGAGGGGGGGGCGGTGACCGTGCTGGGAGTCATCAGGAACGGGTTGGTGGGGTGAGGAGTCCCACTGGTGGCCGCCTCGGCGGCGACCGGAGACAATGGCCCCGCCTGGAGTGGTCCCTGGAGGCTAGCCTGCAGGGCGGCGGAGGCCTGGAGAGGCCCGGTGCTGGTCAAACCAGGACCGGGCGTGAAGGAGAAGCGCGGGGTGGAGCCGAACATGCGGGGTCCACCACTGTGCGCTGTGGTAGAAATAGTGTACATCGGAGCGAAGCTACTGCGGATAGGTTCGCAAACACTAGGAGCCGCCTGGACAAACCTTGCTGCGGTGCTGGAAACAGGCCCGCTTCTTTGTCCTGGCGTGGCGGGGATCTGAGCGCCGTGTTCCATCTGAGCTCCCCGAGCGACGTGGCTTTGTTTGGGCCTTGTAGCGTCCATGTTCATGACCACCAGCAGACGCTGGTGAAGAACGGCCGCGTCCATCGTCGCGCAGAACACGCAGCTGTTTGGGAAGTAGAAACCTTGCCAAGCGTGTTGTAGCTCCAGACAGCCCAGGCAGATGGAATGCGGGTCCTCAGCGGCGATGAAGCGGCTGCACTCCGGATCCCCGCAGCGTCGAGGGAGGGGTGGTGAAAACAGACCCTCGCTAGACATGACGACGGTAAGCTAAGCTAACCTAGGCTAGCCGCTTGTTATCGTTAGCAGCAAACAGCGAAGAACAAAACAGAGAAGAACAGACCAAGTTGAACGAAACCCGTGGGTGATGGTCCTACTCACCGCTAAGGCTAAAGTTGAATTCGAACTGATCTTAGACTGAGTAACTTGAAGAATTAATTATTTGTCGTAGAGTAACATGTGTAGACGTCCGTATCTCATGCGTGCAGAGGAACGGAAGAGGAAGTACACATGCCAGTCTCGCGCCTTATGCCCACGGTTGGGGCGGGGCGTTTTGACTGGCATACCCTCCGACTTTGTCATTCGGGAGCATATGTGTAGCTCTGTATCGCACGCTAGGAGGCGCGATAACCCAAGAGGAGTGCATTTCGAGTAAATGACAGAAAACTTTCTATTAGAAACACATTAGGACTGGGCCATATGACTTCAAATCAATATCACCATTATTTCAAACCTTTGCCTCGATACAAAATGTTTATTTGTTTTTTGTTCACCACCTTTGTACAACAAAGTATAATGGTTATCAGACTAATCGATTTAGTTAGTCTTAAAAAATCTATTAGATTAAGTCTGTTATGGTTCTAAATGTCGGTTTTCGATAAAGTTTATTTCCCAGCTCTAAAATGCATCACAGAGACACTGCAAAACATAGGCTTGCCAGGCAGCCATGCATACATCTCACACTGCATAGAGCGACAGAGCCTCTATAATGGAAGTTTGATTTCTCTTCTTTCCTCAGCTGTCCAGTTTCTTTAGTTTCATGCTGGACAACTTCACTCATCTGAACGGTAATGGACCAGGTGAGCACGCCTGTACTCTCCTCTATTGATTCACTCAAATCTCCCTATCGGTGAAGGGCCTTGCTAAACATGATTAAATACTGGATTAAAATGTTGACACGGAAGTTAAGGTTTTATACAAAACTTTATTTGGAAAAAGACTGGCTGCCACAATGTTCAATATAGGGATGTGTACAGTACTCACAATACACCACTGCTTCATGTGTTCTGCAGAGCTTAATGACTTGCATAAAACTAACATTTGTTCTGTCAGGCTCCTGGATTTTGGTGTTCAAAACCCCAGTGCTTGTATTGTTGCTTAGCAACTAGTGTGTGGACAGTGTGCTGGTGTATTGTACTAACACAGCTGTTGCCCACTCCTCTGACCAAGGAGCTAAACACTCCATTAACAGACATGTTGTTGCCGTCAGGCAGAAATCTACATATGTTAACTCTTTGTGTTCTTTGTTGTCGTTGTAAATTAACTTGATCATATCACAGCATCACACAAAAAGCATCAAAAGTAGCAGATCCTCAAACTTGAAACTCGCGACACATTTTGAACTTGTAGATCTGCTACTTTTCTGAATTGGAATCCTGAAAGGTTTTGGACATAATGAGGCTTCCACCCGACATAGATGACATGTTTTGCACTCTGATCAACCCTTATAGATTTTACATGATGGTGTTGTAGTGATGCAGGGATCATCATGTGTAAACACACACATACTGTACACATTATGTATTACTGCACTTGACAGGGAAGTTGTATATTTTCCTAATTGTTACCAGAAAACAACCCTTTCTCTTGTGAGGACCAAGACAATCATGTCTTCATTCTCCTCTCTCTCTCAAAGAGAGAGAGGTAAATAAGGTTGTGGAAAATTTGGATTGTGGTCACAACACAAGCCTCTTCATGCCCTGTATAATTGCATAAATTAGACGGCTCAGGTGGTCATTAGCATAATTTAGAAGGACCTGTAATATGCAACGTTGAGGTCACAAACGGCAAGAGATTTTGAATCAAGTGATTGATTTTAAAGCAGGTTTGTTTATAGTCAACAAAAACTAACAAAAATAATAGAATACAAAAAAAAAACAATTTATAAAAAAGACCAAAAGAAGCAACTGTGTGACACGAGCACCAACTACTGTATTACATTGGCTGTTTGAAAATAGCAGATCTACAAGTTCACAACGCGTCCCTTGTAGATCTGCTATTTTCGAAACATCTTGGAATTTTTGAAACATTTTTACTACACTAATGGTGCCCTCTGGCCCTGTGGTCCAGGCACATACATACCACATACTGTAAAGGCTCTGGTGCAGCCAGGGTTCGAGTCCCGATCTGAACGACCTTTGCATGTCACTCCCAATCTCTCTCTCAATGTTTCCTGCCTACCTGTACTCTCAATAAAGGCAGAAAAGCCCCCCCCCCCTAAAAGAAAAAGGAAAATCTTGTATCTGTGTTCCAGACTTGATCTCCCAGCTGTTGGATCCAGTGGTTGACCCCTGGCTGGACAGAGAGACGTGCTACAACCTCCTCCCTGTGCCAGAGTCCTACAGCGGCCCACACATCTCCTTCCCCCTGTCTGTGGCTCACACCAACACCCTGCTCAACGCCTTCAAGAACCAACAGGTTGCTAGAGTTTTAACATTTTCATTCGTTTTCTGTATATTTGGGCTCTTTTATTTTAATTGTTTAAGAATAGCGGAAATTGTGAGAGAGGGCGAGATCATTTAGCGACCTACAACCGGGTCGCGACGTGGTCGGTTGTTTTCAGCGACCGGGTCGCAAAATCGAGCGACCGGGTCGCTAAATGGAGCGACCGGGTCGCTAAATCACCGACCGCGGCACTAAAGCGAGCGACCGGGACGCTAAATGGAGCGACCGGGTCGCTAAATCACCGACCGCGGCACTAAAGCGAGCGACCGGGTCGCTAAATCGACCGACTGGGACGCTAATTCCATCGACCGGGACGCTAATTCCACCGACTGGGACGCTAATCCAGCGACCGGGTAGGTAAATCCACCGACCGGTGGTCGCTTCCACCGACCTACTAACCCTAACCCTAACCCTAACCCTAACCCTAAACCTAACCTCAGTAACCTTACCTCAGTTAGGCTAACCTGCCACGCAACCTCCCGACCGTTACCTCAGTTAGGCTAACCTGCCACGCAACCTCCCGACCGGGTCGCTAAATCACCGACCGCGTCGCTAAATCACCGACCGCGTCGCTAAAGCGAGCGACCGGGTCGCTAAATCGACCGACTGGGGCGCAAAATCTTCCGACCGGGTCGCTAAATCTACCGACCTAAAACTGCAGGCAGGTCGGTAGATTTAGCGACCGGGTCGGTCGATTTAGCGGCGCGGTCGGTGATTTAGCGACCCGGTCGCTCGATTTAGCGACCCGGTCGCTGAAAACTACCGACCACGTCGCGACCCGGTTGTAGGTCGCTAAATGATCTCGCTCCTACTGGAAATTGTTGTGAGCTTGTACTGTAAATCAGCTATTTTCACTCATTTTGAAGTCAGACTGCCACAACTAAAATAGTGGAAGATTTCATATGCACCCCAAATATTAGGCTGACTGTATGTATGAAATATTGACAAAGACTAAAATTAAGGTCATTTTCTGTTTAATTTTAGTTATACAGTAGCTATAGTTTGTTTTGTAAGCACACAATACTATTATTTTGTAAAGCCTCTTTTTTATATTTTTAATTTGGAGTCGTAAGCATTAGAAGAATGGCAGCAGTCTGAATGACATCGCATCACGTTGTGAGCTTGCGTGTGTGTGTGTGTGTGTGTGTGTGTGTGTGCGTGCGTGCGTGCGTGCGTGCGTGTGCGCGTGCGCGTGCGCTTCCAGGCCCTCCATGCCAGGTATGTGATGCAGCTGTTGTATGAGACCAAGAAACTCCTCAGACACATGCCCAACATCACCCACTTGTGTACGTCCTACGCCAAGGAGATCACTATATGTGGTACGTCATCCTTACTTCACTTATCTTGTTCCTTTTAGCGTCTTTTGTAAAGTCCTCGTCATGTGATCTTTTGTGGTATCAGGTATCAGGTTTTGACAGGCAGCATACAATGGGCTTCTAAATAAATGAATAGACTGAAAGGTGAAGGGCTGTGAGGTCGTGGAACATGGTGTACTGATTGCATCATATCTTTCCCATTAGTCTCCACAGCTGTTTCCATCTGCTTCTGTTTTCTACATTTTCCTTGGCCACTCCAGCCACCTGCATACCCTGATCTGCATACCTGGTCTACCCTTCTGATTTGTGACAGAAGGGTAATGGCCGGGTTTCCCAAAGCGATTTTAACCCTTCGTAGCTCTACTAGCTCACGCATGGTTGCAGAGACCTAGCCCTGGCCGTCATGTTCCCGGGTTTACATGGGTTCGGGCAGAGCGACTTATTTAGACCCCTACAACTATACCAACATTCAGATTTCACAAACAAAGTGCTTAATAAAGTCTCACACCTGTCTAAATACGGTATGGCATTCTATAATTACCCGTATCCTCCGTGTTCTTTAATAAGAGGCCTTTTTATCCAATCGTTTTCTGTGTTTCCTTGTATTTCCTGGCGTTCCCCATGCACACCAACTCCCATCTATGGACACTGAGATGTGGGTGTGGCCTTGCAAAAATGGGTCCGGAAATACATGGGATAAAATAACAGAGGCGAGTTTGAGATGGTTTGGACGTGTGCAGAGGAGGGATGAGGGGTGCTTTGAGAGAAGGATGCTGATGACGGATCTGCCAGGCAAGAGGAGCAGAGGAAGGCCAAAGAGGAGGTTTATGGATGCAGTGAGAGAAGACATGCAAGTGTCAGGAGTCACAGAGGAAGACGCAGAGAACAGACGCAGATGGAAACAGATGATCCGCTGCGGCAACCCGATGTGAAGTAGCTGTAAGCAGAACATTCCAGCCACCCATAGACCGATCCTCTAATGTAGTAATTTCTGATCTCGAGTGATCCGTGTCAATTCTAATGAGAATAGTAGCATCCTCAATTCTGCCACCTCCAGTCTTTTTGTCAATGCCACTGTACGCTTCTGTTCAGTGGTGTAAAGTAACTAAGTACATTTACTTATGTACTGTACTTAAGTACAGTTTTGAGGTATTTAAACTTTACTTGAGTATTTCCAGTTTTCAGTACTTTTACTTCTACTCCACTACATCTCGGATCCAAATATTGTACTTTTACTCCACTACATTTATTTGAAAACTTTAGTTACTAGTTACTTTGCAGATATAAATGATTATATTATTAAACATACATTAATGCACTTTAGCCCTTACTATTCTATACCTTGGCTATTTGAAAATAGCCGATCTACAAGCTCACAACGCATCGCATTGCGGCGCGTTGTGAGCTTGTTGATCTGCTATTTTCAAACATTTTGTACTACTTTTGCTACTTTAAGTACATTTTGACGCAAAAACTTTCGTACTTTTACTCAATTACATTTTGAATTCTGGACTTTCCACCACTGCTTCTGTTACAAATCACTGCTGACACTTTCCTCCATCCGTTCCACCCTGCCTGCACTCTCTTCTTCACCTCTCTTCCACACTCCCCATTACATTCTCTCAATCATGAGTAGAGGTGCAAAATGAAGATCTTGTTTATTTGCATACTGACTACTTGACTCCTGACTACTCTCCCATATAACCTTCTTTAGCAGATTCACATCTCAACATGCTGATAACGATCAATCCAACCAGACAAAAAAAATATCCATAATCCTGTGATTTCTCACTTCTAGGTGATCTACATGGGCGGCTTGATGACTTGCTTCTCATATTTTACAAGGTAAATAATGGTTGATGCCGCTGAATTTAAATGGCAGTTGTGCTGCATGCCATGTAATTATTAGTTCATCAGGGTTATCAAATGTGCATATTCCTATAATGGTTTGCAGAATTAGGATAACTATCCTCCAGATGGCTCCGACTGTAATGAATGAAAGTTTCAGATTTATGTATCATGATGGAGGTTTGTTCTACGAATAATTGGTGTAACAATGTAAAGATGTTAGTGGCTAATTACGTTTCACATTCTCTTAATGACTCACTGTGTTGTGAGCTTGTAGGTCTGATAGCATCATAAATAGGCTTAAGTCGAGCCTTAGCTACTTTATTTACTTTACTTTCTTTATTTGTTTATTCACGGGACAGTCCACGCTGATGAACATTCAATATGTGTACAAGAAATGTATCAAATGAACATGATGTCATGTAAACATGCCGGATTCAGCTAGAAGCTCATTTCCATCTGTATAGTCCCACTAGCCGTAGATAGCTGAACTCTTTCTTTAATGGCCCATTTCCACCCAGTTTGCCTGTTCTCCATTGATGTCGCATGAAGGTTTGTTGAAGTGTTCAAACCAAAATACTGTAGTTGTAGCAGTCTGCGTATGCGTTTATGTATTGACAGTGCATGTCGTTGTTTTTCCTTTAGAATGGCCTTCCCTCTGCAGACACCTCGTATGTGTTTAACGGGGACTTTGTGGATCGGGGGAAACAGTCTGTGGAGGTTGTCCTCCTGCTCTTTGCATACCTGCTGCTGTACCCTGACCACATGCACCTCAACAGAGGCAACCATGAAGATCACATCATGAACCTCAGGTTGGTTCCGTTGATAGAATAAAATAGTTAATAATTCATCTTGCATTAAACCTAAATCCTGTTATTTTAACTCTGCAAACTAAAAACGTAACTTTGATGCACTGGTTGTTGTTCCAGATATGGATTCACAAAAGAAGTCATGCAGAAGTACAAGGTACAAACATGATTATGTTTTTGTTATGGCCACAGCACTATCATCCATCGTCTACTTGGTGGGCCACGAGGGTGGGTCAAAGGTGCGCCCAAATAATATTTTTATGATAATACATTATTAACTAAATATATAATTACAATTTAGGCATTTAGCAGACGCTCTTAATCCAGAGTGATTTACAGTAAGCAAGGAAAACGGGGTAATACATCAAATGGATATAAATGGTAATCTAGGATCATAGGTAAAACAAGAACCTATCATCAGTCTAACAGTAGAATATACAAAAATGCAATAATCTGTACTCTAAAACTATACACAGTATACATGCCAGGTCAACCATGACCTGGCATCCGTCTACATGACATGTAAATACACATCTAAATACATTTTTAACCTTTGCATAAGCCTGCAAGGTCATCGAGGCTAGGGCAAGTGCTATGACAAGTGCTACAGGCTAAGGTGGAGTCTGAAGAGATGAGTCTTCAGACTATGGCGGAAGATTTGTATTCATTATGATACCAATAAATAAGGACGTAAAGTATACTATGTTGGTTTCATTGATTCCAAGCCGGAACACAATCGAATGATTGATCATTAAAATAAACACATGCTCTGAAAATGCACGCGACCGACCTCATCTATCTGACCACTTAACACAGCAGGTGAGATGGGTGGGTCACAAACGTGGGGCCTGATCCAGAAAAGGTTAAAACCACTGGGCAAGTTGCCACTTGTCCCACGCATCCACTGCCACCTTGTGGCCACTACTGTTTCACAACATCACTGACTGGGGGTTGTGAGAGTGTTACCTAATAATGATTTGAGTGGTAATGGTGACATTCTGTCTCCAGACCTTTGGCCGTGAGATTCTTCAGCTGTTTCAAGATGTGTTCAGCCTTCTGCCCATCGCCACGGTGATCGACGGCAAAGTACTGATTGTCCATGGGGGCATATCAGACCAGACCGACCTGGACTTCCTCAGCACAATAGAGAGACACAAGGTACGAGACATGCACCTTGACATGTCGAAGGTGTAATAAGTAATACTGATTTGTATCAGGAAAGGATGCAGACCAGACATAAGTGGTCTAAGAACAATTTAAATTTGAACTCTCAACCAGTAAAATCTGATTCATTAAAATCTGGTTAATTTAAGTCTGAGAATTTAAAAATGGACCCTCCCTTTGCTGAAAAATACGTAATCATTTTGGACGTAAGGTTTCCACCCAACCAAGCGCCGAAGTGGAAATTTGTTTCCACCCTCATTCTCTTTCTCTGGCTCCACCCTCAAGGTCAAGTCTGCACTGAGGTTGCCAAGGTGCAATGTGGAGGAGCCGGATGTCCGTGGCAGCAGGACGAGGGGGACAGAGAGCTCTCGCCCAGGCAGCTGCCGCAGCCACAGGAGCCAGAGGACCCCCATTCAGAGGTCTGAGAACATCATCATTTGATTAACATTCTAAGTGTTTATGTAACTGTGTGAGTGCAATTATCGCTCCGTATTTTGCGTTGTAGTGCGGGCATTCGGCAACTAAACACGGCCAATTTCTCATGAAAGAAAATGTTTGGCCTACAGCTAACAATTATCTCTTCTTAGTAATTATTAAATATACCAATCAATTGATCAATTAAAATCAATCCTTAAAATAAAATAAAAATGTTATATAACAAGGAATCGATTAACACTTCAACACTACTTTATACTGTGTTGTGCAAAAATAATGAAAATTGTCTACTTATTGATCGGGAAATCTTCACTATTTAGAAAATGTTCTGTTTTGGAAGATTTTCATCTATATATTCCCAAAATAATAGGGATCGGTTATCAATCGATTACTTCATGAAATTATCACTTATTTTATCATAATCCATGATGAACAAACTAACCGGGTGCTCTAAGGAGATAAAAATGACTTTAAGGTACATAGTGCTTCTAGGATCAGTGGGAATAGAGACTGGTAAAAAAGAAGAGGAGATCCGAGCACTCAACAATGTGGAGGAGAGGAATTTAAAGTAAAAACAAATGTTATTCTATAAAACCAACATGTTTCGACGGTGAGGTCTTCATCTGGGCAAGAACTATCGATTAGTTGATGAATTGTTCTAAAACATTTGATTCCTTGCAGGAAGAGACACTGTGGGCTGAGCCGACAAGACTCTTCGTCTTCCTCCTCGTCCTCTTCGTCCTCTGTGTGCTCGCCCAGATCACTGAGCCCCTACCTGCCCGACACTGCTGCTGCCGACGTCCTTCAAGTGCCCTTCCTGGACTCCCTGTCCGCTGTCCCTCCACCCTGCCCGCCCCCACCACCCCAACACCAGCGGGAGTGGAAACAGGTCAAGTGGCTGAAATAGAGCCTAAGCAGTGGGGGGGTGGGGGCCTGGATCAAGTCATAAGTCATTATGGTTGCCATCTGGTGTAAAATACATTATTTATCCAAAATGCCATGTCTTTTAATGCCCCAACTCGGCCATTCACAACCTGTGGGCCAGAAGGGGCCCCGGCCCTTATGCTTGATTTATATACTTTGAGCTGCAAGCACGAAAATAGCCCAATAGACCTACGATAAAATAGCTCCTATTCTAGGAACACCGCTCGAAAATATCCCGACAAGCTCTCAACGCCTTGCGTTTAAAGCAGCTGTGATCCTTTCTAGTGATGGCTCTTTGAAGTGAGCTGGATCTCCTTTCAAAGAGTCGTTCAAAATACTGGCTTGTTTTAGATAGGCTACTAGTTACTTTGTAGATTTTGATTATAATTACAAATTACTTCAACCCTATATACCTTTCGGCCATATATACGTACATTTCCGCCATTTGAAAATAGACGATGTACAAGCTCACAATGCGTCGCATTGCGAATCTTGCGATGCATTGTGAGCTTGTAGATCAGCTATTTTCCAAATATTTTTCTACATTTTATTAATTGGAAAACCTGTGAAATGGGACATTCTGCATAATGAGTACTTTCTACTATTGGTACTCTAAGTACATTTTGATACCAATACTTTTGTGCTTTAAGTACATTTTGATACCAATACTTTTGTGCTTTTACTCAAGTATATATTTTAATTCCGAACTTCTACTTGTGGCAGAGTATTTACACATTGCAGTATTGATATACTTTTACTTAAGTAAAGAATTTGAGTACTTTTTCCACCACTGTTCATTAGAAAGGAACGGCTCCCTATCCTGCGAACCGGATCCCACCGTTCAAAAGACTCGTTTCGTTGGCGAACGTCCCACCTCTAATCCTTGCCTCTCGGTCTCCTCCTAGCAGATAGTGGATGTGTTGTGGAGCGACCCCAAGCCCCAGGAGGGCTGCAGTCCCAACACCTTCAGAGGAGGAGGGTGTTACTTTGGCCCCGACGTCACCCAGAAGCTGCTGCACAGACACCACCTGCAGTTGCTCATCCGCTCGCACGAGTGCAAGCAGGAGGGCTATGAGCTCTGTCACAATGGACAGGTACAATGTGACTTCAATTCAATAGGGATGGGACCATATGAAAATTTCAAATCACGATTATTGTGACAAAAGAAATCGCGATTTACGATATTATCGCGATAATCAAAATCCATTATCCTGGCTTGGAACGTTGCCCAAAAAATAGACGATCTACAAGCTCACGACGCGTTGTGAGCTTGTAGATCTGCTATTTTTGGTAAAGACATTTGTTAGAGAGTGAAAAAAGACTATCAAGTACGTACATAATAAGTACCTTTTACCAATTATAGAGGGTTTAAGTGATACAGGATATGCAGCTCGGCAAATAAAAGGTTGAAAATGATCCCAGTGCATGACAGAGGACGATATCACGATTTATTACCCGGCTTGGTTGAATGCTTGATTTTGATTGGTCAAGCCGAAGCGCCGAAACCAGAGGTCTGATATTTCTGGATAACAGACCGCTCCGCTCTATAACAGACCGCTGCTAATCAAAGACTCAGAGCACCTGCTGCAGTCAAGCTGCACTGCGTGAATCTTGTGCTGTATCCAACATGTCAGCCATGTAAACAAACACACAGCGACATTTAGAACTAAACGTTGCTCTCAAGAATGTTTTTAGAAATATTTTAAGCGAGAAATAGACAACGTAGTATCAGAAAATGGATTCTGTTTTTTTTTTTTTTTTTAAATAGCGTAACGCCCCCAGTGCCCACAGGGGCATTACGCTATTTAAAAAAAAACGTTTCCTCCCTCCGCGTCATCAGCGCCCACACCCTAGGTGGGGTTGGCAAAAGGGCCTTTCTGTGTGGAGTTTGCATGTTCTCCCCGTGTCTCCTAGGGTTGATACCCTCACAAAAACATGCAGTAATCCTAGTCTCAATAATGCCTCGCCCTGGCCAGCCGGGGCACCTGATGGAGGGGAAAGGAACTGGTTGGAATAACGTGTTCCTTCCACGTGCTACGTCCAAACCAGGGAAATCCCCACTGTCAGGTGAAAAGAAGAAACTTGGACTCCTCCTGCATAGAAGGAAGCATGAGGTCAGTCCGTTGTCTCCCCAGGCGCGGCAGAGGGAGAGCAGAGCCCAGGAATACATAGGCAATTGGCACTGGGTGAAAAAATTGGTTACAAAATTGTGGGAAAAAAAATGTGCGTAAATAGATGATCTACAAGCTAGCAACGTGTCGCAATGTGAGGCGTTATTAGCTTGTGGCTCGGCTATTTTTGCAATTTTTGTACGCCACCAATGTACAACAAAGTATAATACGGGGTTAAGCGGTTAATCAGACTAATCAGTTTAGTAGATTTAAAAAATCTAATAGATTTGTCAATTCATTGATAAAAAACATACATTAGCCCCTCCAAAAGATATTCTTGATTATTCGATTAACCTACATTACATGAGCAAGATTAAAGGTCAACTGTGTAACCTTTGAGCCGGAACGGTCGCATCCCTTTGAACTTTAGAGGGATTATGTTCTGACTTTATTGATTGGGCCATAAAAGTGTCAAACCTGTTCTGTGCACTTGCATAGTCTACCTTTAAGTAGGTTTTTATATATTTGTGTTTAATTGCCCAGCCCTACGGTAGACTGACTGATTTATGTACACTGGGTTGAGTGCCATGTTGTGCACTGACAATCTTATATTTACAATTGGCTTAAAGCCGCATCCCACTTCCAAGCGGTAGGTAGGGAGAACGTCCGATGTAGGTAGAACATAGGGAATACCGCCCATAACTCTATCATTGGCCCCCACCCTATGCCGTCCGCTCATTCGCTAGAGAGCAAGAGAGAGAGAGAGAGAGAGAGAGAGAGAGAGAGAGAGAGAGTCTCAGGTTACAAGAGGGAAGGGGGGGGGTCAGTTGCACAGGGGGAGAGAGAGAGAGAGAGAGAGAGAGAGAGAGAGAGTCTCAGGTTACAAGAGGGCACACACACACAAACACACACACACACTCAAAATACATGAAGAAACAGTGCTTTTTGTGGGCAACATGGCTTGGAGCAGTTGTGCGTGTGTGTGCATGTGAGCACGCGAAGCGTGCGAACTCTAGGATTCGCCCGCCAAAGGCGGGCGATATTCTAGTAGTGTACAACAGAAGTACTGCAACTAAGTATACATCAGGATTAGGTGGTTGTGGCAGCAAGGATAGTGCCCTGAATCACTTTGATGAGATAGTATACTGCTTTAGCTAAAGTAATCTGTGTGTGTGTGTGTGTGTGTGTGCGTGCGTTAGGTAATCACCATCTTCTCTGCTTCTAACTACTATGAGGAGGGCAGTAACCGTGGTGCTTACATCAAACTGGGCAGAGAGCTTGTTCCTCGCTTCTATCAGTACCAGGTCAGCCGCTCCACCCGCAAGCTCACTCTCACCCAGAGGTAGGTTATCTGACTGAGGTGTGTAGCAGCAGGCTTTGTTTATTTTATTATTATTTTGTAATAATGAATTAATAATTTATTTTACAAATTATTTATTGCTCTAATAATTAATTCATTGGATACTGTGTGTGTGTGTGTGTGTGTGTGTGTGTGTGTGTGTGTGTGTGTGTGTGTGTGTCTAGTGTAAGAGCAGCGGAGGGTTCTGCTCTCAGGGCTCTGAAAGAGAAGTTCTTTGCCCATCGCTCTGAGCTGACGTCTGGCTTCCTGCAGTATGATAACGGTCACACTGGTAAGGTACACCCACTATAATGTTATCATTAACTCTAAGACCCTTTCAGGTCTTTGACACAGGGCATGCAGGCAACACGATTTAAATAGGACAATTGTTGAACGGGGAAACATTCATTTTTAATTAGGGATACAATGTTTGTAACAAAGCACTAGAGTACATTGATACCTGCAAAGTCAAAGTCTAGTATACATAAGAAGTAGGAATTGAAGAAATCCCAAAAAGGAGGCACATCTAAAACTTCAAATCAATGGAGGACAAAGCACTCAATTATTTTTATTGGCACACACCAAAACTATGGAGATAAGAGGTTTCTGCCCCAGAGTAACGGTATGCATTCTGTATGTGTACTGTATATGTGTGTTCATTCTGTATGTGTACATGTGTGTTCATTCTGTATGTGTACATGTGTGTTCATTCTGTATGTGTACATGTGTGTTCATTCTGTATACATGTGTGTTCATTCTGTATGTGTGTTCAGGATGTGTGTCGGTCAGTGAATGGGCTGAAGTGCTGGAGTCTGTGCTGAGACTGGACCTGCCGTGGTGCACACTTCGCCCGCACTTGGCACGTCTGGCAGCAGATGGCAGTGTGGAGTACCAGTCCTGCTTTGAGGACATGAACCCAGGCCACCCACTGCCACAGGTCAATGCAGCTAAAGTCTGTAACAACTACTATGAAGCACAGTATGGTGTAGACCAGGGGTTCTCAACCTTTTCAGGCCCCCAAAATAATCATATTTTAACTGGGGACCCCCCCACCCTGACAAGCACTTGGAATTGTAGGAGTTGGCATTACATTTAGTTTGTCCCGATCTATTCCATTGTGAAAATAGCCGATCTACATGTAGATCTGCTATTTTCACAATTTCAGACCCTAATATTTGACAACTTGGCCAATGTTTGACCAGAGGTTCTAAAACGGTCTTTAAAGTCCTTAAATTGTCACTTTAGAAATGTGCAGATACCCTCTACACACTTAAACTTTGTTGGTTTGTTTACTGTACAAAACAACGTTAACATTTAGCTTAACATCTGGGGACCCCCCCCCCCCAAATAATTTGGGGACCCCTCTGTGGGTCGGGACCAGAGGGGTTCCATCAAGGTATCTGGATTTCCAATGCAGATACTGTAGATAGTAGATACCTTGTGGGAAAATAGACGATGTGTGAAAAATGTAGTGCTTTTGCAAGTGACAGTCTTCCCTTGTCTAATTTAACTCACAGCATTTACGTTTAGTCAACAAATCTCATCGTGTCCATATATATTTTTGATGTGACAATTGTGAGTCAGAAAGATTACAACTCTGTGTGCATGACATGTAGATCGTCTAAATTCACAATATTTATCCGTGGAACTCCTACAATTCCAAGTGTTTTCTTCAGGGTCGAACTACAAAAAAATGGTTAATGATCAATAATTATGTTTCAATAACATGACCTACTGTATATATCATTCTGAAGTGGACATTCTGCATAATGTGTACTTTTACTTTTGCTACTTAAAGTATATTCTGATGCTAATACTTTTGTACTTTTACAAACAACCTTTACTTGTAACAAGAGTATTTTTATACTTTTACTTCAGACCAAACTCAACGTACTTTGCAACACAGCATAGTGACTGACATGTGGCGTTGTTGTTGTAGGTGACGGTGACGCCCCACCTGGCTGAAACCCTGTTCAGATACAGGACCAACCTGGAGATCATATTCAACATTATAGACAAGGACCACTCAGGTAGAGACATAACTGTCCATCTATATTACTGTTTCCATTATCGAGTAGAGACATAACTGTATCTATATTACTTTTTCCATTATCGAATAACCGAGAAGCGTGTTTTTTATGTTTGTATTTTTAAATACCGGTATATCAACAAATCTATAACCACGTAAGTGTTATTTTAAACTTTGTTGCACAAAGGTGTCATGCAAATGTACTGACAATAACTGACCTACGGTCTCATAATGCAGTGCTGTTTTGACAAAATGTAGACCTGTTATTTTCACTATTTGTGATTTTATATTTGACACTTTTCACTTATAATGACAGCTTATTCATTGATTATTTTATAATATTATTATCAATACTCTTTTGAATAATGTATTAAATCAATTAGTTCAATTTGTTGTTGCAACATTCTTATATTATGCAACATTCACATAGGGCTGTCACGATTTGACATTTTACATGACGATTAATTGTCACTCAAATAATTGCAATTTAATTGTGTTTTTGTCGTTGACAATTACATTTCTGTTTGGCTTTTAGGCTTTGAAGTTGCACATGGCAGATATGACACATAACCTAAATATACAAAGAAATTACTGACATATTTGACAACTTTATACTTAAAAAAGAACATTGATAGTGGAAATAACCGATCTACAAACTCACAATTGTGAGCTTGTAGATCTGCTATTTTCACTATTTTTGAAAAATAATGTTTGAAAATATATGAACATTTTTCAACATGCCAAACGATTATGACAAAATAATCACGATTATGTGAAACAATTGCGATTAGACGATTATGTAATAATTGTGACAGGCCTACATTCACACTCAGGCCTGATCTCCATTGAGGAGTTCCGTAGCACGTGGCGTCTGTTCAGCTCCCACCTGGGCGTGGACCTGGAGGAGAGCTCCATAGACGACCTGGCGCGCAGCATGGACTTCAACAAGGACGGCAGTATCGACTTCACAGAGTTTCTCCAGGCCTTCCGAGTGGTACACCAACAACAAGGACCAGCAAGGAGGCTGAGTGACTGAGGCAGAGAACAATATACAGCATAGTAGGGGTCTTCAACGCTTTCAGGCCAAGGACCCCTTCGTTGAGAGAGAGATGAAGCAGGGATCCCCACAACCTTATCATAGATTCCATATACAGTAGTTTCATCGTTTGACAGCGCAATCATCAGTGTATTTTGGATTCATGTCAATTTGTGTTTTCAGATATTTAACCACTTGAACCGTCAATACTTAATAAACATGACCGTTCACTCTGTACCGTTAGTCTGCTCTTTTCCCCCTCTACACCAAACCTCTTTGCCGAAAATAGCCGATCTACAAGCTCTGCTATTTTTGGCTAAAGCTCAAAAAAAAAACTCAGATTTGGAGGACCCCCTGTAGTAACTCTGAGGACCCCCTAGGGGTCCCAGACCCCCTGTTGAAGAACCCTGATATACAGTCAATATATGGGCATAGAACGGACAAGGACGTAATTAATTTGCAAGTGTGATCTGGGAATGCCCATATATCTGCATGTCAGAACATGCCCATATATGGGCATTCCCAGACATGCCCTTAACTCTTACTGTGCCAATCCCGAACTAGTTCGGCTTTATTTGTCCTTATCAGGGTGCCGATCCCGAACTAGTTCGGCTTTTAAAAAAAAAAAAGTAAAAAAAAAAGAATCGAGCCGGGCCGCCGGCCGTCATCTGTTTACACGGCCCGCGAGAGCGTCGCGCCGCCGATATTTACCATCCACTCCAATGCAATCCAGGATCTTTAGAGCTCATTTTCTCTGTTCCATGCATATCCATGAGGTGTGCAAGGTTTAATCATGGCTAAATCGCCGAAAATAGGGCTTCTAAAATGTTTGGTAGCCAATAGCTAACTTCAAGCTAACTTCATCCTGTTCCTGTACATGCACAAAGGAAAGTGTTCAGGCGAGTCATGGCTGCGCACGGCTTGTGCATATACCAGCGCTTGTCTATGTAGGATTCTATGGCCATTGGGCGCCCTCTAGTGGTGAAAAGGTGGCATTGAAAGAGTTAATATTGATGACACTGGGACAGGGATCTCCATATATGGGCATAAAACGGACAAGGATGTAATTAATTTGCAAGTGTGATCTGGGAAATGCCCATATATGGGCATGTTCTGACATCACATTGTCGACTATATATGGGCATAAAAGGGACATGAAGCCAGAGCGTGATATCAGAGCAGCAACCCCATTCTGTTAACAGTGGTTCCCCTACATCACAGTGACATCAGAGCATGATGTCAGAGTGATGTCACAGTGACAAGGGAACCAATAGACTGTAAAAATGTGTACTGACTGACTGACTGACTGACTGAATGACACAGACAGACAGACAGACGGAGACAAGCTGCGACATTTCTCATGGTATACTGCGACCTTCGGTCGCAAAAACACTAAGACTTGATTGATAATATAAAATTAATATAAAAAATTGAAACAAAAAAGTTGTGCTTTTTGTTAGTTCTGTTGATCCAAGCCAGAACACAATTGATTGATCGAACATTTAAAGAATATAAAAATAAAATAGAAATTCGGCTGCCTGTTAAGTGGTCAGATGTGTGGGCCGTGAACACTTTTGAGACTTGAGAAGTGTGTACATGAAAAAAAGAAAGCTGCCTTTATTAAATGCATTTTCTCACACAGTGAAAATTATAGTCCATTTGCGTACACGTACGTGTGTCTGGGTGTGCACATTCACTTAAAGTGTTTTACCCACTATGATTACAAAACAATGTGGGAGAGCAGTTAAACAGGCCTGGGCATCCTGTCAGACTGAGCAAATAGTGGGGTCAGAATTTACCCAAGGGCAACACACCCACCCACCCACACCACACACACACACACACACACACACACACACACACACACACACACACACACACACACACACACACACACACACACACACACACACACACACACACACACACTACACTTAACTCATACACTTAAGTACCAGCTGTCAGAGGCTACAGAAAACGCAGTGAAAGATGAAGGCAAGGAACTGTACAGGGTAACAATCAACTTTAATAGTGCATTCAGTGTTTGGGTTCCTGCACAAAGTCTGCCTCTATTGGACAGGCTGTTTATATGGTAAATCAATTACTACGTTAATGCATCTCACAGCACTGTGTTTACCAAATACAAACATCAAAACATAGTAGTCATTGTCTGCCATAATTTTAAATTTTTCCAATCAGGGCCCTCAGGGGCTCCTTCCACCCATCCTTTTTCTGACCATCCCAGACAAATAAAACTCTTCCCTCGTGTTCCCCCCCTTCATGAACTCTCTTTCACTTTCCAAAAATGGTACTTTATTCTGTTTGGGGAACCTGCCGTATACTGTGTAGCCTCTCCTCTTATCCCCCTTAGCCCTCCTTTCCCCACCCCACATCCTCTCTCTCTTCCTCTGTAAAACCCCTGAGTGTTATCCCAGGCAGGCCTGTGTGGACAACACAGCAGTGTGGCGTGGTCTGTGTGCACCTCTCTGCTCCTCTCCATGGGAGCTCCAACAGGCCTGCTGGCCACCATGGCGCTCACTCTCCTCTGCAGCTGCGCTCCAGGTACGTGTTGTTGGTCGAGTTCATTTCAGCTTAGTAGCCTTGCTAATGTTCTGCCCTCTGCGTAAGAGGTGCATGATGTGAGGTGTGTTGTTGACAGTAGAACTGGTTCCTCAGTACACAGCAGCAGAGCCGAGAGATGCAGTGGATTCAGACACCTGGAAAACGGACGCACGTTTTTCCGTTACGGAGGACTGCTCGTCATATTCCGCTGCGATCCTGGTTACAAGCTCCATGGATACCGCACTAACAGCTGTGTGTCCGGGCACTGGTCTAGGGAACTCCCGGCCTGCGTTGGTGAGTAGGCGTGATTTATCGACATTTATTCCTCTTATCTTTTCAGATTTTCCATGATTGTATTCATATACTGTACGAGGCAAATCACAATTTGTATGTTTCTTTTTTTTAACACTTTTAACTTGGCATCCCTATTTTGGGAATGTCATCATAGGTGGAAAATGTAGATTGGCTATTTATTTTCCTATTTCATATAAGTGTGAAAGGGATAAAGTGGCTAACAATTGTAATAATCTTTTAAGCCTAGTTCTTACCTGAGGAAATGAATGTGTAAATTATTACAACTGTTTTTAACCCCGTTGCCAAAGGCTCAGCTTGTCCCAGTCCAGGGTCCCTGTTTCATGGGACCAGCAGTGTGAATGAGGATGTGTCCTGGGCCATGTTCAGCTGTGACAGCGGCTTTAAGCTCCAGGGTCCCTCGATGTTATACTGCAAGGGTCACGCCTGGAATGGCACCAAGCCTGTCTGCAAAGGTGATCATACACCACATCACTGATTCTTTCAGAGTGTGACACAGATTGGTGTTGTGCACTTGTGCCGTGCGTCACGTGTCACGCATGTGTGTTCAGTGAAATTAAGCTGAAATGTGTCATTTGAGCTCTCATATCTCTTTTAGTTTACAGTACTGTAGATAGAAGTGGATTTGTATCATGTAGTGACGTGTTCCTTGGGTCCAGGGAACCTAGGGTTTCAATGAGGGAGTTTCTAATGGATGCTTATACGTCTGTAACTCGTGAGAGTGTAAAACTGGAACCAAATGGACCCATCCATTTGTACACTCATAGTTATGGGATTCCTTGAAATTAAAAACTTTGAGAACCACTAGATGTACATACAGTTGTTGATTTGTTCTCATCTCATTCAACCACGTTAACTGAAATTTTAACCAAAATCCCTCCTTCCAGAGTCTGACATGATGAGCTCTGCTTCACAGCCAGCTGTGCAAAAGCCACACATGCAGCAGAACCGTCACAACGCCCAGGCTCCCGTGGGGGTTAACCACCAGCGACACTCTCTCTATGACACCCTCCTCAACACCGCCTCCAAGGAAGCCTACCTTAAATTGGGCTCGCCGTCTAACGTACCATCGCAAACCCCGAACAGTGAGGGCAGCAAAATGTCCAGCCGTGAGCTCCCCCTGAAGGAATGGGTTCAATACCCTGACGCTGAAATCCCCCTCAAAGAGGCGGCCCGTTTACTTCATCCTGGTGTTCACATCCAGAGAGATACTGGTGCAGAGGAGGGATCTGTGAAACCGAGCAGCATCCTGCCACACGGAGGAACTGTTAAGAACGACTCAGTGGCAGAACATTCGTCTGACGACATGGAGAAAGGAAACAGAGGAACAGAGTCTTTCCCGATGCCTTTGACTCCTGCAATGCAGGTAACCACTGAATCAGAGCCGTCTCCTACTGTCTCACCTGCGCCACCGCCAAGGATCCAAACATCTGCTCCGATTGCAGTCACAAATGGTGCTAGCGAGCGCGGTCCAGCAGCAGACACAGTGGCGTCGGTACAAACCCAAGCTTCCACATCAGTCCTCCTGGTGCTTGGTGGTGAAAACGTGTCTGGCTTGCAAAGCCAGGCTCATGTGTCTCCACCTGTATTAGTGACTGGGTCTCCTGCTAATGAAGATGCCGTGAACTATCCTTTCTTGGATGAGAGGTCCACACAGGCAGGTTCCATGGTGGATTCAGGCGAGAAGCTGCTGTTAGGGACTAGGCCTTTGGATCTCATTCAGAGCACAACAGAACCACCGATTAAACATCAGCCTGATAGAATGCAACAAACACAAGGTCCATACACTGGATCTAGGACTCCCTCCAGCAGCCACACTGCCTCCATCTCACCACAGACATTCACTTCATCATCTCCTCTCACCCCATCTCTCTCCCCAGCTTACTCAGCACCAACTGCCCTTTCGTCCACTTCTTTCTTCACTGCTATAGGCCGGACTTCCACCCGGTCCAATGCCAAAGTGACCCCACCCTCTCAGACCACCTCTGACCTACGACCCCCCCATCAAATAGAACACCCCAATCTCAGGACCAATGTCTCCGTCAATGCACTTACACTGTCGTTGAGCCGTGGCAGACGCCCTGTGTGTCCATACCCGCCTGTACCTGCCCATGGAACCTTCTATTTTAGGAATGTAGTGAACCCAGCTCCCACGGAGTATAAACATTACATCCAGTATGCCTGCTATCCAGGTTACACCCTGGCTAATGGAGACATTCACAGCTACTGCCACCAGGGTGGCGCATGGAGTGGAGTCACTCCCGTGTGTCTAGGTGAGTTGGGTTGCTGCTTTCTAAAAGACACCATTTCTGGACACCCTTAAGATGCTATAATTTGACCTCAGCAATGTTGAGGAAGTTACTTTCAAAATGTAATAGACTGCATTAAAACATAAAAGAATACATGTAATCAACAAGACCACAAACATTGTAGTTGTTGTTTGTACAGGAGTCTCGTTTATCATACTTAATGTATGTCTGTGCTTTTAAAACAAACAACAAAAATGTATATTCATAACATTACTTAATGTGTGAATTAGTTACTTATTTTGATAAATAACATCTGTACAAGTTTTTGGGAGACAAATTAGTAACAAAACAAGGTAAGAAGGCAATTCTCCTTTAAAATGAGGCACAAAACATCTATCATCATCAACATTTAAATGTCACACTGTAGAACAAAACTCAAGAGTAATTAATATTGAAGTTTGATGTGGTTTAAACATCAGTGACATCAGGTCATGTGTTTTGTACATCAGCCACAGTATCATAGCTGCCTGTATGCAGTGGTGTTTCTGCATTGCAGTATTGATACTTTTAAGTAAAACGTTTGAGTACCTTTTCCACCACTGCGTAGTACATTTTGATACCAATACTTTTGTACTTTTACTCAAGTCAATTCTGAATTCTGGACTTCTACGTAACAAAGTGTTTCTGCATTGCAGTATTGATACTTTTACTTACTAAGTACAAAGTTTGAGTAATATTTCCACCACTGCATACTGTATATGGCTATTGGCTACTAATGGACCAGAACTGGGTTGCATTTCAAACTTGTCTTCCTATTGTAATTTACCACCTAAATCTAAATAACAGTTTGAGCCAGACTAGATTTAGTGAGGCAGTGCAGTAGCAGCTGAAATGCAAGTAATTAAAATATATGTAAACTATCCAAAATAAAAAGCCAATCTGTTCTTGTTCCGAAAGCTGACATAATGTACCCGAAGAATGCACTTACCATTTGTTGACATTTCACTAACTGTTCATTTGTGTGCTGTGTCTGTCTGGACTCAGAGCTGACGCCATGTTCAGTCAACAATGGGGGCTGTTCCCAGATCTGCCTGCACTCCTGGAACCACAATGAGTCTGAGACCACCAGTACCCGGTGCCACTGCAGACCTGGCTTCACTCTGTTGGAGGACAAGCGAACATGTAGAGGTGAGAATAGCACTTTAATCATCAGTGTTCATTAAATAGACACTTAAGGTGGTCAGTTTTTACATGTGAGGGCTCTTATGACGGTAGCATTCAAAGTCAACCTTGACTCTTCCTAATGACAAAGCACTGTGCATGGAGGCAAGCTACAGCGCAACATACAGAATGTTTATTTTATGACATTGATGATTCATGGCTCACTGACAACAGTTATGGCCACATGGACTTCTAAGGAGGCTGCTAGATATACAGTATTATTTTCCAGGGGGTCCCCATCTAAATGTGTTAATATAGCATCAAAATCAGTTAACCCCTTTAGCTGATGTATACATCAGCCATTTGAAAATAACTGCTCACAGTACAAGCCCACAACGCGGTGTGAGCTTGTACATCTGCTAATTTCAAGAGGTTGTGAGAGAAATTAGAAAAACTTGGAATATATTTGAAACATTTAACTACTCAAATCTTGTATTGGGGGTCCCTAGCACTACATATTTTCACATGGGTGTCCATGGCCAAATACATGTTAATTTGGGGGTCCTTAACATGAAAATGTTTGAGGAAAAACTGGGATAGCAGGCCAGAGCAGTGTAGGTGAACATCCAGGCTGAGCAGCAGGCCTCCTGTCTCCCCAATGACAAGGTAGAGATGAGAAGATAATTGACAAAACATCTGCTCCATGGTCATCGCAGTACAGCTCAGTACAGGCCCCAGCAGCACACAAACATCTGACAAGTTAACTTCATTCACGCATGTCTGTCTACTCTACTACGTAAGTCTGTTGCTATTCTCCCTCAACTCACTGTAGAAATATTTCTGTGGCAGGTGTGTGTGACACACACACACACACACACACACACACACACACACACACACACACACACACCCCCACACACACACACACACACACTTTGGGACACATTTTGGACAACAAACCATGGTTTGTCGTTTGCAGTTGATTGTGGACAAAAGTGGTCTTCCCAATTGAATGCAGTTACATAATGTTATGCCTATATTTGTTATGGCTATGGTAAAACTAAGGGCTCACAAGTCCCAACGTGTTTGTGTGTGTGTGTGTGTGTGTGTGTGTGTGTGTGTGTGTGTGTGTGTGTGTGTGTGTGTGCGTGTGCGCGTGCGCGCGATCCATTTGGAGGAGAAGGTGCTATTTGTACCCATAATTATTTATCCGGTGTTAATATAACAGACTGAAATGTATGACCAATATTGACTGTGAATAAGCTCATGACATGTGTTGATTCTGTACAGTCTGGACTTGTTTGGATGTATGCACTGATTCATGTTGTTTCAAGCATGTGGGACATCAGAAGCAACTGAAAATATTTGTGTCCCTTGTAATGTATTTTATAAATATGGACTCAAATAAAGAAATGGACGTGTGTGTGTGTGTGTGTGTGTGTGTGTGTGTGTGTGTGTGTGTGTGTGCGTGCGTGCGTGTGTGCGTGTGTAGATTTAGATGAGTGTGTTGAGGGGCAGCACCAGTGTCATCAGAAGTGTGTCAACACGTTTGGCTCTTTCAAGTGCAGCTGTGATGAGGGCTATCAGCTTGCACCCGACCACACTTCCTGCACAGGTACAGTGTGTGTTTATCTGGCACTGGCAGTCATGTACAGTATGGGTCTGTGGGGCTGCATTTGTGTTTACATAATTTATTTACATAGACCACATTCCCAAGGTTCCCCTTAACAACCCCGAGTTTAACTGAAGAGCAAAAAGACTACTGCCATGTGAATACGATCAATATTACAGGCTGTTCTTTAAGCTGCCAACATCCTCCTCCTCTCCAGATGTGGATGAATGCCTCCTGCCACTGCCAGCAGTAACAGGTTGTGTGTTTGGTTGTGTTAACACTCCTGGAAGCTTCTACTGCCAGTGTCCTGCTGGCTACAGCCTGAACACCACAGATGGCCACTGTCAAGGTTAAAGGCTATATATGTTATGTTTTTTTTGTTATGCTGCTTACTAATGGGGGTCAATTTAAAATAAAAAAGTATAACATTGTTCTCGTGTGGAAACCTTGTATGTCCAAAAGCGTTCGTTTTGTATTTATCATTTAAAAAATGAACTAAACTATTGAAAACAGACTATCTACAAGCACACAACGCCTCACACCACGAGCCGTTGTGCTTGTAGATCTGCTGTTTTCACTACTTTTGTGCGACGGCCTTGTATGATGAAACAGGGCTTTGCTTTGCGAAAAAATCAACAAATTTGAAACTTGGGAGATACGAGGTTTCTGCCCAACAGTGACGATAAGCTGTTTAATTTCCACCTGCCTTGGTTTCACTGCAGAAAGATTCATTCTTTTCTTTTCTTTTTTTCTGAATAAACCATCTCTCTGTGTTCTTCTTTACTGATGGACCGTGCAGATATAGATGAGTGTGCTGTGAAGGAGGGAGCAGGTCCCTGTGAGGAGTTCTGCCACAACTCACCAGGCTCCTACAGCTGTTCTTGTTCCTATGGCTACAGCTTGGCTGGAGACGGACACGGCTGCCTTCCTCAGTGCTCTCCTGGGTACAGGAAACAAGGCCTCGCGTCAAGGCTCCACAACTCAACCACACACCTTTCAAGAGAGGAGTGTGTAGGTGGGTGAGAGGTTATAGGGTCATTTATTACAAAACCAATTACGGTGGTATTGTAATTAAACAAATGTACCTGGGGAGGCAAAAACCTGCCTTTGCCAACCATCTCTTTTAATACATCTCTTTAATTGTGATGTTGAACCTTTTGACCGGGATCTCAAATCTGTTTGGGTAAGCCTACTGATAATTCCCACCAAGTTTCATGAGCTCCATTCCATTCTCAAGTTATCTTGACATTCAAAAAGAGTGTTTGTTGATGCGTGGCAAGGTGTAAAATGTACAACTTTTTTGTGTTTTTAGTTGGGGGTGAGATATTTTCGCAAAGCCATTCCACAAGTTTAACCTTCCAATGAAAATGTTACTTGCAATATTAAATAGGCAGGCTTTGTGAGGCTACATAATTGTGAGGTACAGGATAAGTGTAAAGCCTCAAATACTGTAGAGCAGGGGTCTTCAACAGTGGGTCCGGGACCCCTAGGGGGTCCTCACAGTTACTACAGTGGGTCCTCCAAATCTTAGTGTGATAGAAACCTTTTTTTCTCCTTTTTTATATTAACCTCTTGAACCCCTATAGCGTCCATATTCAGAGAACTTTAGCCAAAAATAGTAGATCTAGATTGGCTATTTTCAGCAAAGAGCTTTGGTGTAGAGGGGAAAAAGAGCAGACTAAGTACAGAGTGAAATGTCAAGTTTATTAGGTATTGACGTTTCAAGTGGTTAAATATCTGAAAACACAAATTGACATGAATCCAAAATACACTGTCAAACGATGAAACTATATGGAATCTATGAAAAGATTGTGGGGGTCCCTGCTTCATTTCTCTCTCAATTAAGGGGTCCTTGGCTTGAAAACGTTGAAGACCCCTGCTGTAGAGAGAGAGGCTGGCTGGATGGATGGATGCTGATTCTTGATTCTTTCTTTGTATCAACACAGATATAGACGAGTGCAAAGAGATGGAGCTACAGGTCAATAAGTGTGAGTGGCAGTGTGTCAACCTACCTGGTTCTCATCGCTGCATTTGTCCCAAAGGATACAGCCTGCAGGCAGATGGAGCTCACTGCAAAGGTCAGTAGATGTACACTAGGGCTGCGACAGTTAATCCAACTAATTAATTTGATCCATTATTAAAAAGAAATAATCCATAATCGAAGTCATTATAGGTGAAAAGTTTAATAAAATCTCAAAATAATTTCAAAAATAATGAAATGGGACACGTTGTGAGCTTGTAGATCTGCTATTTTCTGGGAAATCTCGCTATTTATACGTCCCATTATTTCGAGAACGGGCGTCGGCAGGTAAACTGCTCACCAACGTCAGGGGTACTGAGGTTAGTGTTAGGGTTTGGGTTAGGTTTAGGAATAGAGGTTAACATTCACCAGCGTCGGCAGGTTAACATTCACCCGCGCCGAAATACTGAGACGTAGAACAAATGTTATGTCGAAATATCGACACGCTCCACTATTTTTCCACAATCCTGTTGTGCGACAAAGTATTAAATAAGTGGTTAATTGATTTGTTGACCTATACAGAATGTAAAAATATATATGTATATATTAAAAACGCACTTCTCGATTATTCATTTAATGATAATGATCGATAGTTGCTGCCCCGACGCACATACGCTTCCATGAAAACACTCTTCTATTCTACCATACATCTTTTTGTGTATCTAGTCCATCTTTCTATGTTATGCTTTAAAAGTCATTCTTTTCCGCTCTTCCAGATATAAACGAGTGCAATCGGAAGAACGGTGGCTGCTCCCATCTGTGTTTAAACTATAGAGGTGGATATAAATGTGCCTGCCCCGCATCCCACCGCCTTTCACCCTACAGCAGGAAGAAATGTCTGCCCAGGAAAACAGAGGACGCTGCTGGCTAAAAGCCCCGCTGAAGTTTCGGCGTGAGACCGTCCTGCGACAGAGCATACCGTCACTGTCGGCTGACTCGGGCAGAAACCTCGTATCTCCAAGTTTCAAATGCCTATGTTTTTTTTGGTCAATGAAAGCCCTGCTTCATCATACAAAGGTATCGCACTAAAGTAGTGAAAATAGCAGAACTACAAGCACACCACGTGTGTTGTTCACTACTTCAAATCATTTTTAAAATGACAAATACAAAACAAACGGTTTTGGACATACAAGGTTTCCACCCGACAACAACGATAAATTAGGCTTAAGAGAGAAGCCCTCCTTGGGCCTGATCCAGACATACTTCCTACAGGATATGTTGGCTTTGTGCCTTTAGGGAAAATCAAGAAAAACAAAAATAGGTCCAATATCACTGCTTTTCTCTAGACGCTAAGGCCTCTTACTGTAGTTCCACATGTTTACATCATGGAGATGCAAACGTTTTCACTCAACAGTACTGGGTTTTGAAATTTTTTGGAAATGACAGAATGTTCCCTAATTCTTGAGGATAATTAGTGCTTAATTAAAGGTATCACATTTCAAAACAAGATGTTTGGTTAGATCTTTTTATTATTATTTGACTATAACAAGCATTTGTAGTGTAATATGGAGGTGTATGATAATTGCATTGTAATGTTGATAGTCTGTAAAATGCATTATATCAAATACTATTGACATTCTTCAGTTAAACCTACAATTATTGTATACAGTGTGTTAAAGATTGACAGTTTTAAAGATTTCCATGAAAATATTTCCATCCCTAACAATAAAATAACACATCTGTCAGCAATCGACACTCAATTCTCCTGCCTATTTTTCTTCAAAGACTCATCAATGAGAAACAGCCATTCTGTTTCCTCTTTCTTTACTCTGTGTACTTCACAAGTTATTCCTTTAACACAGAGGTTCTCAAGAGTGGGGAACCCTCCCAAGGACCCCCAGGGGTCCACGGCAAAACTATTAATATTGCATAACAATCATTTTAACCATTTAAATGTTGGGCTATTAAAAATAGCAAAGATGTACATAATTGACATAAATCTTCTCTTCTGGGGGTCCCTGGCACAAAACAGTTTCAGATGGGGGTCCGTGGCCATAAACATATCAATTTAGGCGTCATTGGCATGAAAAGGTTTGAGAACTACCGTCTTAACAGAATACAGTATAACGATGGCTGGAATAAAGCTCTCTTTTCAACATGAAGTGCATCTATCTTACACCGTACCAGAAATACCATTCCAAATAATTCTATAATACCATTCAAATAAACATACGATTACTGTATATACCATGCTTACACATACATACCCTAGTACACACTGGGCTCATAACACTGATTTTAAGAGGCTATGTGAACTTTTATATTAGTGATCAATAATGGCACCAGTAATAATGACAAACCAGTCTTCCAGGCACATGATAAGCGATGGTTCGGTTGAGATGGGAGTTCAGGCACTAGTAAGTAGTAGTCAAATCAGTAGTACAAGCTCAGTGTATTCCAGAGATACCTCACTTTCACCTTTTCATACCATGAATGACACACAACACAAACATAGACCATAAGACATTATAGCCCTCCTATTGGTAATCACAGAAACAAGGATTCCCTTCATAAATTAGATAAATTAAACAAATCATTACAACACCGTAGATGTGCTATCACACAGAATTATAAACAGCATATCCATCCAAAAGCATATATATTATAGGCAACATTATCATGCAGTACAACACTAATATACAGTAGCTGTTATCGGGCTAAATACAGTATAGCTTGGTAAATGTTCATGCTGGTACTGTTTATGAAGTTGTGATCAACACAGACTCATGAGTGGAGAACGGTAGGTTCCGTACGGAACCATTGTTTACTTAGATATGGAAGGATGACCTCCCACTTGGGTAATGACGCCCCCTGGCGATCATTCAGAGAAACTACTTCAGCTCCCGTACTAACGTAGGTAGGAAGGGCCTGTCACTCAAACCGGAGTGACCCGCCTCCAGGCTATATAAGCCCCCGGAGGCGGAAGTAACATCCTCTTAATACCACTCTCTGCCACATTCAGTGAAACAGAGGGGCATTACGTGGGAGGTCATCCTTCCATATCTAAGTAAACAATGGTTCCGTACGGAACCTACCGTTTACTGTCAATATTCCAGGATGACCTCCCACTTGGGATTCTTAAACTCCCCTCTAAGCCACAACCTACTCTCATACCCCCACACACCCCTCATACGGGTGAGCACAGCCCAAACAGGCGTGACCCATCACCCAGAAGGTCCCAGGCCCACCGGACCTGGGTGTGAAGGCATGAGAAAATAAGGAGAGACCCTGACAGACCGAAGTCCGCCTCATTCAACTAAATGAAAAGGACAAGTCCGCCTTATAAGTAAGACACACTATATAAGGAAAACACAGGGTCCCCCCCAAAATACCCCAGGTGGCTACATGCCCACCTGTGGGAGGGGAAGATCCGAATCCTCTATGACGTAGAGGAGGCAACTGCACCCAGAACCGAATGCGCTAGCGAAGAGGATTCGATATCCAGGTGATAGTAGGCTGCAAAGGTAGAAGGCGAAGACCAATTCGCCGAAACACAAATCCCCTGAACGGAGACTCCCTTTGCCAGTGCCCACGAAGTAGCCACACCTCTAGTGCTATGGGCTTTAAGTGCCGCCGGCACTTCCACACCCGCACTAGAGTAAGCCAGCCTAATAGCATCCACAATCCACCTCGAAAGAGTGGGTCTAGACACCGGCTTTCTGACAAGAACATTGCCCATTTCCACGAAGAGCTGAGAAGAAGCTCTAGAACCAGCAGTCCTGTCACAGTAGGCCTTCAATGCCCTGACAGGACAAAGGCAATTCAGCCGTTCATCCTCCACCGAGACAAACGGAGGAGGATGAAAAGCCAGAAGAACAACAGGCTCCTTAGGAACCACCATGTTCTTAGGAACAAACTTAAGATGAGGCTTGAGCAACACCTTGAGATCATTGTTCATAAACTGCATGCACTCCGCAGACACCGAGAGAGCTTGCAGGTCACCAACTCTTTTAGCCGTGGCCAAAGCCAGCAAAAGAGCCGTCTTGAAACTCAAAAGTTTCAAAGGCATCCCTACAAGCGGCTCAAAGGGAGCCCGACATAGGCCCCCTAGAACCACCTGCAGATCCCAAACTGGGAACAAAGACCTAGTCACCGGCCTCAAACGTTCAACTCCTTGCATGAACTTGATGACCTCCGGGACTTTAGAAGGTGCCTTGCCCGCCACCCCCAGGTGACAGGCATTAATAGCCGCCAAATACCCCCTAAGGGTAGAAAATGCAAGACCACTTCTCAAGCGGTCCTGCATAAATTCCAGAATCTCCTGGGCTGACGCCACATGGGCCACCACCGGTGGAACACGCGACTCACACCAGTCCTCAAAGGCATTCCACCTTCCATCATAAGACGCCCTCGTAGAAGGCGCCTTAGCACTCTGAATGGTAGCCACCACTTCAGAAGAAAAACCAGCTGCCAGCAGGTTTAACCTTTCACGTGCCAAACCCACAGGTCTAGGACCTGCAGGTCTTGGTGGAAGATCTCCCCCCTGGCCTGACTCAACAGATCTCTGCACTGAGGCAGCTGCCAACCCGGTTCGCAAAGGAGAGGGGCGATCGCCGACCTCCACGTGCCCTTGTAGGGAGCCACCAGGAGCATCTCCAGACCGAACCTCCTGACTCTCTCCAGAGTGGGTCGGATTAAGTCGAAGGGGGGAAACGCGTACAGTAGACCTCTCGGCCACGTGTGCGCTAAGGCGTCCAACCCCAAGGGAGGACTGCCCTTCACCGCGAAGAACAACGGACACTTCGTATTCTCCGCTGACGCAAACAGGTCCGCCACTGGCTGACCGAACTTGCGAAAAATCTGGTTCGCCACCCTGGGGTGGAGAGACCAATCCTCGTAGCGAGACCCTCCCCTGGACAGGAGATCTGCTCCGCTGTTGAGGAGACCTGGGACGTGTAAGGCCCTGATCGACTTGAGGCGCGACAAGCACCAAACCGTCAATTCTCGAGCCAGACGGTCCAGTGGCAACGACGACAGGCCCCCCTGTTTGTTGACATAAAACATGGCCGTCGTATTGTCTGTCCTGACCAGGACGTGACAATGCAAAATCCAAGGCTCGAAATGCTTGAGCGCCAGGAGTATAGCCATCAACTCCAAATAGTTGATGTGACGACCCCTCATCTCCAGAGGCCAAAGCCCCTGCGCTGTGCGCCCCTCGAAAGTGGCTCCCCATCCACTGAGACTGGCGTCTGTCGTGATCGACTTGCGGGAAACCACCTCGCCAATCGAGACCCCGCTGGTGAGGAACCCCTCCACCAGCCACGGAGACAGGGCGATCGCGCAGGAAGGGGAAACCGTAACCTTCTTGTACTTCAAGGAGGGCGGGATCCCGAGGGATAACATCCATCTTTGAAAAGGTCTCATATGAAACCTGCCCAAACGCAACAGATGTACTGCGGAAGCCATCATTCCCGTCAGTACCATGCAACTCCTGTAAGTGACCTCCTGGCCCACTTGAAAGGAGTCGATACATTCCCGAAACCTGTCCACCCTCTCCTCTGCGAGACGGGCCGACATGTCGGATGAGTCCAGAAGGACCCCAATGAATGTAAGACGACTTGCTGGAGTCAGCATGCTCTTGCCGTGGTTGACTATGAAACCTAAGGCCTTCAGGTGAGCCAAAACCACTTGTGTGTGACGCGCCACTTCGTGGGCGGAGCTCGCTGAAATCATCCAATCGTCGATGTACGTCGCCAACCTGACGCCCTGCTGTCTCAGCGGGGCGATGGCCGCTTCGGTCACTTTCACGAAAACCCTCGGGCTCAGTGACAGACCGAAAGGGAGTACTGTGTACTCGTACAGGCGACCCTCGAAGGCGAACCGTAGGAATTTCCTGTGTGGGGGATAAATCTGGACGTGCTGATAAGCATCCTTCAGATCCACTGAACAGTGGAAATCCCCTTGCCTGACCGACCGTAACATGGTGGGTACAGTTAGCATCCTGAAAACGTATTTCTTCAGGTACACGTTTAGTGCCTTTAGGTCCAGGATGGGACGTAGCCCCCCCCCCTTTTTGGGCACCAGGAAATAACGGCTCCAAAATCCCATGCGGGATTGGGTCCTGTCCAGCTCCACTATAGCACCCTTGCTTAGCAAGGAGCTGATCTCTTCTCTCAAAAGATTTGCTTTCAAACCACGCGCCCTGGTATGAATAACCCTGCTCGAAAGCGGGGGTATGTCTGCGAACTATAACCTGTAACCCCTGGTTATCGTTCGAAATACCCAATGGCTCGGGTTGCATAACTTCCACTGGCGCGCGCAGCGTGCTAGCGTGTTTTGAGCGAGAGAAACCCCACCACTGTGCTTCCGTGACGGCGGAGCTTTTTGGCGGCCGGACCGGAAGTGGGGAACCTGCGTATCCGTATCCGGAACGACCGGATGCGGAGCGCAAGGGTTCAATAGGCCGCATGGCGGAAACACCTTCTGGTTGTACCGCTTGACTAGCGGAGCTATTTTGCGGCGGGACCGGAAGTGGGGAACCTGCGTATCCGTATCCGGAACACCCGGATGCGGAGCGCAGGGGTTCAATAGGCCGCAAGGCGGGAACACCTTCTGATTGTACCGCTTGACTAGCGGAGCTTTTTTGCGGCCGGACCGGAAGCGGGGAGCTAGCGAATCCGTATCCGGTGAAACCGGAAGCGTTCGGTTTTCGCTCGATAGAGCAACAGGAAGAGCAAAGCGATTCGCCTGATAAACAGACTCGCCCACAACTAAAGCATTCTCCCCTGACAGGAGAGGAACTTTTACGTTTAATACCTGCTCTAAGGCCTTTATGCTTGTCCCTTGACCCGGGCTCATAGTAGGCCGACAGAATTTCTGACTCAAGGTTAAATTCATAGCATCGCTCACGCGAGGGAAAATCCACTCGCGCGCATGAGGAACCACATAATTGTTTGACGTTAACATTACTGGTCGCTGATAAAACCTGTGACTGATTAAAGAGTCCTGACGGGACTCCATCATTCTTACAGGAGGCATGCATAAAGGAGTCATATTGTCGACGCGAGGGATATCCCACTCGCGCGCTTGAGGAACCACATAATTGTTTGACAATAACATTACTGGTTGCTGATAAAACCTGCGATTGATTATCGAGTCCTGACAGGACTTCATCATTACTACAGGAGGCATGCACGATGGGGTCGTCTGTGCTAGTGCGAGAGAGTTGGACAGAGACAGACTTTGCTCTTTCAACATATTTATTGTCGACACAGGAGGCATCAAAATCAACATTTTCATTTCCCCGACACGGGGTACAGAAAAACGCCCTCGTTTGGGGGGAGGGGGACCGAGAGACACCTCGGACCCCCGCCCCAGCACAATCCCCCTCTTCCGAGTGTCATTTGCGCTGTCCCCTACCGCGGCCACCGCGGTAGGAAGACTGCTGCCTGCCATCCTTGGACGGGCGGCGCGGCTGAGCGCGCTCGGGAACCACAACCTTGCTGCGGGGCCTGTCAGGCGCCCTGGCTGCAGAGGCTCCCCTGGAGGAAGACGAGTGCTTCTTAAAAGAAGCAGAGCGGCCCCTTTCCTTGACGCGGGAGGAGCGGGACGCCCTCCTAGCTTGCTGCGGTTCTTCCTGTGGCACTGTGGTGGACTCGACGATGTCCTTAGCCGCCTTGAAGAAGGTAACTCTACCCTGCAGCAGCTCCAAGCCCCCACCCATGAGGGTGGTGGGACTGTTCTCCATGTTAATGAGAGACTTGTACATCTCCCCGCGAGGACCTAGAGGCTTCTCGCCCACGTCCCTCTTAGGCTCGAGGTCGACATAGTCGAGCCAGCGGGCTCTCTCAGACTGGAGGTTGTAGTCCATGGACCTGCCCATCCACTTAACCGCATGCCAATTGACCTTCAGCATGATGTCAAATAAAGTGTTCAGTTCAGCTGTGTGCTCCCCCGTGGGCAGACCTTTGACCAGGTCCTTGGTGGAAGCGAGCAAGAGCTGGATTAGATTCAGGTCCTTAGCGGCCAGAGCAGCGGACCGGTAGGCGTTACGAGCCCTGTCCGACTGCAGCTTGTCCTCCAGGACAGTGAACCCCGGCGGGTTGGTGCCGACGGGGCCGACAAACGGCCCGTTTTTAGCCGTGCCTACATCCTTGTACTGGGGTCTGACGGAACCCAGAAAAGATTGTGCCAACAGGTGGTCCAGGTTAGGGCAGGTGGACATGCCTGCCTCCGCACCGCCCACCAAATCCAACACAGAAAAAGGCAGCTTCCTGGGGTCTTTGTGTGTCTTCCATGAGGAATGGAGGGCCTTGGTGAAACCTTTCACCAGCGGCAGCCTGGAGAGGACATACGGGGCGGGAACCGAAGGCTCCTGCCCGGGCATTTCGTCATCATCCTCGGCCTCTTCAGAGGGGAGAGGAGGTGGCAACTCCTCTCCAACTCTGGCCAGAGCTCTCATGTAGACCGTGAGATGATCCAGCATTTCTGCTGCAGAATCGACGTCCTCTGCTCCCGCTTCACCCGCTTGACTGGCGGGTGGAGGGGCAGTGGTGCCTGAGGAGGCCTGGGAGCTCCCTGCGGCGTCCAGTTGACGTGCTGGAGCCGCAGGGGCATTACCTTTCACTGTGACCGTGAGTCGAGAACCCTCGTCCTCGACGGAGTCCTCCTCCTCCTCGGCCGTGTATCCAGAGTATTCAGAACCAGAACCCTCGCTCTGACAGGAGCTCAGGTCCGACTCTCGCCTGAAAGTCTGGACTGTTTTGGTGATGCTCACGTCGAGGGGAACGTCCCCGACGGTCACATCCGAGCGTTTCTTTTTGGGCACCGCGCCCGAAGGGGAAAAGGCTACCGGAGGGATGTTAGCCTTCTTGGTCGCCTTCTTAGCGGCGACTTCACCAGACCCGCCAGCTCCAGTGACAGTGGAGCTAGCTGCGGTCGGTTGCGCGGCAGGCGGTGTCTCATGTAGCACGGCGCCATCTTGACTTGGAATGGCGCGCTGTTTGCCAAACGGATCTCCGGAAGGCAGCGCCGCACCTTGACCAACGGTGCGGGCCGCCTGGGGAAGGAAAGACTGGGCTGTGGGGTTGAGAGCAGTGGACCCACCTGGTGGAGCGCAGGCCCCGAGGCCTGCCCTGGCTAGGTAGAACCGGTGTACCAGTACATCGTGGTCGTAGGCCACGCAGAAGTCACAGAAAGGTCCTGCTCTCCCCTGAGGACTCAGTGCAGAGAAGGCGTGTGCAACGCCCATGCAGCCGACACAGAGAGGGTGAAGATCCTGTCCGTCGATGAGTCCTGGACAGCCTTGACATTGCCTCGGCAGGAAGGCCAGAGGATCCATGGCGAAGCACTGTAGATAGAGTTAACAAGAAGCAGACGAGCTAACAAGCTAACGGCTAAGGCTAGGCCACGCTTGATTCGGGCAGGGCCTGAACAAGCGGTAAGCAGTGTAGCTAACGTTAACAAATAGCAGACGAGCTAACAAGCTAACGGCTAATGCTATGCCACGCTTGCTTCGGCGGAGGCCTGAACAAGCAGTAATAATCCTTTGTTATAGAAGGAAATAACCGTCGTTTTAGGACGGGACAAGAATAAGTATTCTTAAGTACGGGTTAATTCAACACTCGCCGGTGGGCGACTCCAATGCCACCGCTTTAGGCTAATGCGCGAAGAATAATAATACAAAGGCTGAGTTTCAACTTATCTGAATGTGATATCGCAGAGAGTGAAAAGAGGATGTTACTTCCGCCTCCGGGGGCTTATATAGCCTGGAGGCGGGTCACTCCGGTTTGAGTGACAGGCCCTTCCTACCTACGTTAGTACGGGAGCTGAAGTAGTTTCTCTGAATGATCGCCAGGGGGCGTCATTACCCAAGTGGGAGGTCATCCTGGAATATTGACAGTAAACACCCTCTACTTATCACTGCAATCATCACCGTATCAACTGCACCTGCCTCCACTTCTAACCTAATCCTCCTTGCAATCACCATAGAACTAATCGATTTAATCAATTATAAAAAGATGATAGACCATAATCAATCATTTAATAAAATAATCTATTAATAATCTACCCCTATTATTGGCACATCATATGTCAATAAAGGAAAAGCTTAGGAAAATACCTAATAAAAGTTAAAGAGTCAATCTACAAGCCGACAATGCGTCTTTTAACTATTTCTTCACACACCGTTGAGTGATGAAGTATTTCTTCACATACCTTTGAGCAATGTAGTATAAAATAATACTTAAGTGATTAATCGCTGATATATATATACTGTATATATAAAAAATATACATAATTTACATATTAAAAACATTTATTTGATCAATCAAAAAGTAATCAACAGCATAATCGCTAAGAAAAGTATAGAGAGTGTACGACTACACCTGTGATTGCTTGACTGTCTGCTTCACGTACTCCTCCACCCCAACCACCTCCTTCCACCTCCTCCTTCTACCTCTATTCCTCTAGGAACCCATAGAGGGCAGTGATGAAGCAGTGACCATGACAGCTCCCAAAGCAGAGCAATGATACATACCGGTATGTAGCTGTACTAGCTACATATGTAGCTTTGCCCCCACCTTCTCTCTCTCTCTCTCTCTCTCGCCTTACCTTCTAATTTCATTCCAATAAATCAGTTAAGCAGAGGAGTGCTCTCTCACTCGTGAACTACATGATATCATCGCTGCCAGGTGGGAAAACTGTATGTCCAAAAGTGTAGCTTTTCAGAGAATGGAAAAAGAACCTGTGATCTAATACTGTAAAGATCAGGGTTCCCACACATTTTTACCAATTAATTTCCAAAACTTTTCCAAAACTTTTCCAGAATATTTAACCCAATTTCCAGGACTATAACAATAATTCAGCTCAATAACAGGTCGCTTACTCCTATGTGCAATGCCCAAAGACAGGTAGTGTATGCCAGTGGTTCTCAACACGTTTCTATTGTGAAAATAGCAGATCTACATGCAATATTTGACAATTTGGCCAATGTTTAATTTGTCATTTCAGAGGTATTAACAAAATCAATAACCAAAGACAATGCATAGCTATTTTTTTTCCAGGACCTTCCAGGACCCTTGATAAATTCCAAAACTTTTCCAGTACTGGAAAAGTATTTTTCTAATTTCAAAATATTTCCAGGAATTTCATGACCGTGGGAACCCTGAAAGAGCCAATGTATAGTTATTACTTAGTCACAAGCACTTGCTACTTTTCATTGGTTCACAATTCATAAAACCCACAGACACACTTACTGTACACTTACACTTTCTAAATCTACAAGCTCTATGTGTTGCATTGTGTACACTTAGGGGCCTTTTCCACCGGCAAAGAACAGGTTCCAGAACCAGTGCCGGTTCGTTCTTGCGAACCGGCTTGCGTTTCCACCAGATTGAACCATGATTGAACCAGAGGAACCAAGGATTTTGTGGTTCCCCTTCTGAACCAACTTTTACGGTTCGGAACCAACTCCGGTTCTCAGAGGAAAAGCTCACCTCTGGTTCATCCCATAGGCGGGAGAAAGAACCAGAACCGGTTCTTTACCAGTGGAAAAGGCCCCACACAGTGTTGTGAGCTTGCAGATCTGCCAAAACATAAGGCATAAAAAAGGGTAATTATAGAGATACAAGGTTTCTGCCTGACAGCAAAGCTATGCAACATACATTAGTCATTGGTTGTAAACAGAACACATGTAAATGCTATATCGAAAACATTAAATATGTTTACAGACCTGAGTAACAAAGACAATGAAATAAAAATAAAATAGTGGTTTTAAAATTACTTGATAAAAACGCGCTGTGTTATTTAATTATATGCTCATGGAGACGTTGAGAAGCACTCTGGAGTTGTATGAGGTTATGATAAAGAGCTGCCTTTTGGTCAGCACATCCTTGAGTCAAACGCTACACCAGGGGTCTTCAACGTTTTCAGGCCAAGGACCCCATAGTTGAGAGAGAGTTGAAGCAGGGACCCCCACAACCTTTTCGTAGATTCCATATAGTTTCATCGTTTGACAGCACGATCATCAGTGTATTTTGGATTCAAGTCAATTTGTGTTTTCAGATATTTAACCACTTGAGCCGTCATTACCTAATAAACTTGACCTTTTACTCTGTACTTAGTCTGCTCTTTTTCCCTGTACACCAAACCTCTTTGGCGAAAAAAAGCCGATCTACAAGCTCACAACGCCTCGTGCTGCGAGGTGTTGCGAGCTTGTAGATCTGCTATTTTTGGCTAAAGTTCTCAGAATTTGGATGCTAGGGTTCAAGTGGTTAATATAAAAAAGAAAGTTTCTATCACACAAAGATTTGGAGGACCCCCTGTAGTAACTCTGAGGACCCCCTAGGAGTCCCGGACCCCCTGTTGAAGACCCCCGTGCTATACAGTTACAGTTAAAGAGCCGTGATAGCCTGATCTATAATGTACTTAGTTGTGCACTAGAGTCATGCGCCAAAACTAGACAATCTGAAAGCTCAAGTCGGGTTGTGATGCATCGTGGTGTGAGAGCCCCATGAAGCTGGGTATAAATGAAGCAAAACAAAAAAATATTGGCATTGAAATATACTTAAAGTAACAAAACTAAAAGTACAAACCGTTTGAAAAAAGCAGGTCTAAGGGGCATTGCCACATAGGCATGGATGCCTGGCGGCGTCGCCGGTTCGATTCCAATCCGAATGACCTTTCCTGCGTGTCACTCCCCATCTCTCCCCCCATTTCCTGTCAGTCTACTGTCCTATCAATAAAGGCATAAAAGCCCAAAACAAAGGAAAATAGCCAAGATATAAAATAGGGCTAAAGTGGATTAATGTATGTTTTATAATATAATCATTTATATCTGCAAAGTAAGTAACCAGTAACTAAACTTTTCAAATAATTGCAGTACAATGTTTGCCTCTGAGATGTAGTATAGAAGAAGTAAAAGTATTGGAATTTGGAAATACTAAAGGACAAAGACCTCAATATTGTAGAATACTTAATAACAGTAAATGTACTTAGTTACTTTACACCACTTCACTGCATCAGGCAGCTGGCGCTTGGCAGGAAGTCTTGCACGTAGGCGACAGCAGCCTTGGACAAGTACGTCATGGTGCCGTAGCTGCCACTAGGGGCGCTGTCGTAGAAGAAGCTGCAGATGCCAGTGGCTGGGTCCTTCTCCAGGAAATACTCACAGTCACTTGCACTGAGAGATTTCTAGGTGACGGGAATGACAAAGGATGTCACAGATGGGTCCAGATCAAAACAAGACAGTGTGTAATAATGGTAAGACCTGTCCAATCTTTAGCTATAGAAGGTAAGTTCCTGTGTGTGTGCAGTTTGTGAATGAAGTCACACAAATCACAGTTGCCGTGTTCAGTGGCGTAAAAAGCTTGACTATACTGTGTAAAGGCATCATCCTCATATTACTGACTAACTGCTTGTGGGCCTATATCGACTACTGTGTTTGCAACCGTAGGTCACAGTTTACTATCAGAACCGTCACAGCTTGACCGTATCCATCCACATGTATTACAGTAGGTACAGTATGAAGTACAGTAATAAAAAAAAAATCGATGAAAGCCAAAGGTGTAAGCTATCGAATAGTTTTGGAATTTTGTTTCTAGCTGCTACAGAGGCTGAGTAATAGTTTTCCAGAAAAACAGTGGTTGATTTTCCAATCAGACTTTTTTTTTATGCCTAATTTCTCAAATCGGACTTAGGCCTAAATGGGTTAAGAACTGGAGAGCTGGAGAGACATGGAGACTTGTGTCAATGAAAAAACACTATAGCACTATAGTACTTTCAGAATATAGAGCTATTTAACACTTTTTTTAACCAAAGAAAATCACATACCGTGACTTTAATGCATCAAGCATGCACTTACAGTATGGCGTCATACCTGGTCATTGAGGAAGAGGTCGTTGGCCATGTGCAGGATGCGGTCCACATGGATGATCCCACCGATGCTGTCCACGTCCACGTCGGCTACCAGGCCCAGCACCATCACCGTCTCCACCAGGAGCTGCCGGTACTCTGGCTGAGGCACGTGATTCAGAACAGACTCCACATGCACCGCAAATTTGATCTCTCCCTCCGTCATCTGTGGTACAAAGGGTACCAACGCACATACACAGGCATTCACACAAGGGTTAGATTGTTGAGGAAATCTAAAAATCCAACATGCAACTCTTTACTTATACATCAGTGCTTCTCAAATGGGGCCCATGAGGGGATTCCATAACCTGACATTTAGCTGGATCCCCAGCTAAATGTGTTAATATAGCATCGATATTAGTTCAACAATCAACCCTATTTTATACATGAGCTATTAGAAATCTAAAACTCACAGTGCATCAAAATGTGACATCATGTGAGCTTGTAGACTTTTCAAAACATTTTGAGTCATTTTGACAAATCTTTAAACAATTGGAAAATGTTGGAATAATGTTTAAAGAATTTAAAACAAATCTCTTATAGCCCGTGGCATAAACTCTTTTCAGATGGGGGTCTGCGGCCAAATACATATCAATTTGGGGGTCCTAAACATGAAAACGTTTGACAACCGACCGTTCTAAAATCTCAGCGACAGCAGGCAACCTGACCTCTCTGGTGGTTGAGGAGGGCAACACATATCCATCGATGGACAGGCCATGGCACTTCTGAAGGATCTTCCAGACCTTCTGATAGAAACCCATCGGCACTCTGTTGATGGCACCGTCCAGCCTCCGTCTCCTCAGCCACTGGCCCTGCCGCTCTTCCCATTGAAGCGGGCCGTCGGCCGGACCGGTGCCAACCGGGGACAGGATCCCACTAGGGGTGGAGGGGCTGCTACAACGCTGTGTGGACCCAGGAGGATCCCAGGTTACACCCATGTTAAAAAAACCATTAAGACGGGAACGCATCCGTGTCACTGTAGATTTGAACCACTTTAACCCTTATTTTATGCTTTAACTATTAAAAAGTAGCAGATATACAAGATAGATATAGAGCTGCTATTTTTGAAAAATCGTGACAATTTGTGCAAGTCTTTGAATATATTGACCCGATTCTATAAATATCTTCTACGTTTTTTAGAAAACTAATTTCATCAGTGGTTCTCAAACTTTTTGCGCAAAATGTCATGACTTCAAAAAATAGCAGATCTACAATCTCATAGCGAGGCACGAAGTGCCGTGCTATGAGCTTGTAGCTTGTTGATCTGCTATTTTTGAATAGCCAAAGTATAAAAAATAATGGTTAAAGTGGTTGCGTGACACAGTGTTCCCGGTCTTAATGGGTTAATATTGCTCGCTCACACGTTACACCCATGTCAATATTCTCTCTATTGCTCGCTCACAAACAGATACATAAATAGAGAGGCTTAAACTATCGTTGTACGGTAAGAGTTCAAACATACAGTTATCATGCTCCAGGGTGCAAAGCAATGCAAGTTAGATGAGCAGACTAATTAGTTTAGCAAGTGACACTGGCTGATTGGATGAATATAAATTATAATATGATGATGATGGCACATGGACATCCTAAGACATGATACTAGGTTACTATAATCAAATTGGAGCAAGTACAGTAGGCTTAGCGAGCCTAAACTAATTGAAAGCAAATAATAGGCTGAGATGGTTTACCGTAGACCGAGGTGAAGTGACATTACTACAGAGGGAATGGCCACCGCTAACGATCTACAGATAGACAGGGATGACAGAAGCCGACAGGAACATTCAAATAAACGGATTATCCAACATGCCTACTCACTGGAAAACAAAACAAAAACAATTCAATGTCTTCAAATGTATCAAATGACACAGATATCTGAAAGCAGGATAAACAGCACAGTTTTTGGATTAAGAACCACTGTTAGTTCGTAACATGACAATATCATTTGTCACTGTGGTTCTGAATCTTTGAATATGAAAGTGACATTCTCAGGAGAGAATGCTTTTCAAGTGAGGCGCTTGCAAGGGCACTGAGGGATTTTCTCCTTTTGCAACAGGAAGGCTGAGGAACCAGTATCGGTTTTATTGGCTAAACATGTACGGAATATGACTCCAGTTCACTGACTCGCTGTACTTTACATTCAACAATCAGCGGTCAACGACAGCAATGACTAACAACAGCACAAGTAGATTTGTGCCTTCAGTAAACAGTGCTATCATACATGTATAAAGTGAGTTTGTGAAGTGGGATTAATGTGAGCCCTGCAGGGCCCTGGTGCAAGTCAACTGATAAAGAGGCAGCATGTGGGGAATGACTGAGGTTCATTCGCTGTTTTTGGGGTTAGGGATGAAACAGCCGCATGCCTATGGAGACAATTGTCAAACTCAACCCACGCTTAGCGGCCGCGAGTCATCCAACTGAAATGTGAACCAAGGAGACAGCGTTATTCAGCGAGGGAGAAAATAGATAAAAATACACCACTGTGACACAACCAGTGGTGGACAGTAGGTATTTTTACTTGAGTATTGTACTTGTAAGCACATTTAAAATCGTGGTTTTTAATATTTGAGTGTTTTTTAACTACTTTTTAACTCAATTACAAATTTGACAGAACAACCTTCACATGCAGTTGAGTAATATATGACCACGAGTATCTATAATTTGACTCAAGTACTGGGGTTGAGTACTTTGTCCACCACTAGGCCACAACATATTGTACTGGTACAGCTTCACATACTCTCTTTTAGATAATCTATCTATTTTACATCATGTCCTTGATGCTTGTTTACCTGTTTGATGTCACTTTTGAGCTTACGTATGCCGCTGCGTTCTGTCTTGGTGGCTCCAGTGTGACCCAGTTCATGGATAGAGATGGCAGGACTGGTGGCAGTTGAATGGTACGGGCGCACTGAAACATATTGACTGATTTATACTTTGTTTAATGCTGGTGTCGCAGGCTGAAAATAGTAGATCTACAAGCTGACAGTGCGTCACAATGTGAGCTTTTGAGATGATCTATAGCCTAATTTATACTACGCACTTTTAAAACCATATAAAAACAGCTGTAATTGCAGTCCACTGCAGGGCTTCTTAATCTACCATTCTGCTTCTGTTAACTTCCTTTCACCATCACTTTACTTTCTTTCTCAGATAACATTTCTATTTTTGTAGTGGCTTCTGAACTGGTAGAATTATACCCACGATGCATTGCGTGAACAGCCAGAAATGAGCTGAACAGGCCTGAAATGTTATGTTTGTTACGAGAGCAAGGGTGTCTGTCCCCTTTTCAATGAGCTTGACCCCTGGGAGATGGATTGCTGAGGTGAAGCGCAACACCATCAGCTCCAAAATAGGTGCCAGGAATCCAACCCAGAACCTTGCGGTCCAAAGCCAAGACATTTTAGAAATAATTCAATACCAAATACTTTAGAAATGATTATGCTCAGGTATTACTGTACATCTGTGATGGGTACATTTTGGCATATAAATAAATAAATGGTTGCGTTAAAGTTGTACTATGTAACTTTTTTTATAAAACAAATCTTAAAATTCTCCTAACTATTAAATCACAAAAGTTTTAGAAGATCCGCGCCGTGAATTTCAGCCTGTAAAGCCTTCTCTATATGTAAACTGAGATCCTTGCCGTGGACCGGATCTCGCGCCAAAATTGCGTCATCACACTACCGGCCAATCACAGCGAGGGTTATACAACTGCCGGCCAATCACAGCGCATCTTGAAGTGGGGTCGCTATGGCAGCCATATTTGTTGTCGCCCGTTTGTACCATCCCTTCTCTAGGTAATTTCGCCTACCAGGCAGGGTGAAGAAGTCCGTATCTCTGGAATTACTGAACGCACAGGAACAAGGGACCCCTTAAAAGATAGATCTCAGCGAGGTGGAGGCAGACGCGGGGGTGTGAAGGTACGAAAAACGGGCGAAAGACGCGAACGCGACCGCGGTTTGCTATAGGGCTAATGACCACTAGTTGGGCATCTTACACAGTATAGCTTTAAGCTTAGTTATAAGGTTTGGTGTGGTTAGGCTCAGGTTCAACATCTGGTAAGGTGTTTACTGTTTAGCAACTGACACTGCATGACCTCAGACTCCCAGATTCATAGACTTGTAGAAACGTGTACTGTAGCCATGACCCAGTTCTCCTAGGAGCGAGGAGAAGGGGAACACACTCACCGCTCCTCTCCACTCCAAACTCCTTGCCACTGAGGATGTGGTGCAGCAGGTTCTTCATGTCTGATGGGCTCAGGCTCATCAAGCTCTCCGACGCCTCCTCCCCTTCAAAGCCAACGCATGTACAGTATTTACATTCCATGTCACTGTGTACGATACAGTGTACGCTAGGGTTTCAAATTTCAAAAAACATATTTAGAAAAGCCTTTCAGGGCTGAAATTAATTGAGTGGGTGTTCTAAAACTTTAGCGATTTAATAGTTAGATCAAATTTAAGATTTGTTTAATTGAAAAAGTTGCATAGTATAACTTTAACCTACATGAGCAAGATTAAGTCGTTATTAGTTCTAAATATCAGGTTTCAATATATTTTGTGATAATCACCCAGCCTAATATACATGGCAAAGTGTATGTTTGTGTTAATATCTACTGTGTACAGTATATTTCAATAAAAGTATGTTTTTACACATGTGAGCTTCTCTCTTAGTGCACACTATGCAGTCCTACCTGTACAGTGTAAGCTGCGTGCCAGCTCAGTGGCCATCACTTGCATGATGAGTCCTATTCGAAGTCTGAGCATGTCCCCAAACAGGGCAGGCTGGGAACGGATGTACATGGCTAGATACATCATGATCTCCTATAGTAACAACACACACACACACACACGCACACACACACACACACACACACACACACACACACACACACACACACACACACACAAAGTTACGCAGGGATAAAGGTGTCTTGACAAACATAAATTCCCCCTCTTTGTTTGACTGATAGGTTTACCTGAGTGAGCACAGCTATACTGATATCCTGACCGCTGGCTTCATAAATAAGAGTGTTCAGCTCCTCCGGTGGAAGTGGACTGGACGCATACAGAGGGAATAGGAAGTATTTTACTCATTTGTTATTAAGCATAGTACTGCATATGTCCACATTGCCAGTCTGAATGATGACTTACGCAGTGATCACCCTCTCCCTGGGCTCAGGAGGCAGACCCACTGTCAGCTGCTTATGGTGGGAAATAAGATCTGTGCAGGCCTGTGGAAGAGATGGAATCAATATATAGGGTTTCATTTGTAGTCCTACGCGGCCACGTTGAGGACCAACACAGGTGTTTAAATTTGTGCGATTGGCATAGAACTACGGTAATGTTCTACAACGCCAATCAGAACACCTGTGTTGATCCTCAACATGGCCGGTGTAGGACTACATTTGAAACCCTTGAATTGTAATAATAATAATAATAATAATACACTTTATTTACACAGCACCTTTCCAGCTAGTAATTTAAAAGTGCTGCACACTACAAAACAAAAGCCCAGCAGTGTAGTAACTGACCTCAGCCAGAACCTCCACTCTCTTGTGTAGTATTCCAGAGATGTATCTGATGAGAGCCCACTCACTGCTGAGTCCAGCCTGCACATACAGCTCCTCCAGGAGGCAGTGCACACTGACTCCTCCCTGGCCAGGACCTGACACCTCCACCAGCCAATCAGCTCCCCTGATCAGTCGCAAACGGCACGAGGACAGTCAGTTATTTAACTGATAGACAGACCGACAACATGCTTTGTTTTGTTGTGTTTTACACGAGCGCAAATAAGATGTATACAGAAAGGCCTGAAATTGGCCCCTTTCTATGCAAACTGCCCAAAACATTCCAGTTCACAAACACCAGTGCCAGAGACACACAGCGAGTGAAATGTATTAGCATCTTAAGAGAATTGGTGGCAACGACTGAAAGAACAACTTTTATAAAATGATCATGGCAGCAGTGATTATAGCCGGGCAAGGATAATGAACAGTGAGGTGTAGGCCCTGCTTGGTGTGTGTGTGTGTGTGGGTTCCTTTTCGACATGTTCTTCTAAGTTCTCTCTCTTCTTATTGTTGTTGTGGTAATCTGAATATCCTGGTCTCTCGCACCTGTCTCCTCTCTCTCTCATCAACCTAACCCACTATCGCATTGCATTGTCGCAGATTCGTCAGTGCGAATGATGACTGACTGATCACCATGACGATTCGTCACTCAATCATGATCAGTCATCATTCGCATGACAATCCGGTCTTTCTTTCTATTTATTATATATTATATGTATTTATTCATGAATAGTATGCATGTATCTGTATTGTATGTATGTATGTATGTATGTATGTATGTATGTATGCATGTAAGCATGTATGTATATGTATGTATGTATGTATTTATGTAAGGCCAGCCAGCCCTGTGCTGTGCGGCTCCCTCTCTTTGATGAAGAGGGCGGGGGGATAGTACCAATCTCATTCACGCCCAGCTGCGGTCGACTCAGTGAGTCCCAGTGTCCCAGCCCAGGCAGCAGACAGACGCTCTGCCTCACGCAGTAACAAACATTATTTTTATAATAAAAAAAATATTTTGACCCACATAGTAAGCAACTGGGTGAGATAATACCAATAGAGGGGGCGCCGAAATGGAGAGATTTATTTTTATTTCTATATATAAAAAAGAAAAAAAAAATCCCTCCATTTCGGCGCCCCCTCTAGATGGCGCCCTAGGCGGCCGCCTATGTCGCCTATAGCTAAAAACGGCCCTGTGTGTGTGTGTGTGTGTGTGTGTGTGTGTGTGTGTGTGTGTGTGTGTGTGTGTGTGTGTGTGTGTGTGTGTGTGCGTGCGCGCGTGCGTGCTCATACTTCATGTGGTACAGAACGTAAAGGATGTCTGCCTGGTCTTGCAATGTGGGACACTCTCTTAGCTGTCGGACGAGTCCAGCAAAGTCTGTGTTCCCCTGGGAGTCTTTGGGCAGGTTTAGGTCAGCGGCGCTGTGGGACTTGAACATGAAACACAAAGACATTACAAACACACACACAACTTAGTCGTCACTAAATCGAAGACGCTGTCACTGTGTGTACATAATGTTACTGTATGTACATAACATATCCTCAGGAATCACAGCTCCAACCTTGAGCTGCCTTGCGTGTGCGCCGTACTGGAGAGAAGGAACCCCGAGCAGGTTGAGAGATTTCCGGTGTTTGCTCATGACAGGAGTCACAGGCAGATACATGGATGACTCTGAAACACACACACACACACACACACACGCACACACACACACATACATTTGTATTAATGTATTTCTGAGGACATCAGCATTTTAGGATGACAATTTCATGAATGCTATTTACAGGTAACACAAAAAACTATTATTGGAGAACACTAAATCTCCTACTGTAACTGCTATACCTACAAACGTCTAATCCTAACACACCCCATCCTGAATATTTTCCTAATTGTACTCTAAAAATCAAACCTCAGTTCGAATTGAAGCGGTGGACAGATAAAACTTCTATTCTGAATGTATTTGGAGAGCTGGTATGACAGTTGGTATAATAGGTTTAAAAAATAAAATAGATTAAAACACATACATTAAAATAAGAATTTGTAATTAAATAAATACATAAATAAATATAAAGTGTTTAAATAAGACAGATAAACCCTGAAGGCCAAATTATCATGTGAAGCTTGACCAATCCTCAAAGTATCCATTCATCTGACCGGGAGGGACACCGCACACATATTCTAGATGTACAGGACATATAAAGCCTATTCATTCTGAACTGAAATGACCATATATGGACATGGGACACACATTTTGCTTTTTGAAAAAGCCTATTCATTCTGGACTGATATTTTACACGTACGGGACAGGAAAAACCTGTTCATTCTGGCCTGGAGTGACCATATATGGACATAAGGTAACGGACATTCTGTTTTTGAAAAACCCTGTTCATTCTGGACTGAGATCACCATATATGGTAATTAAACGGACATTCTGTTTTTGAAAAAGCCTGTTCATAAATAAATATAAAGTGTTTAAATAAGACAGATAAACCCTGAAGGCCAAATTATCATGTGAAGCTTGACCAATCCTCAAAGTATCCATTCATCTGACCGGGAGGGACACCGCACACATATTCTAGATGTACAGGACATATAAAGCCTATTCATTCTGAACTGAAATGACCATATATGGACATGGGACACACATTTTGCTTTTTGAAAAAGCCTATTCATTCTGGACTGATATTTTACACGTACGGGACAGGAAAAACCTGTTCATTCTGGCCTGGAGTGACCATATATGGACATAAGGTAACAGACATTCTGTTTTTGAAAAACCCTGTTCATTCTGGACTGAGATCACCATATATGGTAATTAAACGGACATTCTGTTTTTGAAAAAGCCAGTTCATTCTGGACTGAAATGACCGTGATACACACAAAGCCATTCATTGGAGCTTCAAAAACTAGTAAAAAGTACAATTTATTTCGGTTTAGTTCGGGGAGTCACAAAATCTCGGCAGCATCGAACAGCCGAATTAATGGCGGTACCTGCCCCCCCGAACCTCAGAGAGAGAGAGAGAGAGAGAGAGAGAGAGAGAGAGAGAGAGACAGACAGACAGACAGACAGAGAGAGAGAGTGACAGACAGACACACATTTACACCGGTAAGACGCCTAAGGGCGAGGTCGCGCCATCTGTCTTGGCCATCTGTCTTGAAGATCCTTACTCTGAGTATCTGACATCACTGTGATGTCATCTGTGATGTCACAGTGATGTGTCAGCCTTTTATGCCCATATATGGAGATCCCTGCTCTGAGTATCTGATACGACTGTGATGTCACCTGTGATGTCACAGTGATGTGTCAGGGGAACCACAGTGTCAGGCGTTATAGACAGACAGACAGAGATACGGTCAAGCTGTGGCGGTTCACATACTCAACCACATACACTCCAAATAACCATAGATTTCACACACCCACATAGCAACTAAACAGCAGTAATGATTAAACAGCAGTTGAACTCACTGGGCATGTTGAGACCCTGAACCTGGGCCATGAAGGACAGGATGTCTCTAGTAGAGTGTTCGGCACTGAAGACGTGCTGCTGTCCCCTACTGATTGGAGGGAGGTGGTGCTGGGTGGAGGTGCTCTGCAGGAGCTGGGTGAGGTGCTGGTCAAACATGTCTCCTGATCCACCTGGAGGAGACAGAGAGAGAAGGCTCCATGTAATGTACACCAGGGGTTCTCAAAGTGGGGTCCTAGGATGTTTTATAAGTTGTTTATTTAAGCAATATTACTCAAGAGGGTATGGGTTAACGTGATTATTGTACCGCCTACGTTTGAGTGCCCGTGGGCAGCGCAGAAGGTACAATAATCACTATGTCCTTGACATGAAAAAGCTTTGAGAACCACTGCTGTACACAACTAGATAACAACAGGCTAAAACACACGACTGGAGAACTTGTCGCCGTCATCGCACCTGAGGGCTGACAGTTGCCGTCTTCGTCTTCGTAGCTCCCGTCGCACTCCTCGTCCTCCAGGAAGCTGTCATCTGTGTCCCCGTCCAGGAAGCTGAGGCGCGTGTGGAAGGACGTGGTCTGGAAGGAGGCGAGGTCTGACAGCTGCACCCTGCAGCAGCCAGGAGGAACAACATGCTTACTGATTCCTCCTTTCATTCACACCTTTCCTATCATGTCCAAACAGAGTAGGGCTGTCTCCATTATGACATTTTACATGACGATTCATTTAATTGCCACTCAAATAATTGCTGTTTTTGTCATTGACAATTACAGTACATTTCTGTTTGGCTTTTAGGCTTTGAAGTTGCACATGGTAGATATGACACATAAGCTAAATATACAAACAAATTACTTTGACAACTTTATACTTTAAAAAGGAACATTGATAGTGGAAATAGCCGATCTACGGTACAAGTTCACAACGAGCTTGTACCGTAGATCAGGGGTCTTCAACGTTTTCAGGCCGGGGACCCCCAAACTGATGGGGATATGGAGCAGGGACCCCCTACCACCTCGTAGGGTGGGGGGGGGGGGGGGGGGTCCGGGCCTACGACATATTTTTTTTATTTTAAACATGTACAAGTTACAGCGAGCAGGGTGGGCCGTACCACTACCATTTCTAAACATACTACTTATTAACTGAGAACCAATGTCAATAATACCAATAATCTGTCAATTGCATAGTAATCATGTATTCAAGCTATTCAAAATGGATAGAATCATGTTTCTTTTTTTACATAAATGTGAAAAAAAAGAAAAGAAAAAAAATTGAAATCTTTTTTTTCTTTTTTTTAAGCAATAATTTCGCGGACCCCCTGCAGTACCTCCGCGGACCCCCTAGGGGTCGCGGACCCCCTGTTGAAGACCCCTGCCGTAGATATACCGTAGCTATTTCCACTATTTTTGAAAATGTTTGAAAATATATGAATATTTTTCAACCTGGAAACGATTATGACGATTATGACAAAATAATTACGATGTCATATAATTGCGATTAGACGATTATGTAATAATTGTGACAGGCCTAAATTAGAGTCACAGAAGCGGACAAACCTGGCTCCTGCAAAGTAACCATCCTGTAGCTTCCTCATGGTTGATAGGATACACGGGTCGATCCCCTCGCCATCGTCAACTGATGAAATAAATAATATTAATAATAATCATGTAGTAGTACTTACTTAGTAAGTTATTACTACATTAGATATCATGCATAAGATGTCTCCTCTGTAATGTCGCAGTTATCTCCCTTTCATTTCCTTGTTAGTGGGGATCACTTATGCCATTCAAACACCAGCCACCAACTATCAACCCAATTCCATTTACAGTGTTCATTTATACTATTTCTACACATACAGTATATTATTGCTGTTGGTCAGAAAAAAAACAGGAAAAAAAAAACAGAAATATATTTCGATTTCAACTTTTTATGTTTTTCTTTTCATACATCTTCATACAAGAGTGCGAAGCAAAACTAACAACTTTTGAAAGTGAAAGTGGTTAAGTGTGTCTATGTGTTTCATAAATATTAAACCAATGAAATGTATAACAATAGCTTGAGATTAAATAATAACTACATTGGATCCACATCTTGTCCAACATAAACAACCAACCAGGTCGGTGCATTTTTTTTGGTCAAAGTTGATCCCATGCCAAAGCGCCAGTGCTCGCCCAGCAGTCTGCCGTCACTAGGGATGGGACGATATGAACATTTCATATCACGATTATTGTGACAAAAGAAATCGCGATTTACGTTATTATCGCGATAATGAAAATTCATTAAAAAAAATAGCAGATCTACAAGCTCACAACGCAACACGTTGTGAGCTTGTAGATCGGCAATTTTTTGGCTAAGATATTTGATAAAGAGTGAGAAAAAGACTCTATCAAGTAGGTATATTATAAGTACCTTTTACCAATAGAGGGTTTAAATGGTAGTGGAGATGCAGCTCATCAAATAAAAGGTGAATTGATCCTAGTGCATGAAGGAGGACGATATCACGATAAATTAAATATCCACGATATGATTATCGTGAGTGTTTTTTATCACGATAAACGATAATATCGCTTATTGCCCCATCCCTAGCCGTCACCCAGGCGGATGCGCGCATGCGCCCATGTGTGTGCTTCTCGCCCTTAGGGCGTCTTACTAGTACTTTTACTTAAGTAACAAATGTGAATATTCTTCCTCCGCTGGTGGAGTCCTCCTACCCAGCATGCTGCGAGTGATGGGGAAGGTGAGGGTGGGTCGTCCAGTCATCCTCCAGCAGGAGGACAGGTAGGCCAGCTCTGTACGCAGCATCTCCACTATCATCTGGTTGTCCAGGGCCAGGTAGAAATGATGCTGGTCCAGGAACTACAGCCATGACGCACACATGAGGGAAAACAGAGCATGACGTGCGAGAGGGAGCGAATGAGGAAAAACATGAGACCATGATATGATTATTTAAAACTGTTTCCTTGATTACGAGTTACGAACGATTATTACAAAAATATATATGTTGAAAATAGCTGATCTTCAAGCTCACAGCGTGTTGCATTTGACAAGGTACCATTGTGCATCGATGTATAATACAATAATAAGTGGTTAATCAGAATAATCAATTTCGACGATTATAAAAAGAAATTCCTTGATATATAAGGGGAAAAAGTTAAAAAGCTTCTCAGTTCCATTATTCGCAAGATTAAAGTCAGTTATCCTAAATATCCTAAATATCAGTTTCAATATATTTCCGGTTAAGCCTACATGGTGTGAGTGAGTGAATGAGGAGAAAACAGAGAGCATGTTACAGTATCTGTGTGTGAGTGAGGGATTGGGGGAAAACAAAGAATGTTATGTGTGTGTGAGTGTGTGAGTGAATTAGTGAGTTTGTGTGCGTTGAGATGCGATGCATTGTGAGCTCGTAGTTTGTCAGTTTTTGGCACGGGACACCAAACCAAGTATATCAAGCTTCATTTATACTCTGTTGCACGACATCAGCTCTTCAAGAGATCTTCAAGTTAACAACACGTCGCATCGAAGCACTCTTCACCTTTACAGTCCAAATAACAGGTGTTTAAGGGCAACTGTTTTACCTGAGGAGTGAATGCGTAGGTCCGGTTTCTGATTTCGTACAATTTGGAAGTTCCCAGAACTCCAATATGCCTGTAGGGCCTCCCACTCAAATTCAGTTTCTTGCAGTGTCCTGTAGAAACAAAAACATCGTCCTTATTACAGTCACATAATGCAGTATGCAGGCAGTCAAACACACTCACTAGTCGGGGGCGTTAGGGAGATGACATGGTAATGTCGCGCTAATCAGTCTAAAAGTGCAAAATTTTGCACAGAGGTAGCCCAGGGCATGCTCTAATGATTTAGCTAGGGCGCCCGAGTCTGCGACATTCGGGGTTGCCACAGCTCCAGAAAACACCCACAAAACTCTGAAAAGTGATGACTCATCACTTTTCATCACTAAACCATCGTTTTCTGGGACCCCGAAGGTCGCCGACTCAGGCGCCCGAGCTAAATCATTAGAGCATGCCCTGGGCTACATCTGTGCAAACTTTGGCGCTTTTAGACTGATTAGCACGAGAAAAAAAAACCCTAAGGCCTCCGACTAACATGAATGCTCACCCATATATGCATCGTTTTCTGAGGCCATTTCTAGCCCAAGGAATGTCTTTTGTGCAAAACAAATGCTTGTAATGGATTCAGCATCATGACAAACCCCTAGTTAGACCCCTCACATCCTACTTAAATACCCAGAAAAAAAGTGTTTTTCTGGGTATTTTCCTCCTGTATTGAAAGTCGATGGGAGCCCAACTTGATTTGGCCGTTGTGGCGACCCCGAAGGTCGCCGACTCGGGCGCCCTAGCTAAATCATTAGAGCATGCCCTGGGCTACATCTGTGCAAAATGTTGCACTTTTAGACTGATTAGCGCGAAATATCCATAACACCCCCGACTACACAGCAATACTACTACTAATAATGATAGATGATGCAACAAGATTGGTACCCAGTTTGACATAGATGTGACTGAGGATGCGAGCAGGCATGACTCTGATGGGCAACACCTCTGATACCGTCTGAACCTCGATGCCATAGTCCTTCAACAAGTCCTGGATCTCCTTGGACTCTGCTAGAACACAGACTGGACACGCACATCAACATTTTAGCAATTTATAGCCCTAAATCCTAACGCTGAAAATGGCTCATCTACAATCTCTAGATCAGCTATTTGCGATAAGAATGAATTGGCCATAACGCCAACACGAACTTAGAAAGCGAAAACTCTAAATATCTAAATCTAAACATAACCCCAACCCGAATCTTTTCCTAATTGAAAGCCTACTGTAACTCCCCATCTTTTCTTTTCTTTTATACCATAAAACATATAATCTCTGTCGGGCAGAAACCTTATATCTCCACGTTTCAAATGTGTACTTTTTTTTTGTAAATGTAAAGCCCTGCTTCATCATACAAGACTGTCGCACAAAACTGTGTGCTTGTAGATCGTCTATTTTCTAAAATGATAAATAGAAAACGAACAGTTTTGGACATACAAGGTTTCCACCCGACAACAACGATATAAGATACTGTATATTGGCTAGATGATATCAGGCCAGTATATGATCATGCAGTCGTCACAGTACTATTGTGTTCCAGGAGGGCAGAGAGTTGGAGGCAGACCTTGGACCACAACATCAGGCTTGATGTCAGTAGAGAATCTCCTGTTGAGTGGGTCTATTTCCCCTGGGGCCAGAAAACCCTGGTGACACACACACAGAGCAAAATGATGGAAGCTGCTTTACTCTAGGTCAGGGGTCTTCAATGTTTTCAGGCCAAGGACCCCTTAGTTGAGAGACAGATGAAGCAGGGACCCCCTCTACATGTTGTATAAAACTGTGTTGCAGATTTTCATCGATTTCATAGGTTCATAGATTCATAGACTTGTTTGACAGCACTGTCATCAGTCTAATATGTTGGATTCATGTCAATGTGTTTTTTCAGACATTCAATCACTTACATTGTCGCTACTTTGTAAACTTGACCTATCACTCGGTACTTGGTTTGCTCTTTTCTTACCTCCACACCCAACTTATTTGCCGAAAATAGCCGATCTACAACCTTGAGGCGTTGAGAGCTTGTAGATCTGCTATTTTAGGCCAAAGTTCTCCTCAGAATAGGGATGCGATGTCAAGTTGTTAAACTAAAAGAAATGTACCCATCACACAAAGATTTGGTGGCGCCTCTGTAGTAAGTCTGGGGACCCCCTGGGGGTCCCGGACCCCCTGTTAAAGACCCCTGCTCTAGGTTTATTATAATGTCTGTGAGGTCAGAGCAAGCAAAATGGTCACCATGTGAATGTAGTCTATAACAGTGGTTCTCAACCTTTTCTGGCCACGACCGCCCAATATAATCATATTTTAACTGGAGACCCCCCCCCCCTTCCCCCCACCCTGACAAGCACTTGAAATGTACAAGCAAGCTCACCACGCCTACTCTCGTTGCAAGGCGTTGTGAGCTTGTATGCCTCTTTATAATATTATAATTTGGCCGATGTTTGACCAGTTTTTATAGTATATAGTTTGTAAATTACTTTTGATGCATTATGTATGGTCTACTATTTTTCTTTTCTTTCTTTCTTTTTTTGAGTTATTAAAAGGTCTTAAAAGTCCTGAAATTGTCACTTCTTGACCCCACAGCCTGAGAACCACCGGCGTACAGGAGTATGGCTAACTTTATAATATTCCCTATGACTTATACCTCAGCCAAAAGACCACCTAAGATGTAGAGCGACTGTGCCCACATGTGAGGCAGCTGCCCCAAGGCCACTCTGTCCACTGTGTGAGGGTTGCTGTACTCCTCCTCCATCTGCAAACAAGAAAACACAACACAACATGTTCTACGTTTCATTTGTTGAATGCTACATCCCTGTTTGACAGCTCAGATGCTGTCCCATTTTTTGTTATACAGTAATAGAATATAATATAATAATACCTTCTCACGTGGTACAGCATAAAGTTCAGGCACCAGTTTGATGCCGTTCTTCCCTCTAATCAGAATGCCCTCCAGAGCCTCACGGTACTCCTCCACCTGTGTAGAACACACAATCCATGTGTTTTATTTACATCTCGATGTTTGAATTTCAATCAATCGTTTTTCTCTCTCTCATTGAACTCTCATATCGTGCTTCATCAAAAAAACAACCAAAAAAAAGGAAAATGGTGGTTGGTCATCAGTAATTGGGTTTATACAAGCCAGATCATCGGTATGATCCTTTAAGTGTGTGGTTCCTGTGGAAGCCCGCCCATACCCATGTCCGTGGCTAGAGTGATGGCTGTTTGAAAGACAGGAAACCATGACTATGGGGTTCCAGCCCAGCTAATGTATGGCCGGCCGTACCAGGCCGACACGGCAAGAAAAAGGAAAAAAAAAGTATTAGGGAAAGCCCAGAGACCAGCCAGTTCAACCATACATCCTGTATGTATGCATTCTCTCAAAATGTTTCTGTGTACACTACAGTATGTTTCCTGGAACAAGCGACTGTTAGGCAGTAGCTTAACCACAGGCACCTGGGGTGACATAGGGTGCAGAGAGAAGAAGGCAAGACGGTATGAACTCAAAAGTAAACGTATCTGAGTATTTGTTCCTGCTACGCAAGCATTGTTGCAAAAGTCACATCCGCCACAATGGGGGGGAGGGCTGCATCTGCCCTGACCCCAGGGGGTATAAAAAGGGTTTGCTCCTAAAAACGCGCCCTCTTTTGCCGTTGCTAAACATATTTGTTCAGATTTCTCTCTTTCCTATCCTTTGTAATTTCCTTCTTTATAATTTTTTTTAACCCTATTTATTTAGTGAACCAATTTTTTTTATTTCATCTCTGCTCCGATTCTTGGTAAAAGGTCATCTGCCATTACCATCTCTTTGTAGGATAATTATACCTCAACTCTTTGGGTGAGTCCAGAATGTGCTTCTAGATTGCATAGCCAAATGGTTTCATCTGTTGTCACATACAGTAGATTCTCATTAACCCTCTGGGAGCCCAGGACTGTCAGTAACCACGAGGAGTGATAATAGAAAAATATAGAACATTGTGAATTAGTATGATATCTTAGTGATTATCTTATTAATTATATATTATATATATGATAAAGTAACACTATAATCACTATAATTCATTTATTGTTGTCTTTTCTTTTGCAATCTTGAGTGATCACATTTATCTTTTTTCTACGTTGTCTTTGTCTTTTCTCCGTTGTATTTGTCTTTTGTTCGTTTTCTCTTTTGTTTAGTTTTGCGTTTTTTTCTCTTGTTTTAATAGTTCGTTTTTTAGTTTTTTAACATTTGCTCCTTGTTGTGAAAAGGATAGGCAGAATAAGCCATTGGCTTCAGCCTAAACCTTTATGGTCTAATCCATAAAATGTGAAAGAGAATATTATTTTATGACCAAAACAAACTACTACTACTACTAAGTGAGGGTTCCTCTCTTGAGGACCCCAGCCCAGATTGGACTGAAGGCTGCTCTAAAGTTAAACAGAGGTACATGAGAGTGGCTGAAACAGTGGCTGAAACAAAGCCTGATTACTGATCATCACGGGTGGTAATTAGTGTCGGTGGTCCCATCACAAGGGGACACGGGTATCGTGTGCAGATGTACACAATCCCCAAGGTGCATAAAATAATTTCATCTATGAGTGACACAGAAAAGCTGTCTTTATCCATATGTAAAGGCACTCTACTCAGAGATAACTGTCCACTGTCTATAAACAGTGAGATAGGAGTAGTTTATAAGACGTTGATGCAGTTGGTGTTTTTATTTGTTTTATAGAATATAGAAAGCCCTCTCAACCAATTGTAGTAGCGCACAGTTGTGGTTAGAGAGTGGGGATCTCGGCGGTGAACCTAGAAGCCAGAGCTCAGCAGCATAAAGTACTTCAACTAGGTCGTGCTTGTGCTAAATGCTGGAGTGTGTGTCTCAGGGGCGTCACTTAGCCGAGTACCTCAACATGGCGTCCCTCGGGTGTGCCTTATTGATTGCTTGATTGATCGACGGGTTAATTAATTAACAATCGATTAGACGTTAATTTAGTTCCCACCGAATAATCTACTCCGCATGGTTGTAGAATTGTTATTGACAGGGACTTCCAGGACTAGTTTTAACTGTGTGCTATATATCCGGGCGAGTATTGACCCGACCACAGTGAGCACAGAGGCTCAGAAAGCTGAGCAGAATACTCTGTCAAGGACTCATCGAACTAGGGGGAAGTCAGGACTCGCCAATTAACAATGGCTACTTCCAACTTGAGTGCAGATGAGTTTTTGTCTGAATCAAGACCACTGTTGGTGGCTTCTACCGCATATGACCAACACCAAGACGGTCAAAATGATGACCCAGAGCCGAGAACCAGGTCCTTGCCACCCATAGGGCATGAACTGAGTCAGCTCCTGAAACAAAACCTTTCACACCACGAACAGGGAATGTGGTCAGCAGCCAAGAGATATGGCTATAACTGCATGGGAACGCTTCCCACATACAAGGAAGTGGAACATGATGTTTGGGGCCAAACAGGCTCCGCAGGTTTGGAATGGGATAATCAAGGGAGTCTGGGAAATTGGGGAAGATGGCCTCTCTCCACGGGGAGCGCTCCCACAAAGGAGGGGCATGTCCTACCCAGAAATCCCATGCAAATTAACAGTCTGAGTATGGACTTGGTCCCACATTTATTAACATTACCGCCAAGAGACTACCCAGCGACACGCACAACCATGAACAGGTTGACAGTCCAGGAAATGCACCTGGAAGATTTCCGTCCGCATGAATCTGCATGGGTTGTAAACCCCGCAAATAGGCGTTTAAACAATGAGGGGGGCATGGCCTGGTCCATTGAGAACATGGCGGGACCTGCCCTCAAAAAAGAATGCCAGCGGTATGTACACCCAGAAGTAGGTCCACTGCTGGCCGACGGGCAAATAGTGCTCACAGACGCCCATGCAATGAGAGACATGGGCTATACCAAGGTGGTGCATGTGGCATTGACTAGATGCACGTCTGAAATGACAGTGCGACAACAGCAAGTCAAATTGGACTGGTACTATTCAAACCTGTTCAGATTTGCCAATGCCCGAAATGTGGGCCGAATGGTAATGACACTGTTTGGGTTTTATGATCTGAAAGCATCCATTTGGGCATTTTTAAATGCCATGGAAAGAGATGTGGGGAACCTCCACATTGAGCTGCTGGTGCCGGATGCCGCGCTGGCCGAGACCATTCGAAGCATACAGCGCACAACCACCGGCGAGACATCCGTGTCTAACTCTCAGAGGCGAGAGCAGATCAACCTGCAGTGCCTCGAGAGACCCCTCTTCCTTAGTGGGAATCTTGGCGCAGTTATCGACATGAGACTGCAAATGTCATCAGTCGGGGACACCGAGATGGTTCCCCACCTCCATGCCGAGGAGGGGAATGACCTCTTGGATACTGGCAGACTGGGTCAGTTGGGCGAAACTCTGAGAGACACAGAGAATCCGCTACGGGCTTTGGCTGGGGCTGTCGCCACGCCGGCCCTTATGCCTGGAGCTGCCCTCACTGACCCTTCACCTTCCATAGAGGGGTGTGTGGCACCAATATCCACCGTTATCTGGCTAAGGAGGAAGGTGACTCCGGGAACATCCGTGAGGAAACAACGCCTTCAGCTCTACAGCCAAAAAGGTAGAAAGTTCAAAGACAATGAGCTGCAGGACCCAAAGGTATGGGAAACCATCGTTGGTGTCCGGCCTGGACGACGTCCATACAGGAGCCCATACAACCCATGTGGGCCATGTGAGCTGGCCTACCTGGAGACCCAGTCTGAGGCCAAAGGTGTCACAGTCGCCTTCCTAGAGGGCAATGGTTGGGGTGATATCGGCCCAGCCAAGGTGACCACCTACCTGGTCACCGACATTCAGGATGAGTGCCAAGGCCAAGTGTGGGCAAAGATAGATAGTGTTAATACTAAAGAGGGGGGCCTGTTTGAAACTGTCGCTGTTTTAGGACCCTTCCCACAGCCCTATGGTTTTGAGTTTGTTACTGGACTCAGTCGTGTCCTCAGAAGAGCTCCAGGAGAGATGCAACTGGCCAGAGGGGGTGTTGGAAGCCTCCACTTACCCATGCCCGTGGCCAGAGTGATGGCCACTCGCAAGACAGGAAATGGAGCTCTGCGACAGCAAGGAGAAAACCACGACTCTTTGGTTCCAGCCCAACCAGGCCAACACAGCAAGAAGAAGAAAAAGTACCAGGGAAATCCCAGAGACCAGCCAGTTCAACCACAGAGAACATCGGGCAACTGGGATTACCGGCAATCCCACCAGGACTGCGGTGGTGGGACGCAACGTCAGCCTCCACCACCGGTTTTTGCACCACAGCTGGTTAACTATGGTTATGATCAACCGACCTACACTGACCAGTATTGTGGTCAAGGGAGACCGACATATGGAACTCAATACTAAAACAGTGCTGAGTTCTGGGATCAAATCCCGGGGCATATGAGATATGATAAAACATATATAAAATTAAAAAAAGATGCTTACTGAATTATACATGTATTAAGGCATAATTATTACAGGGGGGACGTGTAATGTTGGTACAAATATTCAACTGTTGTTGCAGTGCCAGCAGAGGACAGACATTGCATTTATGTGACCTTTGAGACCATCCTGCATGTAATGTATGCATTCTCTCAAAATGTTTTTGTGTGTGTTTCCTGGAACAAGGGACTGTTAGGCAGTAGCTTAACCACAGGCCCCCAGGTGCCTGTGGTTAAGCTACTGCCTAACAGTAGCTTGTTCCAGGAAAAGTAATTGGAGTAAATGTATCTGAGTATTGTTCCTGCTACGCAAGCATTATTGCAAAAGTCAAACCCCCGGGGGTATAAAAAGGGTTCACTCCTAAAAGCGTTCTCTTTTATAGTATAATTTGATCATGATTTGTTTGTATGGATATTTCTCTCTTTCCGATCCTTTGAAATGTTCTTCTTTATAAAAAAAAATAAAAACCCTATTTATTTAGGGAACCATAAAACTGTATTTTGTCTCTTCTCCATCCTTGGTCAAAGGTCATCTGCCATTACCATATCTTTGTAGGATTATAAACTGTCTATAAACAGAGAGATAGGAGTAGTTTATAAGACGTTGATGCAGTTGGTGGTTTAATTGGTATTATTTTATTTTATGACGATAGAATTCCCACATAAATACATCAGACTATGTCAGCTGAAGCACAGAAATGAGTGAACTGTTTGTGCGGTATGTGCAATCCGATTGTGATTTTTGTAGAAAATCCTCTCAACCAATTGTAGCGCACAGTTGAACCTAGAAGCCACAGCTCAGCCGCATAAAGTACTTCAACTAGGTCGCGTGAGGCCCTGATGGTGCTAAACGCTGGAGTGTCACTTAGCCGAGTACAGGGGTTAAAGTAAAACATCTGCACTGATCTCAGAAATAGCCCCAATGGAATCCTTAAGACTGAAATCAGTCACCAGGACTGAGAACTTTAACCCCTGCGAGTACCTCAACAGGTTCTCAAAGTGAGGTCCAGGGACAACCAGGGGTCCTTGGGGGGCTCCCCAGTAGAATGTGTTAATAAAGCATCAAAATCAGTTTAACCACTTTAAGCCGAGAGATCTACAAGCTCACATTGTAGATCTGCTATTTTCCTGAAGAATTTTGTATTTTTGAATAACACAAATCTTGTGTGGGCATTACTTTCACAAATAAATATTTTTCTGATGGCGATCCGCAAACAAATACTTTTTGAGAGCCGCTGCTGTTAAGTGTCTTCTGCATGCTCCTTATGGACTCTCATGTTGCTTTGTTCCATTACCTGTACGTGGTCTCCATTAAAGATGCCATCCAGAATGAGAAATGTCCAGATCACAGGCCACTCGCATTCTATATTCTCAAACAGCTTCAGCTCAGCGGGGTCATAGTGCAGACGAGAGGGGTCCTGGGAGACAGTGGCAAAGCACCTTCCAGCTTAAAACATTCACTTTAAATATTGAAATATTGAAATTAAATATTTAGTATCTTCTAGTAGTACACATTGGGGCCTATTTTTAAAACTTAGAGGCGTGGCCAATGCTGTTTTACGGTAAAGAGCCCTGAATTAGTCACACCATTGCACTATGACTAATTCAGGGCCATTTACCGTATAGCGCCTTGGCCCAAGCCGCATTTTACCTTCCTCAAAATAGCTAAACAGCTTTGGCCACGACTCTCTGGTAATTAAGACACGCAAAATAGGGCCCAATGTCTTCTGTCTTAAAACTTGCAGAAGTGTCTCTCCTGTCTCCCCCTAGCAGCTTCAATTATGCCAGCATCGAGTTATGTTATCCAAATTGAAATTTTATTCACAGCCGGGAGGGTTTACCAGGCTAATACAAAATATATGAATACATTTTAGAAAAAAGAATGGACAAAGAATGCGGTACCTCTTGAGGACAACGGTATCCATCCCTGATGAAACGACAGCAGCCATATCGACCCTGAAAGTATGAGGAAGAGAAGGAATATTATAGTGTGTGGTGAACACTAGATGAAGGTATCGCACCTCAGAATGGACACTGGTGTTTGGAAGTAAACATCAGAGACTGCATACTCAGTCTGTTTGTCTCATTTCACTCACTTCCACAAGTGCTTATTATCCAATAACAACAACTTAGAACAGAATGGAATAGTGCAAGACTTAATTAAGACGTTCATTTTACAGTGAAATTAACCGGCAGAGACTTTCTTGGTAGACAGTACCTGCAACTTGAAAAAGAGAGGAGAGATCCGAGCACTCAAAAAGTTAAAAGAGGTGGAGAACGGACGTAAAATCGTTTTTACCTCCGTTCTCCTCCTCTTTTAACTTTTTGAGTGCTCGGATCTCTCCTCTTATCCCACTGATCCTAGAAGCACCCACCACACGTTTTTAACTTTGCTGCTACCTCCTGTGAGCAGCTAGTTTCTCTTGTTCTTCGCAGTACCTGCAACTTGTTTATGATCTCAGACTTGGTGATGGCAACCAGGTCAGCGTCCTCAACCGCAAAGGCGGGGAATGAGATGACAGACAGAAGTCCAGCATCAATCTCCTTGGAGGTGGAGGCCCTTGGCAGCATGGAGCACAGGATGGACTGGGGAGATCAATATCACCGTTATTTCATTATTTTGCTTCAATTATGATTAATGTATGATTCTTTTGAAAGAAATTGTGAAAATAGCTACAAGCTCACAACCCTGCTTCTCAATTGTTCGATTAACCTACATGAGTTATTGGTTCTAAATATCAGTTTTGATTACTCTTCTGATAAATTGCCCAGCCCTTTGCTGAATAGTGAGAGGCAAATAGACACAGGCGGCCTACATGTCATGAGTTGAACAGGTTGACGAAATGGTCTCCATGTAAACACAGTCACTTGAATGAAGACAGGGAAGATGTTTGTGACAGTAGTCAGTGAGAACACTCCACAGCAGGTCAGTCATACCTGACAGTGTTCCACCTCGTCTGGTAAAACATGGATCACTGACTTTGGCCCTCCATTCACCCCAAACAGATCCAACTCATCTATAGCCTCCAGAGCTGCCTGCAAACACACACATGCCCGCACACACACTGGAAAATCTACCTTCTTGTTTTTAGTTGTCTTGTCTTCATGCTTCATTCAGGGTTTGAAGGTGTAACAGTGAAACAGCGAGATAGATGTACAACACATACCTTGGCCATGCCCACAGAGCTGCCATTGAGCTCAGGGATGCCCTGGTTGGTCTTGTCCCCTCGCTCCCACATCCCATAATCCTACAGGAACAAAGATCATCGTGACAACAACGCTAAACCAGTCTCATAACTCCTGCCTACTTTTGCCGCTGTAACTCTTGATTCTTGCCCACGCTTACAACGCTCTCTCACCAGATACTGTACATGCATGGCCCTGCCCTTCACAATATCAATATTTTTCATTATACCAGTGAAATTACTTCTCCGCTCCCTTTATCACAATGTTTCCCCTAGCTCTGTGCAACATCCCTCCTGGGTCCTCTTCTTACTGTCCATCCAATTAGTGTGTCTGCCTCTACATCTCTGTATTTACTGTACATCTCTCCCACCCAATGAGAGTGCTACTGTACTTACTGCTACTTTGTAGGCAGCCTCTATGTAGAAGACCAAGTTCTGGATGAAGGCTACCTCGTCCAAGTTAGAGATAATACGCAGACCTGCACAAAAACATGACATGCAACACAGTACAATCAGTGCTCATATATCCATTTGTAATATATATATCTGAGTGTAGGCATGTAACCAAAGGATAGCATTTGTACGTTCTCAGTTGAATTAACATTCAGGGTCCTATTTAGACGACCGTGGCAAATGTTGTAGCTAGAAATGAAGGAGAAAAAAAATACATCCAGCTCAAGTGGAGTAAGGAGGTTTTGGTCGCTTTTTACTACTTTTCAGATTGGTTCAATATTTTTTAACCAGCGTAAAGTGTGTTCAATAGCACTGATTTGTGAAGAAGAAAAAGCCTCCCACAAAACCCACCTCTTTAGACTTGACTTCCCCGCCTAGATCTACTCTCCCTTTCTGCTCATTTAATTTTAGCCTTTTGTTGTTGTGTTAGGCCACCTCCAAAACAGACATGGCCAGCATTAACAGTGTGACAACCATGCATCCATTACCTACAGTATGCGCACAGCAAGATCCTCAGTTGTCCCCCTGAGCATGTTGTACTGTAAGGACAGCCAGCCTACCTGAGGCAGTCATCTGTGCCAGCAGCAGCAGGTAAATGGAGGTGGCATCCACCTGCAGATGGCCCCACTGGTCGTCTCCCACCACTGTGGCACAGGTGGGCGTGTCGTATTTTGCGTGCAGGCAGTCCTTGGTACTCTGTGTCTGTTTGAACTTCTCCACCTTGTCCACCTGTAGTGTCAAACAGGTGGTCACTGCTCATGAAGCCAGGTTTGCCCTAGTGCAGTGTTTCTCAAACCTTCAAATTTCAACATTTCAAATGGAACCAAATGAACCCGATTGGTTCCATTTATACACTGTCAGAGTTACATAAAAGGAACCCACAGAGTCCCAGGAATCCACTTTGAGAACCACTGCCCTAGTGGGTTTCTTTCAAATATGGGTCAGACAGGACCAAGAATAGCATCATTAAAATGGCAGAGCATCCATATCCTAGAGAAATTGACAGCTTAGATCAGTGGTTCTCAAAGTGGGGTCCAGGGAACCCTGGGTGTCCTTGAGGGGGTTCCAGGGGGTCCCCAGCAAAATGATATTGTTAATATAGCATCAAAAACAGTTAAACCAATTTAACCCTGTATACATTGGCTTTTTATAGATGATCTACAAGCTCACAACACGCAGAGATGTGACACATTGTGAACTTGTAGATCAGCTATTTAAAAAGAAACTTGAAATAATTTGAGACATTTTGAATATTTTTTAAAACATTTTAACACAAATATTGTAAGGGGTCATCGATTATTATTGTTGGAGGGGGTAGGGTACTAGTGACTTACCTGCCTCATCATGCACTGCAAAAGTCCTTGCATCAGTTTCACCACACTCTGCCAAGGAACAATAATAGTTAGGGTTAGTATAATAATAATAGTTAAGCCCTAAACATTCTCAATACAATCAACTACTGTATGACATTCCCCAAAGGGATGCCAGGTTGAAAGTGGATATTCAGTACTTTGACTTATTCCATCACAGAGGTCTTCATTAGCACACTTTAATTTATAAAGCTGTATTAAATTGCCATTTTTTATTTTTATTGTATTTATTTATGTTTATTTGACAGGGATAATACAAAAAAATGTATCAAATTATAAAAAAAAAAAAACATGAAACCGTTGCATTGTATATACTGTAGGGTTCATAGCCAGGGCTAATTTGCGACCCTAGTCCCTGGTTAGGCTTTTCTATACAAATATCTACCGAAAATACTATTACAAAAGGTACATGCATGAAGCTCTAATCTAAAAACTTCAAAATCTATAACTTTCCCACAGTCAGAAAGCAGTGACAAACATTTTAAAAGGTGCCTAACATGTTACTGTTCACAGCTTTGATTTGATTTTAACCAGCATTTAACCTTTTCATTAAATATTTTGAAGCCAGTTTGTTGGAATCAAGTTGTTTTGCATTGCTACCTTGCTCATGGCCTTGTGATTCTATTAGTACCTGTCCCTTTAACCTGAGGCCAAAGTTCAAATTCATGACCTCTGCTCCAAGGTCCTGGGGCCAGCTACAGAAAGGCATTAAACTGCAGCACTTAATCCATTTGGGAGAGTTTAGTTCATGTTACACATTGAGATCTGCAGCTGTTCTGTTTGACATGGTATCAATGTGTAATGTTAATGTATAACTTTTTTGGATTACCAGCACTCAAGAAAGGTTATGTCCTTCAGGTACTGTTATTTAGAATGTCATTAATGGCACGGAGCCATTCTAAATAACAGGACACTTCCATGAAAGATGTAATTATTCCTTGCAAAATAGCAGATGAGTCTCAACGGGACTCATCTAATTAAATAAAGGAGAAAGAGAGAAAAACAATAAGGTGGTCACTACCATAGCAATACCATTTTCCAACAAAATAGTCACAGAAACCATGACACTGCCCCCTTCTCTCTCTGTCTTGTGTAGCTAGGACTGGGCAATCTATCAATGTTATATAAATATCATTATCTGGATATGAGACTATTATGCTATCATCTGGGATAGCATTTTGGATATCTTTCACTGGCTTGAATCACTTAGCTTCGTGAAGCCTCTCCCGGAAATCAGTTTCCCTAGGAAATGTAGATTTCCGGAGGAGACTGATTTATGAGGTTATGAATCACTTAAAATAGATGATCTACAAACTCACAATGCATTGAGCACGTAAATATGTTATTTTCTCTATTGCTGAAAATGTTTGGGAAAAAAATAATAATAATAATTATAATACAATATTATCATCACAGTCGATATTGAGGTATATGGGCTAGTGATTATGATATTGTGATATTTGCAGCCCACCTGTTCCAATTCATAGGCCTTGGCCCTGTCTTCATCCCGGTCTGCATTCTTGCGGTAGGCCATGCCCAGCCCCCACACAGACAGCACACTGTACACATTATCCCTCACCCAGGCATCCTTCTTCTCTGCACTGGCAGCCAGTAAACCTGTTACTGGGTTCTGGAACGAACACGAACGCGCACACGCACACGCACGCACACACACACACACACACACACACACACACACACACACACACACACACACACACACACACACACACACACACACACACACAGTGTAGTTGTGGACACACACACACACACACACACACACACACACACACACACACACACACACACACACACACACACACACACACACACACACACACACACACAGTGTAGTTGTGGAACACTGTTAAATAATTATTTTGTTCAAATAAGTTGAACACTTAAAGGAGTCATCCAGACCAAAACACATATAGGGTTAAATCTGTCTTTTATCATACCCCTTTATACCTGCTTTATTCAATTTTTTTCATAGCTGCCCCTGTTGCTAGATTTCGGCTGCCCCTGTTGCTAGATTTTGCGGGCCCTCTCATAACTAACAGAGTGTATAGCCTTTATACTAGTGCGGTTATTTCTTCAGCTTCAAAGTTAGTATTTTTTTATTGGATTGTGTTTACACAACGTCCTGAGACCAACCAAACCGCTGTTTTGATCTCACAGGCACCCTTACTTGTCAAACCGACCCCTCCCTCCCCTCCCTTTCTAGCCTCTCCTCTCCCTGCTCTGGTGCAGAGCAGAAGCCGTTTGACAAGTAAGGGTGCCTGTGAGGTCAAAACAGCTGTTTGGTTGGTCTCAGGACGTTGTGTAAACACAATCCAATAAAAAAATACTAACTTTGAAGCTGAAGAAATAACCGCACTAGTATAAAGGCTATACACTCTGTTAGTTATGAGAGGGCCCGCAAAATCTAGCAACAGGGGCAGCCGAAATCTAGCAAAAGGGGCAGCTATGAAAAAAATCGACTAAAGCAGGTATAAAGGGGTATGATAAAAGACAGATTTAACCCTATATGTGTTTTGGACTGGATGACTCCTTTAAAGACAACAGTATGTAAGCCATATGTCAATGTCACTGTTGTACTGTAGGCCTATGGCAGGGGTCTTCAACGTTTTCAGGCCGGGGACCCCCAAACTGATGGGGAGATGGAGCAGGGACCCCCTACCACCTCGTAGGGTGGGGGGGTCGGGGCTACGACATATTTTTTATTTTAAACATGTACAAGTTACAGCGAGCAGGGTGGGCCGTACCACAACCATTTCTAAACATACTACTTATTAACTGAGAACCAATGTCAATAATATCAACAATCTGTCAATTGCATAGTAATCATGTATTCAAGCTATTCAAAATGGATAGAATCATGATTTATTTTTTAACATAAATGTGAAAAATGGTAAAAAAAAAATAAAAAAATAAAAATAAAAAAAGAAAAGAAAAAAAATTATTGCTTTTTTTAAGCAATAATTTCGTGGACCCCCTGCAGTACCTCCGCGGACCCCCTAGGGGTCGCGGACCCCCTGGCCTATGGGACAGTAATAATAATGAGCAGCCCTCAACAGAGTGTGCACACAGTGTGAATTCAAGTGGTGAACAGATAAGGCATAACTTCCAAGCTCGCAGCTTTAGGTATTTATTTTGGGGTTGAACTTTGCTCAAGCACAGAGCAAGCATGGTGGAGTCAGAGCATATAGGCCTATAGACTGTCTGTATGTAGGCTATACACAACCTATTGTGTACATGTACATGAATGAAATCTGATTCATGTGGGGGCCGGGGGGGCTGATTATGTAAATCAAACATACAGCTTAATAGTTACATTAAAACACTACTAAAATACATTTCCCCCACAACAATGTGTCATCAGTTAACACAACAAGTGGAACATCAGTGGTTCTCAACATGGGTCCGTGGACCCCCACCAGAGCTCCAAATGGAACCAAATGGCCCCATTGAGGAGTAGAATGGGGTCCTAGACCAAGACAAAATTCGTATCAAATTGAATGCATATCAAACGGGGTGTAACTATAGCAGAGAATCACCTTAGAGGACTTACCTGATGGCATAGGATAGTTTCATGGAGTAGCCTAGCATACCCATCAAGTCTCACTCCCGAATTACTGCGGCTCCTCATTATTACGCCTGGTGATCACTGCACAGAACACATACCACCACCAAGTTGCATTATTGCGATTATTATGGTCGGTATCATTTGCTATATAAATGATAAATGCACGGAGCTAAATTCGCTAGACTGAGCAGTATTTCGTACGTGGGTTCGAGCAGTCACAACATTGTCGATGTCAGCGCACCAGTGGTCCATCCGTCGTGTGTTCAATGTTCAGATGATGTCCTGCAGCAAGCATGGGTCTGCGGTCTGTCACGTTCACTTCAGCTCCAGCTGTAGTAGCTGCTGCTTCGCTAGGCTTTGCAGTAGCATCAGCTGCACAGCCACACACAGAGCAGCACGGCACGAATCACAACCTGACCTGTTGTGCAGATGTCCTGTTGTTATCAAGGTCACATTGAAGATATCAAGGTCACACCGAAGAGAGTCATACTTGCGACTTCTCGGGAAATGGACTTTCAAGCTTCTTTGGTACAAACATCCGTTCTACAACAGACGCTTGTTTCATTCATCGCCAGCAGGGGGTGCTAGATCACCTAATTGCTATATAATAAAACTGTAGTAACAATGGCACTGAAATGAAATTCTAAACACACGCACTTGGTTCCTGACTTGGCGAGTTCAGCACCTTGGAAATAAAATTAATACTTTCCTTTATCTTTATCTTTATCTTAGCCACACCAATCCTATCCTTGAATTTAAACGGCTCAGGATAGGCCCATTGATGTTTGACATTTGTCTTATACCCAACCTCATGTGCAGCTGTAGTACACCGCTACCTCGTGTCCAGAATTATTAACGGCAATAACTATTGCTGCACTATTGAACAGAAATCTGTTACTGTACAATACATGTTGTTAGTTAAAACGTAACGTGTGTATATCATTTCTGTTCTTCAGATGTCACTTAATGATAATGAAAGAGTTTAAATCAAATTGTTGGTGACCCCATATAGGCCAAGCTATATGTAATATCTCTTTCAATTTATAGACCTATCATAAACAACATTCTTCCAGAAACAGAAGTCAGACGTTTTGCTTTGCTTGCACTGCCAAAGTTTGAACTGACAAGGAGTAGAAACACAATTAGCTTACAACCTTGACTGCATAATACAGTGTATATTATCAATAGCCTCAATATCAGATTTTTAAATACAATTATGTAATTATGACCAGCAATGTTGTTTTTCCCTGGGTTGTATACTGGCATTGAGCTCGGTCTGTCCAATCATAACAGAAATCAGAAAAATGTCTAAATTGTATAAATTCATGTCTATCTCCACATTAACGGTCTAAACTCAAAAACCTCCTAACTCCACTTGGAGCTGTAACCATGTGGGTAAACCGTAGTCATGATAATAATGACACATTCATCAAGTATCTGACAATGTAGCCTATATTGTGTGTGCGTGCCATAGAGTTATAATAAGAATGTGCGTGCGTGAGCTAGAAGAGAAGACGGGTCTGCCTCTGCCTGATTGAAAAACGTACTGTGACTACATTACTAATCACGCTGAGAAGCTGAACAGCGTGCTCTAGTCTGCATTGCTTAGTTGCGATCATTACATTCAAACCAAGAGGGAATGAATGGGAATTGTGCATGACACCGTAGTCATGCAGTGGAATGAAATGCCCTCTCTCCACAACAGCTTCTGAAGTGAGCTTTATGGCCATACATACACAGTATCATCCCCAGTATATATTAATGTATATCCAAGTCTGAGAGACAGCAAGAGATCTATACACAGTAGACAGCTAGAGATCAGAGCTATGTATGTTATTTTGACTACCACCTGCCTGTGTGATAACTAAGCTTTCTCTGTCAAGGCTGCGAATAACGGATCTTTCTTCAGCCTATCAAATCTCCTCGTGGTAGATTATTAAACCAATGACAGCACTCCTAACTGAATTATCAGCTTCACTCTCACATCCACATCCCACTTCTTCTCTCACTCTCAGTCGCACCAGTCGTTAGCTAGCTAGCTTAGCTAGTGGGAGAGGAGCAACAACAATAGTTATTTTTTTCCCCCTTTCATTTTGGGGGAGCACATTTATGTTTAGTAGTTTGGATTTTGTTCACGTTGCCAGTCGTCAGTGTGACTGTGTATCAGTCGAAGGTAAGCTTTTGTGTTTACTTGTGTATGAGCATCGCTCTCAGGAGAGGAGGGGGGCCGTGATAACGACACATGAATGATTCATAAACAAACATGTTGACAAGGATGAGAGAAGCTGCCTCCTCCTTGTTTGTGTTGTCACTTTTGTCACATTAGTATCTGCACAATTTAAGCTTGCTAGCGTTAGCCAGCATAGTAACCACGCCCGAACAACAGACCACAGCACATACCACCGATGACAGTTCCTAGAAAAGCCCCAATATTATAATATTATATAATATTAAAATGTCCACTGATGAACGTAATATAATTTGATAAAACACACAGTCCTCCAATTTGATGGCAAGTCTAAGCTTTCCTACAGATGCTTAAGTTATTCCCAATTAATATTGTTAATGTATGGTTGGTGAAAACCATTTTGTTTGATTTCAGATTGATTTTCTATTAGACTATTAGAGGTTTGCATTGGAAAAGGTTGATGACAGTACAGTTCACTGACACTGGTACAAGGTCAACTAAAAGGATAAACACCACAAGAACGCCTTTAGCTTAATTGTTTCAATTTAATTTATTGTTTCAATAATTGGGATATTTGGCTTGTTTCAATTCATTTACCAAATATCGTACATGAAATGTAATGTATGAACTGAATTCCTCCCCTTTTTGAACTATTTCTAGGTTATAATAGGTTATAATAATCTAACCTTTCTCCTCGTGCATGTCATCCTACTAATTTATCCTCCCTATGTTCTATCACTCATTCCTTACTTTAGATGCAGTTCATGCTGTTGTTCAGCCGACAGGGAAAGCTGCGCTTGCAGAAGTGGTATGTGCCTCTGTCTGACAAGGAGAGGAAGAAGATCTCCAGAGACCTGGTCCAGACCATACTGGCCAGGAAGCCCAAGATGTGCAGTTTCTTGGAGTGGAGAGACCTCAAGATTGTCTATAAGAGGTAAGGGAAGTGATGGATGTGTGATGGTTCTAAACCAGGGGTCTTCAACAGGGGGTCTGGGACCCCTAGGGGGTCCTCAGAGTTACTACAGGGGTTCTTCCAAATCTTTGTGTGATAGAAACTTTGTTCTCCTTTTTTATATATTAACCACTTGAACCCAGTGGCGCCGGCAGTGGTAAAATAGTGAGGGGACGGTGATGTGGGCGTGGCCAGGTGGTGACGTCATAACCGTAACCAAACGTACACCTCGGACTTTAGTATAACTATCGCAACAATCACTAGCACAATGTGTTGTTAGATGACAATTGTTAGTAGCTCTGGATTAAGAATTGAATTCAACTTTTTCACAATACATAACTTGTTTTATCCTGCTTTTCTTATTTCAATATTAATTATTATGCCCTACAATGTTGTACGCCTATATGCCTTGTTATGCCTTCTGTAATCTCGGCATGAATGAGGGCTCTGCTGCGCTCAATGTATTTTCGAGAAAATACATTAAGTTTAAATGTGAATAAAGTAAGGGAAATTCCAGCTACTATATATAATAGTGAAAGTTAGAACGAACTGCTTTTACATCGTAGTCGACTGAGTGAGGAGAGAGAGAGTGACCGAGCAGACGCTGCAGCCCGGCCGTCAGTGAAGAAAAAAGAAAAGTAGACCTACTCACATGTTTTACTTAAGTAAGTAAAAGTAGAAATACTCTGTTAGAAGTCCCATGTCCAAAATACTTGCATAATGACGTTTTGGTATCAAAATGTAGCTACTGTATAAATAAAACGTAGTCATTTGCAGAACGTCCCATTTCACAGGTTTTAAAAAATGTACCATAGATACAAATATTTTAGCAGATCTAAGCTCACAATTATAGCTAAGCGTCGCATTGTGATCTTGTATTTTCATTTCTAATGGTCTAAATATATAGACTGAACTGGTTAATGTATGCCTTTATAATAATCTGCAAAGTAACTTAACTGTTTTCAAATATTTGTAGTGGAGTAAAAGTAGCCTACAATATTTGCCTCTGAGAAAGCCTAAAAAGTGTACTTACAGTAGGCTACTTGAGTATAATGTAGGCTAATTTGTTACTTTAGGCTACCATGCACTGCAGCCTGGCCGTCATCAGAAGTTCAGAACCGGTTGAACATGTAAGCAGACAGACTTGTGTATTGGAAGCAATTAGCATGAGTGACTGGGGGTCGCACTGGGCGGGGCTACTGCCCTCGCGCCGGTCGAGGAGAAAAAATACAGAAAAAAAAGAAAGAAAAGCTCGATAGCCTGAAAAGTGGGGTGGCAGTCCAGCCCAAACAGTCCATGGTCCGGCGCCTATGCTTGAACCTTAGCATTCATATTCTGAGATGGATCTTTAGCCAAAAATAGCAGATCTACAAGCTCACTTGGTGAGCTTGTAGATCGGCTATTTTGGGCAAAGAGGTTTGGTGTAGAAGGGAAAAAGAGCAGACTAAGTACAGAGTGAAAGGTCAAGTTTATTAAGTATTGACGGTTCAAGTGGTTAAATATATGAAACACAAATTGACATGAATCCAAAATACACAACGATTGTGCTGTCAAACGATGAAACTATATGGATTCTATGAAAAGGTTCTGGGGGTCCCTGCTTCATCTCTCTCTCAATTAAGGGGTCCTTGGGCTAAAAACATTGAAGACATTTTAATTTCAAGGACCTCCATAACTCTGAGGGTGTTCAAATGGAACCAAATAAGGGACAAAGTGTACACTCTCAGAGTTATAGACCCGTAAGTATCCATTTGGAACAACCCCTGAAGTGCGTGTGCGTGCGTGCGCGTGCGTGCGTGCGTTGCCTTGAATCTCCTTCTATTGGAATTACCATTATGTTAACCTGTATGTTGCCTTGCATCTCCTTCTGTTGCAGATATGCCAGCCTGTACTTCTGCTGTGCAGTGGAGGATCAAGACAATGAGCTGATCACTCTGGAAATCATCCACAGATATGTGGAGCTGCTGGACAAATACTTTGGCAGTGTGAGTCTTCTTTCAAACTTAACCTGACTTTTGTTAAAGTGAGCTTCACTACATGTACTTGCATGCATGTCAATGGAGGAAACAAATGGTTGCTGTAAATATAGAGAAATAATGGTTATTTATTGGTTACCAATTACCATTAAACATTAAGAACATAGAAACAGTACATTTCAGTGCGGGGGAATAAAACATGTAATGGGTTGTTTGGTATGACTTTCACAGGTATGTGAGCTGGATATCATTTTCAACTTTGAGAAGGCCTACTTCATTCTGGATGAGTTCCTGTTGGGAGGAGAGGCCCAAGAGACATCCAAGAAGAACGTGCTGAAGGCCATTGAGCAGGCCGACCTACTTCAGGAGGTAAGGACTGGTTCTCCATCAAATATAATGTATAACTTTCTTCTACACTTCTACAAAGGACCCATCTTGTTGGACAGGCCAGCTACTGCATTAGGCAAAGAATAGGCATGCATAGTACACCTGCCTATAGAATTAATTCATAGTGAAGCCGATCAATCAGATTTCCTTTTGCTGTGCTTTTATCTTTTGCTTCCTGCCCTCACTTACTTATGTACTTTGTAACATAGAATGCTGCCGTAATCAATCAGTACCTTTCTCTTCCTTGTCGCTAACCCTTTTGCTAGGATGCCAAAGTAAGTGTTGTCCTCTTTAAGTAGCATGCATGTTTGTGTAGCTGTAGAGCTTTAGCCCGTAGCAGTTAGATGGAATCCCACTGTCATGTTTAACTGTTCATGTGATATTGTTGCCTAAACAGGCCTATTTAAAGGAATAGGTCACCCAAAATGAAAATTCTGACATTATCTATTGACCCTGTCTGTCATGCTAGATGAAACACAGGTGAAGCGTATCACACAGGGAGTTTGGGAGTGCAACTCCGTAGCAGATTTCTCCAAAAAGGCTGAAGTCAACAGTGACCAGTGACCTTCCACAAAGGGCAACGAATGACCATAAAACTACTTACAAGGCAGCAGGATGCAGGTCTTCTGAAGCCAAACCATCCCACCTGAGTGGAAATGACCTACAGTATATTTACACCATCACTTAATGCACAATGCTTAACTAGAAGGCAACATATCTCCCCAAAAAGATGTTTTTGAAAAAGGTTTCAAAAATATTCATACCTGCACACCATGACATCTGGTGTGTTAACACAGAATTGGGAGGGATTTTTCTTTTCAGTAGTGTGCACTAAATGATGTAAATAATTATAAAAGGGGATATTTCGCACTCGCCGTTAAATCGTTTGGCTTCAAAAGATTTGGATTGTTCTGCATGAGTTGTATACCTTTTTTAGTTTTGGAACTACAGACACTGGTCACTATTGACTAAAGTTGTGACAACTAATGTTGGTTTATCAACTTTAGTCGTCTGTATTTCTAGTTCCTTGAGGTTGAGTGGATAATGACAATAAAAAATGTGGGAGAACTATTCCTTTAATGTAAACTATAGCAACACCTCATTGAGACAGCTTGTAACCAAGCAGCCTAGTTCATACCGGTAATAGTACTTTATGAAACAGAAGTCATCCACACACTCTTTATACAAGTACATCTGTTTAGTAAGAGCTTCACCATGTTCCTTTGTCCCTGCTCTTCTTCAACTGCAGGAGGCCGAGGCCCCACGGAGTGTTCTTGAAGAAATTGGTCTGACATAGATGCATTCCAACTTCTCACAACCCAGCATTGCTCCTTCTCATGTAGATCTAGCCACCTCCAAGCCTTTGTCTTGTCTTTCCTGTTGCGTGTTCTAGTGTTGTACGTATCTAAACAGAAACTAATGTACTACTCTCTATTGTCATATGATGTGCCAATTATGGTGTTTGTCTCTTGAGGTACCAGATCAATCTATGGCTCCATTCTGCAGCACCATTACATCTGTACACTCATACAAACCCTCAAAAGGTCATGGAATACAATGTTGTGACATCGTGAAAAGTTCAGTATTAAGTTAAATTCATTCATTGTCATCCTTACTGATTGGAGCGAGTGTGTGGAACAGTTTACCAGAGAGACTTAAGCTTTAAGTCTAACATATTTTTGATTTGTGAGATGATTAAAGATTCTTAAGTGTGCTGTTGTAAACATAACAGAAGTGTACAGTATATGGACATATCTGATTTATCACAGTGCATATAATATATATATATATATATATATATATATATATATATATATTATATATATATATATTACAAATGGCTGCTCATCCTCACACAAATATTAATGAATTCGTTACTTCCCCCTCAAAATGGCCTGGAATATAAAAGTACATTTCAAGTTTCTTCAGTACAAATGATTAATATCAAGATATGTTTTTAGTTTACTTGCATGTGATTCAGTTTACCAAAACAGATTGAACATTAAAATCAGTATGGCCTTTTATGAGAAATGTTTACTGCATGTCCAATTAGACAGAAATAAAACAGTATTAATGATTTTAAGCAAATTCTAAACCAATAACATGTATATTACGACCAAAGAACACTGTGTATATTTTTGTTAATGGCATCTATGGAAGATTCACTTTGCAAACGATTATAAGGGATTCTGAGCTATTAATCACAGGTAATTTGTGTTGTACTATTTAACAGTTTACCCAAATAGCATTTTTTTGTCATGCTTTGAGGTATAAAAGTCAGTTTGAATACTTTAAGTACCCTTCATTGTTTGTGGTTTTGTTTTTTTAGATTGTGACAGACATATCAGGGTAGATCATATAATTTTAGATTGCATGTTCAATGAGCCGTGGAGACCCAGACTAATAAAGCCTGAGTTACTTAGTTGTGCACAGGTGCTCACAACACAGCGTTGAGCTTGAAGAGGGGCTACTTTCGGTGTTTGACACCGAGCTTGCAGATTGGCTATTTCCAGTGCACAGCACCCACCCACAAAGTAACTCGGGCTTAAACTTTCACTGTATGCTGATCCCTAGCTGTCCGCTTCATTCATGTAAGTAATATTTGTTTACAAAAACACCAAAACACAGCTGGCTCAATTTGTAATCAATCATTCCTTTTTAGGCAATCATCTAGCAATTGTCAAGTTGATCTTTAATTTGTGTCAAAGAAATCACTTTTATATTCAAAACTGCCAACATGTATTTTTTTCTGACTTGATTAACAGGTAATAAATGTACACAAACTGAAAACGTGGCTGTCACATGTTTTTCGGTGCCTATAGTCCAAGTTCTTTGAAACCTGTTAAGAATACAAGACTTCAATTTCAAGGTAATCTTTTTATTTACACATGTACAAAATATGAAACTGAAAATGTTATCTTGAGGGCAGATTCTACCACAAAGGTCAGCACAATTATTGCCAAATAAGGGAGGAGTTGATCCCAGTCTACTACAACACAACTGCTATGATGAAACGAGGTTTGTTGCACAGGTTTAAAAAGAGAAGAAAAACTACAAGTCATAAGTATCAATATCCCCATTTTGTACAACTTCGTTTGGGACCACTGAGTGAGATGGACTTTTAACTTCCGGAGCAGTCATGGTTTCAGTGTTGGTGTCAGCACTGGAGTTCACATCTCCTGCGTTCTGAACCAGCTCGACATTCACCTCTTCTTCACCGGGACTCGCTGCAGGATGGTTACTTTCTCCTGGTTCTTCCTCCGACTCGTCCGAAGTAGCAGGCCCTCCAGGTGAACAGCTTTTCTTCTTCTTGTGCTTTTTCTTGCTCTTCTTCTTGCTCTTTTTGGAGTGTTTATGGCGACGGGGCGTGTGGGTGTCGTCAGGGGTTTTGTCCTTCCCATCCGACTTCTTTGGACTACTTTCTCTACTCTGCTTCCGTCTCTCCCTGTGTGTACTTCTGCTCCTGGACCTGTCCCTCGCCCTCTCCATTTCACCAGGGACCATTTCACTCTGTCTATCTCTACTTCTGCTCCTGTGCTTTTCACGCTCCCTGTCCTTATTCCTAGTCCGGTTCTGGTCTCGCTCTCCACTTCGGCTCCTCGACCTGCCTCGCTCTCTACTCCTGCTCCGATAGTGCTCTTTCCTGCTGCTAACCGACCTGGACCAGGACGACCTGTTATCCGCTCTCTGGTGATGGGACGCCCTGCTATCTCGACTCCTCTCTCTGCTCCTACTGCGGCTCCTGCGCCTCTCACTCCCTCGTCTGCTGTAAGAAGACCTTTCCGACCTCGGGGGGCTTCTGCTCCCGTTTCGTTGTCTCCAGGACCGTTCTCCGCATCGCTCCGAGTAGCGCCCTGCTCTGAGCGACCCCTCACCACCACGGTCTGGTGACATGTGTAAATCCCGATCGGCCTCCCAGAATTCATTGCCTGGGTTACGAAATACGTGCAGGAAGTTGCAGTGTTTCCCTTTTGGGCACTTCTGTCTGTCAAATAACCCTAAGAAACACACAAGATGCTAAGTTATTGGTGTGGTTATGTTTAATTACCATGCATCAGCTCCAGTCAAACCTATTCCTAACTTGTGTCACGTTATATAATCAACAACAGTAATGTTATTTTTTTTATAGCACTTTGCATACAAAGACATGCAGCTCAAGCTAGAATTAAGATGAAGACATTAAGTTTAAAAAAAAAGGTAACAATTGAAATTAAGTAATTGAAATAAGCAAGGATAATATCAAAATGATATTCATCTTTCAGAATAACTCACCACATATAGCATTTTTCCAGCGTGTAACAGGGCATATCTCACAATGAAGCTGTTTCCCAGCATAGTATCTGCCATTGAACTTGACAAAGGCATCTCTACACTGCTCCTCCCTTAAAACAAACAAGACCGAGAATGGGTTTTATGCAAATATATATAATTGTATTGTAAAAATGAACATGATGAATAGTAAAATAGTTGGCTTACGTGTCAAACTGGACATAAACATTTCCTCTCAAGTGTGGTTCAAAGTTGCAGCTGACCTAAATAAATGATGAAAAAATGAATAAAAGATACACATATACATAGCGTTGCTGTCGGGCAATTTTTGTTTTCGTAAATTAATACCCTACTTGATCATACTACAGGCAGCGTCACACAAAAACGGCAGATCTGCAAGCTCAAAACGCTGCGCCAAGTGTGGTGTTTTGAGCTTGTAGATCTGCTACTTTTGCTATTTTTTTCATTTGAATCCTGAAAACTAACAGTGTTGGACATAAGTTTCCACCTGACAGAGACCGTATACAAATAGTCTTCAGTTTGTGAAGATGTGAGGTAGGTTGTCTATAGGGCAAATATACAGCGAGACCCACTTTCATATTTACATGTCATTGACTCTTAAACCTTACAAAAGAAAAAAAAAATCTGTAGTGTTTTGTTTTCCCAAAACAAAGCTTGTTTCACATCATTATCATGATCTTCTTACCTTAAACTGCTTCACCTTGCCAACACTTTTGAACTCTGGTAAGACGTCATGGTAGAACTCCAGGAAATACTCCTGGAGATCCTCCTCACTGTGCTCCAAACACGCATCCGTGTCATAGTCGTCACGACGACACTGCTCCATGCCAAACGTCACAAACATGGCACGGATCATCAGAGTAGGGCTGGATGCAGGGTGGACGTGCTTACGAGAACACCTGCAGCACAACAGCAGTGTAGATTAGGCTTGTTAAGTACTTATTTTTCCATAAACGATTTTTCAGTAAAGAAAATCGTGTTTGACGATATTGTTATCATCCAAACTTTGGGTTTCCAAACTTCAAAGACAACACTAGAAAAGGGCACAGGTCTTGGCCAGGCCGGGTAGCCTACGGTGTTGTGTCGGGGGCTGTGTTGTACGGATTTTAATTTAAACAATGCAACCCTGCTTTCTGTTTCCGTCAACACCACAAGCAGAGATTCACAGCGATTCTTTCAGTGCCTCATGAACACAGGGGGAGAAGGTGATCCAAACTCACTGGGATAAAACTAAACATAAAGTATATGTGTACTATAAATGCACAGTAATAATAGCGTAACACAATTGTTAAAGTCGCATAAGAGATCGTCAGAAACTCATAATCTGCCTCTGGCAATGATAGTTATATCAAACAAGCAATAAAAGGATTGTATTTCTGTTTGGGAATTTTCACTACACATACATAAAAAAGTATGAATGTCATTAAGTTAACAGTAAACATAACAAAAAAACCTAAATGTACCTGTCTCCAAATCGACATGCTCCTGTCTTGAGGAAGAAGGGGCAGTTAGCTATGTCCCTTTCTGTTCCATAGTTTACAGAGTTCTCTGTCACTGGAGCCTCAGGATTCATCCATGGACCTCCATTCTCTAGCTACAAGCAAGTAAATAGACAAAATAGTGATTTCATAATTATTAAGTTGGCATCGCCATGCTCATGTTCCTTTTTCCACAGACTGACAAAACTGCATGAAATACGACATTGTCTACATCAGGTACCTTATAAAGACAACTTTTCAGTAGCTTCTCTTAAATAGTTTGGTTTCAATTGTTAATGTTCCTGACTCCGCAGTGGAGTCTGTGTAAAAACATCAGTCTTGTAAAAACATTTACAACAAAGGTATAATACAGCTACTGTAAATGTGCAATAGCATGAGTATTAGTACCTGACTCTCAGCCTGGTCCAACATTTTCTGAACAGCCTCCTACAAATGGTGTAAAGACACGGCTAGTGAAAAACTTGTAGAGGTCAACATGGCATATCTGTTACCGCACGTTAAGATTACATTCACCGGGACTGTGGAACAGGAAAAGGCACCATTTCTGTTTCAGGAAGTTAATATTAGACAACAGAGTTAAGACACTTGGGAGTTTTTCCACAAAGAACCACGTGTAAAAGATACATCCATGTCCTGTGAGTTGATGTTGATGGCAAGAGTGTTTCTTTTTGTGTAAATCTTAGTTAAGGAAGGAGATGGACGTTTATGCTCTCAGTCAAGGAAATAAAATTCTAAAGAGAATAGTGAATAAGGCAATGATATTTATGACAACAAAAATATATTTGTAAAACACACATATATATATAGCGATTTCTCAGAGCAGCAACCATAACTGCGGCATCAAGCGGCACCTTTGTGTGTGCGCGACAATGTGCAGACACCGCAGCACTCTGGAAAAAGGTCCATATACAGTATACAGTACGTATATACATATATACAGTATATATATATAATTCCCCATGTTAGCGCTTTAAAGTTCACACTAGTACTTATTCAGTTATGCTAATTAATTTAAATCTCATGAAAACATTTAAGGGTCCACTGGGTCAAAGCAGAAGAGGATATATTTCTCATAGTTTCTATCCTCCAGGAGCCCGTTTCACCTCTCTCTCTCTCTTCTTCTGTTGCTTTTGTTCTCTGTCCTCGTCCTCTTTCTTCTGCTGTGCGTCCCACTCCTCTTTTATCCTCCGCTGTGAACACAAGGGGAAGTGGAGCTGGTTGGAGCAATGATCATCTTTCTCACATTCTCACCCCCCACTGCGTCTCACCCACGGCGTCTTAGATGAACGCTGAAAGAATCCCACCGCGTTCAGGCAGGACGCCGAAAGCGCTGCGCTTCATAAGTAATGCAATTGCACCTTCTAGTGGTCAAAGAAAAAAAAGAAATCCCCTAATGGGATTTGAAACGACTACCTTGGGTTTCCCAGCTAACTGGAGCTACCGCTCACGCCACATGATCCAAGGTGCAACCGGCGCATGAGCCAACTCAGCACCATTACCGAGTTATGTGCCGTTATGGACAGAATAGTAAATATTCAGTCCCCCAGTATCCACGTTCTCAAAGATAAAGGCACAAAGGGGGTTTGGCCAGCCGTTCGTTAGCTCAGTCAGTAGAGCACGGTGCCCACTATAACCAAGGCCCGGGTATGCTTCCCACCCAGGGAGATAAATATTCGAGTCAACATGTGTTGGCGCATGCATACTAACACTCTCCCTGCGCGAAAGTATCCCAGCGTGTTTCAGGCATGACGCCATGGGGGACATGACATGGCGTCAAGGGTGAGACGCAGTGGGGGTGAGAACGGGTTGTCATCTAATATACCGACAAAACAAAAACGTCTTTGATGTGTAATGAGAAGATCCACATTACCTCCTCTTCTTCTTTTCGTTGCCTGGCAGCCTCCTCCCTCTCAAACCTGCGCATAAACTCCTCCTGTGCCAGCCTTTCCCTTTCCAGCCAAACCGCATGTAGCCGCTGCCTGTGCAGATGTCAACAAGGTTATTATCGGTATCAGTGGTTCCCACAAATGTTTTAATTTCAAGGACCCTGAGAGTGTGCAAATGGAACCATGGTTCCGTTTGTACACAGTTACAGACACCCTCAAGGAACACAGAGTCCCTGGACCCCACTTTGAGAACCACTGATCTACATGAATATCGCTGCATGTTACCACTACTACAAAGAATAAGCTTGTTAAAACCAACCTTTCCTTTTCAGCAGCCTCTTCTTCCTCATCAACTGCATCACTTTCTTCATCACCTAAAAGGTTGTTGTTACCAAGGCAGTGTTACATTAACTGTTGTTCATCAACCACATACATTATTCCATTTACATACAACTTGGTATAACTCATTAACTTCATACCTTGTCCTCTGGCTCGGGCCAAGGCTTGGCGTTTGCGTTTCCTCCTCTCTTTCTTCAAAAGAGCCTTGCGTTGCTTTTGGCTGAATGAAGACATAATAAACGGGTAACTTGATTATGGGAAAACTTTTGAGGCCATCATCTTACGTTAGAAAACAATTATAGTGATTAAAGATTTTAAATGAACAGAACAGATGAGTGTTCTTCAACAGGGGGTGTAGGACACAATTACTACAGGGGAACTGACACATTTTTGATATAGCTAAATGTTTAACCCCCTTTTCATGTAAATGTATTAATAATGATAATGTGTAAACAAACACAATTATAAATAATGATAGTGCTGTCAAATGAAGCATCATTTTGATGCTACAGTAGTGCGGTGAATGACTGTAACCTCGCCTTGCCTACCAGGCTTTAGACTGACTGAGGTCCCTTCCTAAAGCTATGAAGTGGACCAGAGCTAGCTGGTCTTCATCTTTCGCTAAGGGGTACTTGCAATGAAAAACTATGAAACCCCCTGGTATAGATCACGGGCAACCGGTGAGTAGAGAGCTATTTTAAATACCACTAACCTCAATGATGAAGCAGAGGCCAGCGAAGCCATGGATGCTGCAATTTGAACAAGAAAGCTAACGATTAGCTTAGCTAACAGCAGTTTGGTGGTATGATTCACCACTGAATTAGCATTTAGTTGAATCACATTAAGTTAATATCGCATTCCTTATGACCTTAAGTAAAATATGTGTTAACTCCGTTTAGGCATGGGTGTGTTCTCTATGTTTATTATCTAGCAATTCGCGTAATTAATGATTATTTGTTGTTAGCTCATGAATTAGCTGCACGAGTGTTGTTCTTCCTCTAGAGCTAAGGGGTGGAGCAAATACCAACTGCTTCCGGTTCATACTATCTCAGAATACGAAGTGTGTGTGTGTGTGTGTGTGTGTGTGTGTGTGTGTGTGTGTGTGTGTGTGTGTGTGTGTGTGTGTGTGTGTGTGTGTGTGTGTGTGTGTGTGTGTGTGTGTGTGTGTGTGTTTGTTGAGGCTTAGAGGGATATTCCACTTTAAAAAAAAAAAAGTTTTGTCATTGTATGGTCTAATCAGGCTTGTATGAATATCCTGAACAGTTTTTAATTTTCTTCATTCAGTATTTAGATATTTGATGTAAATGTTATCTGGCCCTCCAGGCTCAGGGCCTCTCCCCACACACACTCATTGTAACTTCAAACTCCATTTTAACCATGATAGATTCATTAAAAACACCCATTATTTTTTCTGGTGACTCATACTACCCTCCTAATACGTGAGCAGGCCGTGTTCTTTCCATAACGTTTTTCATGTATTTTTAATAATTCTTTGGGAAAATGGAAACAATTAAATACAATAAAAATATATAAAAAATACATTAAAAACGTTATGGAAAATACACTGCCTGCTCACGTATTAGGAGGGTAGTATGAGTCACCAGAAAAAATAATGGGTGTTTTTCATGAATCTATCATTAAAATGGAGTTTGAAGTTACAATGGGTGTGTGTGGGGAGAGGCCCTGAGCCTGGAGGGCCAGATAACATTTACATCAAATATCTAAATACTGAATGAAGAAAATTAAAAACTGTTCAGGGTGTTGATACAAGCCTGATTAGACCATACAATGACAAAAAGTTTTTTGAAAGTGGAATATCCCTTTAAGCCCGGATCAGAGTCTACACGCAGACATTTTCAGAGTGAAGGCAAACAAAAATTAATGCAAGAATCAATCATTTTCTTTACTGTTCAGTTGCTCTTTTATCAACAACCCATAAAAACAGTAGACCTATACAATACATTTTGTATGACATCATGCATCTGTCTCACCCTTTCCCCCATTGACCAAAAAATACATTACTGATAATATATGATTAAAGTGTATTTCATGATAATAACATTAACTAGAAAGGTGCAATTGGAAATTGTGCAAGTCCCCTTTCAAGTCAATGGGGAAAATTAATTCACTAATATTTAAGTGGCCATATATGGAGATCGCTGTATCAGTCCATGTGCCTTTCATGCCCATATATGGAGATCCCTGATGTCATCAATATTAAGCCCATATCTTGGAATAGGCTACCCATATATGGACATATACTGTGTCATTCTCATGTGGTCTACAGACACAATGATAGAGAGAGTTACGAGACTTACGTCGACTCCCATTGTAAGCGTCGAAAGCATAGTGGAAAGCTAGCTTAGCCTAGCTTACTGGACATTCTTAGCGAGCCTTTGCTGCTCTTCAGCCCCGTCCGCCCCCATTATAACCAAGGCATTTTCACTCGCTGGTAAGTAGACTAAATCACATCTGTTCCACCCTTTTTAACGCATTCACGGGCCTCTCCAAGGTAGACAACATTACTAAAAGGGTGAAAAAGACGTTATTTAGTCTACTTACCAGCGAGTGAAAATGCCTCGGTTATAATGGGGGCGGACCGGGCTGAAGAGCAGCAGAGGCTCGCTAAGAATGAGAACAGGCTCCATGCGAAGCCACTTCCGGTCTGCGGCGAGATCAAAACGTGTCGCCACTCTGCTTACACTAGCTGCTCTGGTGGTCTATATATGGACATACTCTGTCAGTCTCATGTGGTCTATGATGTCAGGCATGATGATGTCAGACATCAAATCCACATCATTAAAAAAAAATTAAAGTCAATGGAGAAAATTAATTCACAAATATATTTATATATAATATAACGTATCTCTTAGCAAAATAGCACGGATGCGTGTCCCGATGAAGCCGGTCGATTTGACATATGATATGGCCCAAGTGCGTGCCACCAAAACTGTGGGAGGAATTCTGCTGCAAAAAAGGTTAACTTGGAAGAATAAAGTCGGACAGGTAGGTCTACTATAGTCTGGTTACCCCTGCGGGGGAAACCACACTAACAAAAAGTGGAAAAAGGGCTTCCAAGCAGCTCCAAAATCATAATAATTATCATCATAATCATGTTGCATCATAATAGGGCTGGGTGACTTGAAATCACAATTATTTCAAACTTTTGCCTCGATTATTAAAAAATAAAACAAACATGTAGTGAAAATAGTAGATCTACCTGCTCACAACAATGAATTGTGTAGATCAATCAAGAATAAGATCAAGTATAATACAGGGTTAAAGGGTTAATAAGACTAATCAATTTAATGATTATAGATAATCTAAAGTGTTGAATTATGTCATGTCAATTTGTTTGTCGGGGAGGTGGGCCTTAGGAAGAAGGCTGGCCTGGTGACGCAGCGGTAGCACAGAGCCTGAGGAACCAGAGCATACAGCAGGTTGAGCAGCAAGAACAATGCCTGGCTGTCAACAGGCACTCTGTAGGAGAATGCGGTTCGAGTATGCATTGATGCTCCGATGTGACAGAACTGAGCCTATGAAGTTGGAGTCAGAGAGGAAAGAACAAGAAAGAGAAGGGATGGGGGACAGTAATGACACTTTTACAGTTTTTAATCAATTGAACCCAGCATCCATATACAGAGCCAACTCAATAACATAACATGTCAATTGGTTGCTCCTATTGTGAAGATTTCATGCAATGTATGTTTGAAGTTAACAGTGTCCAACAATTTGCATTTGTATCTGACTGCCTCCTAATAATGCATCATCACTGAAAAGGATGAATGTGATCCGTCTCATAGCAACTAAAATGTGTGCCTAAATAGCCTCTCTATTTATAGATTGGCTAAACAGCTGACATTTAAAGTGACTACCACGTTCGTACTGGTCTTATGTTAGCAACAGCTTTTGTTCCTTTCATGACTGGCACAGCAGTCAGTTGCGATCTCATTGGTTCCCTCTGTGTTCAGAGCATCATATTTCTTGTATGTCAACACATGCGCTGCTGTTGTGCATGTGTTCATAGAGACCCACAGTCATTTGGTAATGGAGAATAGAGCTGCAGTTTTGAAAAGTATTATTGGAGGTGATTGAGGCAATTTTGGCCAAACCATCACCCCAGAATGCGGATGCTAGCTGTGTACACACTGTTCTCTCCACAACCGTATAAGCCAGGGGTATTCAACTAAATTGTTCAGGGGGCCACATTGTCAGAAACCCAAGGGGCCCGGGGGCCAGGCACACCTCCACTCTGCAGTGCTCTAAACTGAAGTGACTGGAGTCTCATTTCTCTCCAAAAGCTCTTCAATGTGAAGAATATGATTAAGGATTACTTAATTATTATGGTAAGTTCACATATTTCTGTAACTTTCACTACTTTTGCTCCAGGGGCCACAGTTGAATATCCATGGTATAAGCCATCCACAAATGTGGATGGCATATAAATGTTATATAACAGTGTGGCCCCCTTTCTTAAGTAGGAATACATTTTAAAAGTAACAGTATACAATACTCTTGAGTTGACTTCTAAAGATCAGAAGAGCATGTTTGTGAATGGTAGGTTTCCGGTTAGTGAGTGGGCAGAAATCGCCTGTACCTTAATACACATTGTACAATTGCCAAGATGAGGGTTTTAGTGGGAAGCGTAAAAGGTGTGTAAATATGTGCAACTCTACTTTTGTGGGGTACTGCTTAAACAAGCATTGCTCATGGATAAATAAAGTGACAGCAAGTATACATAAGAAGTAAGCGCTCTGAGACTGAGTTAATATACTGAACCTGAAACAGTGACAATCCTCTTTACCTTCCAAACACAAACAGCACAATGTTCCCAATGATTAATGAGGACACTTACGTGGGCCAGTGCCCCTGAATGCACCAGGGTGAGGTCTGGCATCCACACACATCCTGGGACCAACAGTCCATATAGAGTGATGATATAGTATGGCCCAGAGTACAGCATGTTCACCAGCATCTGACAAATATAAACATTGTTGCTTGATCTGTTTTAGATCCACACATTAATCCACAGCTACAATGATAAGAAATGGAAAACGTATTAACACAATGAATATTACAATGTTCTTCTGCAAGTAAGAAAACCCTCACTTTTCTTCTACCTGTATTCTGGGATAGGCTGAAGGATCCTTCAAGTAGGGTTCGTACTTTAGTATGTACTCTTGACACCATTCACTGGGACAGTCCAGCACAACCTAAAACACCCTGAATGAGATTTAGGGTTCTCTACGTAAAGTCATTGTTCCATTCCAGTATGTTAAGGCTGTATGCTAGCTTGGTGAACATTGTGGTTAAACTCACCAGGCCTCTGAAGACGCAGAAAGCAAAAGCAGGTATGAGGTAGATGATGAATAGGACATCCAGAGGCCTTTGTAATACGCTTTTTTTCTGAGCCTTCTGGATGCTCTGAATGAGTTGTTAAGAGAATCAAACCATGGTGTCTCACAGGCTGAAAACAATACCTAAAAACATCCTGTAATATGAAAAAGTAATTCAATCAATGCATCTGTAACAACAGGTTGGTTTTCAACCTGAGTGGTTCCTACCAGCAACTGAACATCCCACGCAGAAGGCTGGCTGAAGATGCGGAAGCAGGCCCAGACAGACACCAACACATAAAGTGCATGGAAAAGGAAGAGGGGACTAAGATGAATGCCATACTTCCCTGTGAAAAAAAAGAAAAAAAAACATGACAAGAGTGTCTGTTTGGGTGAAATGTAAAAGTGTGGAGTTAAAATGTAAATACAGTGTATGTGCATCAGTGACTGTTTTAAAGAGGTGATGACGTAGTTGTGTACTTATTCTGTTTCATGTGTCTATGGAGAAAACATTAGTCCCCCAGGTGTGGTTATAATATGCAAATATGTCTTCCCTGTGTATTTTTGGTTACTTCCAAGTTCCTGAAAGCCTCTGAGTCAAAAGGCCCAGTTGAATTACACTGTGACATCATAATATCATCCTTGTCTCCATCCAACAACATCTGTGGGTGTGGCTAACTTCAGCTGGGTCACCACCCACCTGACAGGCATACTTAATGAACAGGTGGGTGTGACCACATAAAAACATAATTTTAATACTTTATGTACAGTATAATCATAATACCTGATGATTATGTTGTAGGGGGGGAAGAATCACGGCACCCCATCTTTAAGTCACTCAACTCAAACTGTGACTAAAACACTAAGGTCTGGAGTACTGACTTGTTTGGGGGTTCATTATTGCTGGTGGAAACATAAGGGGTATACTGTATGTATCCCATTATTTTTAGAGTGTACTCACCCACAGCATTCCCAAGAATGTAGACTATAACACGCATGAGAAAGGATCCCACCCAGTAGAGTCCGATGGCTCTGTAGCTATCTCTGTGAAAATGTAACACTTCAATTGCAAAATCTGTTTAACGCCTATATCATGTTTTATATTCATAGTATTTTTGCATGACACTGCTGTACGACCAAGTAGAAATCAGACAAATCGATTTAGTGGATTATAAAATATAGGCTATTTGATTTCTTTTTTTATTTTATTTTTTTCATGTTGATTCATTGATATAGGCTACTATAACAAGTTATCAAAACATATGCTCCTTGGCAGGGCCGGATTTACCATTGGGCTAGGGTGGGCACGAGCCCAGGGGCCTCAGGGGAGGGGGGGCCTCAAAAAAAAAAAAAAAAAAAAATTTTTTTTTTTTTCCAAAAAATATTTTTTGGATCCCAAAAAATGTAGTAGGCATGATCGCAAACGCGAAATTCCATGTTTAACCCCCATACCAACAAACATGGCAGCCATGTTTGTTTACATTTCAAGAAAACATAATGGCTGCTAGCTCATGAATGCCTGAACGGATTTCCATTCGGATTTTTTTGTTTGAAAGCTGTGAACAGTGTGGACACACGTGGTGCATGATCTAGGCATGGGCGTGCATGATCCGTGCACTATTAATTACATGGAAGTCTATGGAGAGGGAGGTGGTGTGGAACTTGGAAGCCATTTTGAAAAGACCCTGAATAAGTAAATTTAATGATGACATTTTAAAGTATTGCAATCCAAATAAAGTGATATTTGTGTTTAGTTACAGTACATTTTGTTTTATTATTGAGAGCTTCTGCTCTGCTGGCTGCACTGCATGTAGCTGCTCTGAAAGCTTAGTGCAGTCTAAAGCCCGCCCACTCTATGTATCCGGTACTTTACACACACATAGGCTACACACATGCACGCAAACTCCAATTCTGTATCCGCTTTAGACCCTTCCAATGAGCCAATGAGGATACACAGTCAGATTATACACGGGCCGGTCCGAAGGTGAGGTCACGGTGTGGTCAGGTGGACCGGAGGTGGAATTTTCGCGCGCGCACAAGGGCCTCTTTATTTCCCCTTGCCCAGGGGCCTCATGTCATATAAATCCGGGCCTGCTCCTTGGTTATGCAATTCATGTAAAAAGTACTCACTAGAATATTGGAAGATAGTTGCAGCTCTACCACATAACCTACCCCCAAGTAATTGCAGTAACCATTAGAAGGTACACAAGATAGTGTACACAACCATCCCAATAGGACATCATGTGTCCATGAGCTGTCTTTATGTGAGGGTCTGCCTGGAAAACAACATAAGATCAGTTTGAGTACATTATGTTCACAGCACACACATATAGTTTCTCTCTTCTGAGGTCATGGTCAATACTTGCCTTGAGATAAAAGGTCACGAAGCCATCAATGATGTTGTCCTGTTCAAGCCCAATTATCAAATTCACCACACTCATGAATGCATTGACTGCATACACTGTGGAAGTACACACATGGTTACTGTAGGCTACGTGAACTGGATGAAAAGTAAACTAAGATCATTGGTATAGAGTCTATATTACTATTGATTTTGAATTAGCCTATTTGCATAAGCTCCGTAGCATGTTTGAACTGTACCATAGAAGAGTGGATCTTCAGGGAACTTCTTGATCAAAAAACGTGCTGAAATTGCTATGGTAAGAACTGTTGTACATCCAGCAAAGAAAACTGCTTCAGTGCTATAAAAGACAAAAATATAATGTTCATCATCATAAAATAATTGAAAAAAGTGACCTAGTTCATTGATCTTCACGGGCATGCCCTGACAATGCGATGCCCACATTGCTACAGTAGTTGTTTCCACTTTTTTACCTGTTGTTGTTAATGAGGGAATTTAATACATAGGAGATGGGTATGGGCATCAAGGACAGGACAAACACCCCTGTTCCAGCACGCGCGTTCATCGCAGACCCCAATGAGCAAGCTTCTTTCTGCGGATTGGGAATCTGAAGACGATTACATGATGATATTTCGTTGGCTGAAGATACATCATAACATGTCTATATAATGATTATCACGCACGCTACAAGTACAACCTACAACTAACAACAAACAACCCGGCTTGGGTTTTTAGACTCACTCAATTCAAGACTTCATTTCCCCTGACTGTGATCCATTATTATTACGCACGGACGCTGGTCGCTCTACAACTTAAGAGCAAGATGGGCGTTTTTGGAGACGAGTAGATATGGGACGTTCGCGTGAACGAATCGAGTCTTTTCAACGGCTCTTTGAAATGAACGATGGGATCCGGTTCGCAGTAGGGAGCCGTTCCTTTCTAATGAACAGTGGTGGGAAAAGTACTCAAATTCTTTACTGAAGTTAAAGGGATATTCCACTTTCAAAAAAACTTTTGGTCATTTTATCGTCTAATCGGGCTTTTATGAACACCCTGAACAGTTTTTAATTTGCTTCATTCAATATTTAGATATTTGATGTAAATGTTATCAGGCCTTCCTCCTCCAGGGCCACTCCACATACACACCCATTGTAACTTCAAACTCCATTTTAACCATGATAGATTCATTAAAACACACATTATTTTTTTCTGGTGACTCATATTACCCTCCTAATACGTGAGCAGGCCGTGTTTTTTCAATAACTTTTTTCATTTATTTTTAATAAAATATTATTGTATTTAATTTTTTCCATTTTCCCAAAGAATTATTAAAAATAAAATAAAAAAGTTATTGAAAAAACACGGTCTGCTCACATATTAGGAGGGTAATATGAGTCACCAGAAAAAATTATGGGTGTTTTTAATGAATCTATCATGGTTAAAATGGAGTTTGAAGTTACAATGGGTGATGTGTATGTGGAGAGGCCCTGAGCCTGGAGGGCCAGATAACATTTACATCGAATATCTAAATATTGAATGAAGCAAATTAAAAACTGTTCAGGGTGTTCATAAAAGCCTGATTAGACAATACAATGACCAAAAGTGTTTTTGAAAGTGGAATATCCCTTTAAGTAGCAATAAATACTGCAATGTAGAAATACTCTGCCACTAAGTAGAAGTTCGGAATTAAGATGTAGGTCTACTTCAGTAAAAGTAGCCTACAAACGTACTATTGGTATCAGGCATTAAAGACAAGTTGTCTACCTTCATTATGCAGATTGTCCCGTTTCACAGCCGGTCACAGGTTTTCCAATGAATATTTAATTCAATAATTTGATATAGGGTTGAATTGATTTGTAAGCTCCTAACTAAAACGAGTCTTTTGAACTGCTCTTTGAAAGGAACGGATCCCAGAGATCCAGCTCACTTCATAGAGCCATACATCCCATCTCTAGAGCATAGACTGTAGAAAGCTCTAGAGCCGAGGAGCCTGGGAGGAACCCTAAATGGTGGGGGCGGGGGGGGGGGGGGGGGGGGGGGGGCATATCTCGTGGACCACCACGCGCGACCACGGTGATGGACTGATGGTGACATCTAGCGGTAAAAGGTTGTAAATGGACAACGCGCACGCAGTCTGTGTTTGTAGCACATAGGGGTGTAGCAGCTGAATCAAATGAGCAAATGTTCTTCCGGAAGTGGACTGATCTGCTTTCAAAATAATGTTTGCTTTATTATTTATTGTAGGCCTACTATTATTATTTAGCCCCTTGTAGTAACTCTGAGGACCCCTGCCCTGGGGGTCCCAGCTTTTATGCTTCAATCATGATCCAATTTGACACTGTTCTGGAGCAGGAGCAGAGCAAGGACTGTAATGAGTAGCCTACTGAGATAGGCACAGGGGTCATTCCGGGGGTCCCAGGTGAGGAGAGACCCCAACCAAAAGTCAGAAAGGTTATTCTGGCTGCTTCAAAAGTGCAATATATAAAAAATGTTTTTAAACTTACAAAACAACTCTAATATTATTAAAATGTAACATTAACTGGCTGGCATACTGTTTTGTGAGGTCCTAAGATAGAGGACCCCCTAGGGGTCCCGGACCCCCTGTGGAAGACCCCTGGTATTTGCTACTAGCCTACTCATTTTTGTTTACAGAGCCCAGCTACAAAAACCTCTGTGCTTCAATTATGATGTTATTTGACATTGTTCTCGAGCAGGAGCAGAGCGATTACTGAGATAGGTATAGGGGTCCGTCTGGGGGGTCCCAAGTGAGGAAAGACCCCAACCAAAAAGTCAGAAAGGTTATTCTGGCTGCTTCAAAAGTGTAATAAATGAACTCAAAATGTTTTAAAACCTACAAAATAACTCTAATATTAAGAAAATTGGACATTAACTGGCTGGCGTACTGTTCTGGGAGGTCCCAAACGATATGACCCCCAAAAAGGGGGGTCTGGATAATTTGGCAGAAGACTAGAGACTGGAACACAACAAACCACCCTAAGGACTACAAACCATGGATTGACATAGACCTACTGCACATACAGTATGAAACAGAGCTGCTAAGAAAACAAGAATGCTGTTATTTGTTCCAAAAGCTTCACAATGCGACATAGCTCTGCTTACACAATGCTGTACCCCCTTCCAACTGTATTTATGTTCCCCATTTTCAACTGTTTTTATTTTTTATTTGTGACAATTGCTGTTTTCTCATGCCAATAAAGCTCCTTTGAATTGAATTGCTTGTCTGTGAGAAAAATAAGTTCTTGTTTGTACAGTAGGGCCCCTGCCCTGTTTTCAACTGACTGTGAACCCAGGACGGTATACACTTGCTATGCATCCCATCATGTCTATAATGCATTATAGTCAGCTAATAACCATGTATGATAATAGTTATAAGAACTAAAATAGGCTACACATAACCCTTTATAAGACCCACATGTTCTTAAATAATGACTGAAATATTATGCTAGCTGAGCAGAGCATTTCTGAGAGATTGAGTGTTTTTTGTTTTGTTTTTGTTTTTAGAGAGAATGTCTTAATCCAGCCTGCTATACTGTTTTGTAACTTATGTATGGGTGAGCACATAAAAGACGCGCCTTATTACATGGGCACATTTCATAATAATAATATTGCAATCTGACCTCTCTTCCCCTTCTTGAGATTCTGACATCAGTGGTCTGTGGAAGTTCATTCCCAGAAACAACTGATTCTAACAGCTTTTCTATGGAAGTTCTTGATTCCCACCAGTAAAGCCCCGTGCACACTGGGCCGATCCCGGGGCCGATTCCCCCGGGGCCGATTGTCGGGATGATCCCCGGGAAAATCGTTCGGTCGGCCCCGGAATCGGTCTTCACTCTGAACGGTACCCCGACACGAACGGATTATGTTAATTAGTTTTTTATGACATCGGGACTCGTCGGGAGCGCTCACGATAATATCAAAAAAGCTTGATATTGTCGGGTCATCGGGTAGGAATCCTTTACAATTAATGTCGTCTGAATGAGCCCACGGGATTGCTTCAGATTATATGAAGCCAGCTCTTCCCTTTTTTTTAGGCTGCGCAGAGTGTACACCTCACAATAGAATAGCCTACACTTTTATTATTATTATTACCTACTTACTTTTTACTTTAGCCTACTTTCTCCCTAAAATGTTGTAATCACTTGTTCAAAAACGTTATAGCCTATAGCGTTCTTTTTTTCCCTTTTTTTTTCTTCTGCGCAGTCATTTGGCGGAGTTGAAGTTCTCTTCTGCTCTATCTTGCTATATAGACATAGCCTATGCTCATGTGTGTAATGTCTGGCTGGTTGCTGGTTAAAATGGTGGTTGATGCTACTATGCCACATTATTCATATAATGTAATACTCAAGAGACATTCCATTGCATTCCTTTATTTTTTTTTTACTTTTACGCGCGGGCTGCGGGCACGTCATTGCGTCTCTCGTGCTGTCAGTTTGTTCATTGGTCCTCAAAGAGGACCGCCAGTCCTTGGGGAGTTCCAGGGGGTCCCCAGCTAAATGATATTGAGGAACCTAGGCCTGTCCCTATTCTATATGCTTGGATGAGGTGGTGGGACAGTAAAAAAAAAGCGAGAGGGTTAAACTTTTTTTTTTCTGCGACTGCACGCACACAACGGCGAGGTTTGGACATTCATAATTGCTATTAGCTGATTAAGCTCATGTCTGTTTAATGTCTGGCTGGTTGCCGTTAAAATGCTGGTTGATGCTATATGCCACATTATTATTCATATAGGCCTAATGTCATCATACTCAAAGTCAGAGAGACATACATTCCTTGGGATTTTTTTTCTTCTTTTTTACTACGTGTGGTCTTTTTTCTTGTTCTGTTTGGTGTTGTACAACTCATTAACACCACGCAATTTAGGCTATTGTTCAAATATCATTCCCACGTAATATTACAGTGCACACAGGATTATTTGGTCATCAAAATGCGCAGCATGGTTAATGTTCCCAAAATAACAGATCTGTTCTCTGCAACTTGACAGTGTATGGAACCAAGTGAACCCTACAGGTAAATGTTCCTTTTTGGACAGTTGATTGAAGGCTTGGATGAGGCAATGGATTTTATTAAATCAATGATATTGGAGATGCGACACTCTCATTGCACACTGCGAAAGTTTGCGTACAAACCGCAACATTCCAGAAGAGTGGCAGTGATGGAGACTGTAATCTTTTAAAATATGTATAGGCCTAGTGAATGAAATCATACTGGACGACTGCATTATTATGCCCTTCTTAACTATGCGTAAAAGGTAGGCTATACAATTTACACCGGCTACCAGAGGAGCGAGACGCGCGCTGGGATCCTTTCCACTTTAACTTTTATCACAGATGCAATATCTGTTCTTATTTTTATAGTTAACTTAATATCTAGGAGTCATGCAGAGCCAGATGTCTCGCTTGCTTGCTTGTCGGAAATGGAAGACATACAACACAAGATCAAAATGTCGTGAGCGCTAATATTTCAACATGCATGATTATGAATTATGAAACCAAATGTAGCCATACGGCGGTTTCATTTTACGCCCTCAAGAAGATTAATAGGGTCCATTTGGTTACCATCTCCATCATTAAAGCTGGGAATCACCTGGCACCCTCATTGTCAAAACATTAAACAAATGGCAATTAAACTGACGTTAGATAGCGAATATATTTGTTTAATTTCGTCATTTTAATATTATAAAATCACAACCCATTTCCTGCCCTCAAGAAGATTAATATAGGGTCCATTTGGTTACCATCTCCATCATTAAGCTCCCGATCCACAGGTTGAGAACCACTGCACTTGTCTACAGTACAGTATGTTGTCACTACCTGTACTAGCTACCTTCTTTATACACTATTATGGAGAGGTAGTTCACATTTTTAATGGAGAGGTAAAATGTCCTCCAATTCTGGAATGACCCATTTTGGTTACAACAATATATTCATTATTTATTTATATCGGTCGGCAAAGCCCATGGGACCTTCCGCGATCCCACGTTGGCTCGGGAACCATATAGTTTGAGAACCACTGCCCCTTTCAGATGCAATATCTGACTTAATAGGCTACCTAGTCATGCAGACAAACTTTTTGAAAATTTGTTTTACTCCAGTCAGCTGTTGCAGCGACCACCAGCTGGAACTGATGCGCTAATTATTGATCTGACCTAGTTTGTAGCGCACTACATCGTTCAAGTTCAAACTCTCTCGCATGCTCACAAGACGCTCACATCACAACATGTCGCTTTGATGTCATTCAGAATGTAATGGGCAATTTCCTATTGATCAGATACACACCTGAAAGCATTCACGCTGATGAACAGTTAATTTGAGCAGTGATGGAAAAAGTACTCCCATTCTTTACTTAAGTAAAAGTATCAATACTGCATTATAGCTACAAATATGTCACAGACAGAGAGAGAGGGAGAGAGAGAGAGAGAGAGAGAGAGAGAGAGAGAGAGAGAGAGAGAGACTCTTATAGCGAATATATTTGTTTAATTTCGCCGTTTTATAATATTTAATTGGCAGCACTGATGAAAGCACCATGCGTGCCTTGTAGAGAGGCTGCGCAAAAAAAGAAAAGGAAAAAAAAAGCAGTTGATGACCAGCGTGCGACGGAGCTGTCATTTGATGCACATTGCAATAGTATTTTGTAGGCCTACACTGTAAAGAGTTGAAGGGGGAGACCTTGAAATGTTCGAGAAACACAGAATCCACAACGCCAATATTTATTATAATGTAAATACAAATATTGGAGTTGCCCACAATCTGCACCATTCCAGAAGAGTGCGGGGATGGAGAGACTAGAGAATCTCCTGAAAGACGGACGGAATGTAAAGTAACTGAAATCATACTGGAAAGTAGGCAATTTCAAACGCAGTTTCTTTTTTCTTGTTTTGTTTGGTGTTGCACTGCGGGACTCATTGAATATGCGAACAGAAGGTAATAAAATGGATTTGGGAGCATAGCCTAATTACAATGCTTGTCTCATAAAAAACAATATATATGTTATAGTTGAAGGGCAAATACCGTTATACACAGTAGTATGGTCGGCAATGTGCGAGCCCATGGCACCTTCTGCGACCCCAAGTTGGGTCGGGACACATAGTTTGAGAACCGCTGCCACTTTGTCTTTCCGTGGAGGCTGGAGCCTTGTTTCTTTATTCAATCAACTGCCAGAAAAAAATAAAATTAAACTTTTTCCCCACTCAACTCTGGCCCGAGATCGCTAGGGGTGGTCATCCAGGATATCTGGCTCAATTGAAAAGGTATCAGATATTTCACTGGCACAGCGGGATATACCGGGCCCGAATTCAAGGCAGAGGATCGCTGTCGTTTGAAATGAACACCGATAAACCCCCGGGCACGAGATCTGATCTGATGCAATATCAGATAAGTAGTAACGGTAAACCTCAGCGGGGGGCGGGGGCGGACCGGTGCAACCATATGGGTGCAACTCTGCCAATAGGTCTTAACTTTGAAGGCCACTACCGGAAGTCCAATGTTGTATTTAAGCTGGCATGACACTGTAGGCAGCGCAGTGTAGTTCCCTCACTGGACGCCCGTGCATCTTTTGCGTGCCAGATTCTGAACTACAGTGGCACCGGCACGCAACTTGGAAACAGAAACGTGAACAGATGGATGGACGTGGACCCCAACATGTGTAGTGGGAATCTAGCTGTCATCAGCATTGGGATATGCATGGGATGTGCAATAATCGTCATGCAGGTGGGGGATCCACTGGACCCCATCAGCAATGGGTACCAGATCTGGAGGAGAACGGGGCTAACTGGGGCTCCGCTGCGAGCTGCGGTCTGCATAATCGCTGGCATGTCTCTCCTGGTCGTAGGCTGGCTGTACAGACTGCTGTTCTGCCCTCTGGAGCTGCTGAAAGCGCCGGATGATGTGGGATATGTGGCCGTGGACGGTCGATCCCGCGCTCAAGCTGCGAACGAAGTGCGCCGCAGACGAAAGACGGGTGAACTGCCGCCCGTCTACCCGAACGGCTGGTACCGAGTGATGGATTCACACATGCTCGAACGTGGCGCTGTCAAAAATGTGTCTGTTCTAGGTATGAGGGGGGGGGGGGGGGAAGTGACAGTGAGGATGACTCTGCACCGTGCACCTGTGTTACCCCACTTGGTGCAAACCCACTTATTATAACTAAACTCTATGGTGCAAACGTATGATTCTAACATTAACTATTAGGCCTATAGACTAGATGGGTGACACAAATTAGGGAAACTCCACCATAGGTTCAGGCTCTTTATTCTCATTGATTTTGAAGCTCAATCAATTATTAGGCTATAAGAACAGCCTGGTGCTTTCAGCTAAAATAGGCCAGGGTCATTTGTAGCCTACTGTCTGTGTCCAAGAAAGTATAGGCTTAATGACCCACACTCATGTAGTATATGAAATTCACACCAACTGTGGATGTGGGCATATATCCTATTGCATTCTCTTTTATCCTGCCATTTGCCTTTGTATTCTCATATTCAATTGTTCTTGAGCAATAACAAAATCATAACCTGCTGACTGTTTACAGTAAATCCTTCTGATATATCCTCAAAATGTTAAATGCATATAGGCTAACTACCACATAGACTGCTATATTCATTATTCAAAGTCAGACCCAATTAGGCTACTTACTTAGAGATGTGGTAGGCTACTTGATGTGGAATGATCTCTATTAACATTTCATATACTCTTAACTAGTCTGTGATAAGTCATTCAACAATTTCCTTGTATCTTTCTTTATTTTAGTTCTTAATTTGCATGTCATTTGAACATTCAGCAACCTCTGAACCCTGTCACTGCTGGCCATTATTGAACTAACCACTTAGCCCAATGCATTTTATTGCCTAATACTGACCGCCAAAAATAAGGATGACAGGTTGAAAGTTGTTAATTTTCCTGTGGATTTGTTGTATTGTTCAATAGCAAGGAAAAGTTGTCAAGACAATGTTGTCACCTTTGAACTTAACCACCTTGATACGTTCAAGAACATTATGTTGCAAAGCTATCCGCAACCACAGTTTGGTTGCTTGGAAACGCAAATGCAGAATCACCATTGTTCTGTCAACTAATCTTTAAACAAAGTAGGCTATGTTTGTTTGGAAAGTGTGTGAGACGCAAATGTCATGGTGATAAATATCTATTGTAACCTAATACCCAATATCTATCGCCATAAAGTCTGCATGTGAACTTAATGGGGAAAAAATTGATCGCCTTGGTGCCAATTCTAAATCTAAAATACCAGTGAACAACTCTCTTGAGCTTCAGTTGAACTACAAGTGTACTGCCATACTGGTTCTTGTTCTTGTCTTATTTATAGTTTCCCCAAGGAGGGAATCTGCTCTCACTGATTATGAGTTCCTTGAAATAGATTTTATTCGAATAACCGCAGATGGATATAATCACAAATAATAATTTGAAAGAATTGTACAATGCAGAAATAATGTAGGCAGAGCTCAGTAGCTAAGCGTGACAGGTATCTTGATCTAGTTAGGATTTGGTCAAAGCCGACATTTGAGTACTATTTTTGTATTTGAATGTCTATCTATTACAGGCCTTAATCACTAAATGATGGCAAGGAAATGGAAAAAATTCAACCTGGTAAATCCTAATCACAGTAATCAACAAATAAATCACTAAAGACTCACTCACTAACTTAAAAGGACTGGAGAAAGACACTAGAGCACACAGTTGATGTGTTTACGGATGAAATAAAAGACATGTACTCAGTCTTAAACTTTGGAAGGGAATTCAGTGATTTCTATTGCACATTTTTGATCATGCAGGGTAGGTTAACAAATAACAAGAGGTATTACTTAAGTTGAAGCTCAAAGTGTAATATCTCCCCAACACAAGCAGGCATTCTGTCTTAGCTCAGCATTAGACAATTCGACGCCCAAATTCAAATCTTACGGATTTCACATATTTTTCCAACCAGGTGAGCAGGTTGCAGTGTTCCGTGGCGAGGATGGGAAGGCCTATGTGGTAGATGCCTACTGCCCTCACTTGGGTGCCAATCTGGCTGTGGGGGGAAGAGTGGTGGGGAGCTGCTTAGAGTGCCCATTCCACGGTTGGCAGTTTCGAGGCGAAGATGGAAAGTGTGTGAAGATCCCTTATGCAGAGAAAGGTATGAAATGAAGGTGATTCTTTGCACTGATTGTAGCTAATGTCCACCTCAAGTATTATAGCTAATATAGCAATTACTTGGTGCTATGGTACAGTACATTGGCTCAGTGTGTTGGTGAAATGTTCAATTTGATGAAAAGATAGTGAAGCAGGTGCGAGTCACAAAAAAAGTGTTCTTCCAACGTGTCATTAGTCCGACGGTGCTTAACCCTAAACCTAACCCTAACCGCACGCTGGACTAATGGAACGCCAAACTATCGAAATAACCCGGTTATACAGTGCTTGCTCACTGCAGTAAGCACTGACTGCGTAACTCCAGTATGTATCTCCTGCAACTCATCTGTGTCACCAGAAAAACTCCTGTACTGATGTTATTGCCTTTGTCTTTCAGTGCCAGAGTTTGCCAAGGTCCAGCGCTGGCACAGCTGTGAGGTGAATGGACTGATTCTGGTTTGGTTCCACTGTGATGGACAGGAGCCATCGTGGAACACTCCAGAGCAGGAACAGATCACACGAGGAGAATGGGTCTACCGGGGAAGAACTGAACACTTCATCAATGCCCACATTGAGGTGTGTGTGTGTGTGCGTGCGTGCGTGCGTGCGTGCGTGCGTGCGTGCGTGCGTGCGTGCGTGCGTGCGTGTGTTCACATGTGAAATCAATGTTATGAAATTATCTACACAAAAATAACAAAGGACAGGAAACTTTTACGACATATCCTTCCGCATTAGGAAATTCCTGAGAATGCCGCCGATGTGGCCCATCTGGCTCACTTGCATGCACCAGGTATTCTGAGTGGAGTGGATCTACGCTATACCAGCAGCAAGATTTGGTGCCATCACTGGAAAGTAAGCCTCCTCTTGGGATGTCATGTTTTAAGTCAAGAACCACAAACGCTGTTGCACTCACCGCAAGTGTGTGTGTGTGTGTGTGTGTGTGTGTGTGTGTGTGTGTGTGTGTGTGTGTGTGTGTGTGTGTGTGTGTGTGTGTGTGTGTGTGTGTGTGTGTGTGTGTTTTCCAGGTTCAATGGCAGCCAGAATCAGCACCAAATGCGCATTGTTCTCAGATGCTGCTGAAGCATACTGTTACTATGTTTGGACGGCACCTGCCTCTGCTGGATGTTGATGTAGTGGCTAGACAGGTGCAGTAAATACCAGTTGTTCACCTTCATTACATACAGCTTAACGATCAAGAAGCAAAAATACAGACTAGACAGATGAAACAATAAAGTGCTGAATAATGACAATCAATGTTAAACTGTATTAAAAGTAGTAAAAATGGATTAAACATCTTTTTAATGATACGCCAGCAACCAGAGAGTAATCTACCTTGGTTCAGAAAGTGTCTTGTAGTCCTATAGATAGACACAAATGTTCTCTTCAACACCTATATGAATTGTATATTGCATTTTAAAATGGAAGGAAAAGGAACTCAACTTCAGGAAAGCCTGTTTGCTTTTAGTGTGTCTCTATTTGGGACATAGCTAATTGATTGGCAGGCGAGGGGCATTGTGCATTCAAATATGAAAACTGATCAAAATATATGTATTTTGTGGTTGAGCGATTATCGGAAAATGATTGGAGCCTACCCAGATATAGGCGTACAGCTTGCTGACACTGTATCACACAGCCGGTGTTGGCCAGACTAATATTGATACATACTGTATCTGGCACAACAAAAGGGCCACACTCCCCAGGAGAGAACACATACATTACAATGGACAGTATACAATACCTACTGTATCAAATACAGTAGCTCTTTAACTACACATTTTACATTCATGAACCTTATGATTTCCATAAATTAACTGATCACATTGTCTACTTGTTTATTATAGGTTGGCCCAGGTGTGGTCTTTCTGCTGTTTAACCATAGTTTCTTGGGCCGAGGGGTGATCATGCACTGTGTGACCCCAGTGGAGCCACTAGTGCAAATGGTGTCGCACACCATCTTCTTCCAGTCTAATATCCCTCCTCTGGTGCCCAAACTCATCCTCAAAGCAGAGTCTATACAGGTACAGTCACGAATACCCGCTTTTCCTTCATTGTAACTTGGTAATAAGCAAGTTATAATGTTTTTAGTGAAAGATTAGTTGGTATAATGTGTTAAAAGTACAAGCCTACTGGCTAGAATATTTCAAATTGGTCAAAGAAAACAATCTAATTTGTATGAATTAATAATCCCAGAGCAGTCCTTCCAGGCTATGGGATAATCACTATTTATTTTAATTGTATTATTAACCAGGCAGAAGAAATTAAGAACACATTATTATTTACAATTGTGGCCTAGCAAAAGAAGAGCACATAAATGTAACCACGCATACTACAGAGACTAGATAAGACAAATAAACAGACATAACAGTCTACAGGACAACAGCATTTGTCTTTAAGAAATTCCATAATAGTCTTTAAAGGCTGCGTAATAATTTAAATTATGTCAAAAGTAAAACATATGTCAAAATGATGTCAAAACTGTAAATTATAAATATTACTAGTGTGCTCATATCGTCACTGTCTGGCCAAAACCTCTTAACTCCATTTTTGAGGTTTTTGATTTTTTGGGCATAAATCAGGGCTATTGAACACCTTTTACATCTGAGTGTTGGTTAAAATAATATTGAACCAATGGAAAGTAGTAAAAAGTGCTTCGGTCAAAACCTCCTAACTCCACTTGAGCTCATTTACCAGAAAATTAACATTTTGGAGTTAGGAGGTTTCGGCCCGACAGCAGAGATATTATGTCTGCCTTTTCCGCTTCTGTCCAGTTTGAGCGAGATGTGATGGTCTGGAACAATAAGAAGTTCATCTCTAAACCTCTCCTGGTCAAGGAGGATTCGGCCATCCTGAAGCACAGGCGCTGGTACAGTCAGTTCTACAGTGAGAACAGCCCGCGACTGCACTTCCAGCGGGACACTCTGGACTTTTGACCTCCCTCAATTACAAATGAAGTGGAGGAAAGATCAACACTGAGGATGAGAGGTCAGATCAATGTCAGGCAAACATCTCGGAGTGAGGATCGTTTTTTACGTCTCAGGTCTTGATTATAAAAACGTTGGTCTTAAATTAGGTTTATATTCAGGCATTAGACACGAAAACCTTTAAAGATCCAACCTACCTATCAGGAAATGTTTTATATTCGTTTTGAGCATGAGCATCAAAGAGAATCGTTGATTCAGTTTTAAGAAGTTACGGTATGGTGCAAAACGTAAGGTTTGAGTGTGAGCAAGCATCTAAAAACGTTGCCGTCCGCTTAACAAACCCCCTGCTCTTCCTGGCCTATGCTGGCAATTTATGTAAATTGTTAGATGGCAACGTACTGGTATTTTAATGTTGTGTTGGACTGAGCTTTGACCTTTTAACAATAACACTTACACCACAAAACAACACATTTCACACAGGGGTGTCAAGCTCATTCAAAATGAATGTTCTTAGGCTATAATTGATTTCAGGTCTAGAGGAAACAGGGTCTATACACTTTATTAGCATTTCATGCTTTTTCAGGTCTGTACAAGAGCTCTATGCTTGCAGTGTCTTAGCATCCAACAACCTTTCAGTGGGCCTGTGCTGTGCACCTACCGGTACTTTATGCGTCGCCTTTCTATAATGGAACGAATGTCTGGATGGCGCTATTCGTTTATGGTTACAATGAGAAGCCTAATGGTCTATAAAAAATAAGCATTTTGTTCATTTGAGTTTTGGCACTCTGCACGCTATTGATTTTGTACAAAGTAGTATTTTAATCGGACAAAAGAGCTTTGAGATTTCTGACCATTACGCTCGCTCCTGCATTGTGTGCCCACTCCTGCGTCCTGCACCGAAGTATTGAGAAAAAGTGAGACAAGCGAGATTTGACCATTTCAGCACCACAGACAGACACATTTACATATTAAACCGTTAGACTATGTCAACAAATATTTCTTTCACTCAGGGCTTCATCTTTGAAGTAGAGCTTAATTTGACTGGGAAGAATTCTGGCACTAAGTCCTAAGACTAACAAAGTTCAATTTGTTTCCATCTTTGTTGGTAACACATTTGAGAAAAAGAAAAAAAAAGCAACACATTTGGACAACTGAGACATGTCCAAATGTCAGACTTGGCTCCTTACTTTGGTTTTGTATTGTAATGATTTGTAATAACATTCTTTTATCTTCATTTTCAACTTTTTTTGTTGTCTCCATCCTTTTGGTTAGCGTTACTTAAACCCAAAGTAAAAGGTTTGACCGCTCACTCCCGCCCACAGCAAATTACAAACCGCCCAGTCCTACAAGATTTGTGTTTTTTCCCACAGGACCTGTGGGATCCCAACCCCAATGCAGGGCTTTATCTGGTATATTAGTCCAAATTAAAATGTTACAGTATGTTTTGACATTTACAGTACATTTCTTTTTGTATTATTCTTCAGTCGGTACAAGCTCATTCGCCCCCACTCTCTAGCTATTGGCTGTGTTTTGACAGGTCAACGACTGGAGGGGTCAAAGATGAATTTGATTTAACTTTGAGCGCAGGGATTGTGCATGAGTGGCTCTTATACCGGTAGGTTCAGCCCAGCCAGTGATATCAACTTGATATTGTACTTACTTGATGTGGATGTTTCAATTTATGGATGTTGATTCTTTCCTGGATGTTTCATATGGACTTTCAAATACCTACATACTATTACTGTACATGTTAGACTGTATATTTATTGATTAATCTATTTTCTCTTCAAATTGGCTTTGTTTGATACAGTAAGTGCTTGATAAGAGATGGTGTCTCTTGCTGTAGTATCACAGTACTGTATTATTTTACATTTTAACTTATTTCTCAATATGTCAAATTGATTATCTACATCTGCCTTATTTCAATGCATTGGCACTCTTTCAGGAAAATCACATTTAATAATTTCCCCCCCCCACTATTTTAAAGATTTACTTTTGAACTTCAAACAGGTACAGTGAAGAGAAGGACAAAAAAAATCAGGGGAGGGGAGGTCAATCTATAGAGCACATGCACGTTGTAATAAAATATTCATATTTGCCGGTATAGTATCCATTATTTATCACGGACGGGAGCACAACTATATATCCCAATAACGTTTTTTGATTTTTTGATTATTATGTTTTTGTGCCGTCCTAGTACGCAGTAATGTGCTTAATTTCAGATACGAACTGGACTCAACTGCAGAAAGGATTCAAGACATATATACTGTAAGGTAGCCTATACACGCTTACTCAGTGAGCATCTGGGGTGCCCCATTTAATTGTCACCTATTTTAATTAATGTAGACTTGTCACGTCTTTTAATTTGTCTCATCAAACTTGTATGAAACAGATTTGTAGGCCTACTTATTGATGATGTACATGCTTTATATTCTATATCAAATCTATAGCATTACATTTATTCTTCCCATGACAATCATGTTAGATCTTAGATTATAAGCTTTTTTTTAGATCAGCAATTGACTGTAAAGGCAATTTATGCATTACTCAAATGTTTTGAGAGCATATATATTTAAGGTATTCTGAGCCGTATGCAAATGTTTTCTAGTTTTTTGGCTGCAACTGGAGTAATTAAAAACTGTGCCTATGCCTTGGGAATGTTTTATCGAGAGGAATTTTCTTATCATTTATGTCCAGTGTTGACGTCAATCAACACTATTTAGGAAATTATATGTTATGTGAAACTGCATTATCAGGGCATTACTCTTCATGAAGACTATTTGTAATAGCACGATTTTACTTGAGAATTCGTAAGACAGTTTAAGTGAGTGATGTCATAAGACTACAAAGACTCCTACTTGTTTGCTTCACTGGCAGTGAAATGTAATAATAAACTGTGCCTGCTATGACTATTTAAGAGGGAATTCGTATTAAATAACTTTTTCTTTTTTCAAGGGACTTAATTTCTGTTTATTTATTTTTGTATCCCATAGGGGATCAACTAGCAATTTACCACAATTTCTTCGGGCAAATAATCTGTTTCGAAAGCACATTAGCCCACTCCAAGAATGTCAAATACTGTTGTAATTGTATGATATACAAATCTACAGTTTGCAAATCTACTAAATAAATAAACTCTGGTGTAATGTTTTTGCCCTTTTCTATAATGGCTAAAACAGTGGTTGTCAAAGTGATGTCAGGGGGCCACCAGGGATCCTTGGAGGGGTTCGAGTTGTAATATATCGGTTCCAGGGGGTCCCCAGCAATTTGTTTTAGCAACACAATCAGTTTAACCCTATTTTATTCTATGAGTACAAAGAATACAATGCTTGTAGATCTGCTATTTGTTGTATTATTCACACACACACACACACACACACACACACACACACACACACACACACACACAATTTGCCCTCAAACATCATCTTCTTCAGGACAGGACAGGTTTATGATACACATAGTCCGAGTCTGCTACAGTAGTTGGCGGCAGCAGTGTAAAGTAACTAAGTACAATTACCGTACTCAAGTAGGCCTACTGTACTTAAATACAATTTTGAGCTATTTGTACTTGAGTAATTCCAATGCTTATACTTTTACTCCACTACATCTCAGATCCAAATATTGTAGGCAACTTTTACTCCACTTGAAGTTGAAAACGTTAGTTAGTTACTTTGTAGATTTAAAATGCACTAGTGTCAAGCTCAAACACACAGTTTTCCTTAGCTCTGGTCCATCGCTTTCACCTCCCGCATTGCTCCCGGTGAAGCTCTGACAGACCCGTCGGGAAACGCATGGACTCGAGATTGTCGGCCCCGCCGAGCGCTCAATACTAGTGAAAATAAACAAAACCGTTTCACTACTCACCAAACCAAAGGTAGTTTTGCGTTGTTGAAAGTCTATTCTCCGCGGTGGTAAACCTCTCAGCACCCCACCTACTCTGTAAAATACATTATTTCTGTCATGAAATAAAACGCACACACCTCAGGCCACCTAGCGGCCACCGCAGATACAATGGTTCACAACCCGGAAATAAGCGGCGGTCGAGTTGGATGCACTTTATTTCATGCCAAAAATAATGTATTTTACAGAGTAGGTGGGGTGCTGAGGGGTTCACCACCGCGGAGAATAGACTTTCAACAGCGCAAAACGACCTTTGGTTTGGTGAGTAGTGAAACGGTTTTGTTTATTTTCACTATTATTGAGCGCTCGGCGGGGCCGACAATCTCGAGTCCATGCGTTTCCCGACGGGTCTGTCAGAGCTTCACCGGGAGCAATGCGGGAGGTGAAAGCGATGGACCAGAGCTACGTTTTCCTGGGATTTATGACAGCAGCACCTGCTGTCATAATTCCACTAATTCAATTCCAATTCCTGACTTTTACTTTTACAGATATCTACACTGCAGTATTGAAACTTTTAGTCACACCATGGAGACTACAAAAAAATATTATTGAAGTCCTGTCTCCATGGTGTGACTAATGTTTCACCACTGGGTGGCGCTATGCACCTTACACGCCGGTATGTGTATAACTAACCCCCCCTCTGTAACCAAAGAAGACAGCAGTGTTATCTTGATAATAATAATAATGGCGGATCGCAGACATAACAGCAAGAGGTTCACCGACGATGGAGGTGATATTTGTCTTAGATAGCGCAGATACCATTATTCTATAAGCTTGAGTTGCTACCACGGTCTCCTGCAAACGATGTAAAGCAGATTAAATGAAACGATCACCGTTTGTGTTGTAAATAACTGCATCAAGCTAGCCTATAGCGGCTGCTAGCCACATATCGTCAGCTAACAAAATGCATGCTATAATGTCTACTAGCAGTAAGTTGATAGAAAAGAAAAAGAAGTGGCACGTAGACTGGCTGCATTTGCAGAGTGTTAATCTTGGATAAATCAAATAAATACGTATATAAACCAAAGACATGACATGAGTCAGAGGCAGTTTGCTAACGGCTAGTAGCTACAGTAGCTAGCATTATGCTAGCTCAGTTGGCTGGATATTATATTAGCATAAATAATAATGATCTATATCTTGATTATACCACACAGCACAGCCTAAAAAAAACATCTCATACCCAGCCAGGAGTCATCCAATCAACACTAGAGCCTAATGTTTCAACTACTCTCTAACCCTGGCGTCCCTATTTTGATTGGTCATCAATTTATTGTAAAAGAAATAACTGCACCTTGAGCTTGTAGATCAGCTATTTCTGTCTTCTTACAGTGTAAGTATAAGAATTACTGTGTAGGTTTTATGTATTCACACAGGAAAGTAAACACAGCATCATTGATTGATTGATTGATTGAATGAATATGTTATTAGACAAAAATGGAGATCAGTACAAGTATAGTCAATACAATAAAAAATGTTGTACAGTACAAGTACAGTTGAACACCCTGCGTAAAAGGAGCATCACAATTAAGTCCTTTTACAGTCTTGTTTACGTCGGAAGTCTTTGGAATTCAATGTATTCATTGTAGAGCGAGCTCAGTTGATGTCATTCATTCAGGTATAGATAGATGGTAGTAGCTCATATGATTGATTCAGCAACTGTTGCTCACCTTGCTAAGTGTCTTGCCTCAAGCAGGGCCGGAGGAGGAGGGAGGCAGAGTGAAAACTAAGCCTGTCTCTTCTAGCATTGAGGGAGGAGCAGGGACAGCGAGCAAACGCTCAGCTCAGCATCTCGCATCCAAAGATGTCGAGGACGGCTCATCAGACTCCTCCGACTCTCCACCGGCGCCTCGCAAAGCATCCAAGATTGGCTTTGGCTTGAGCAGTCAGATGGGAAAGAAGAGCAACCCGATCTCCATCAAACTCGGAGCAACTGTGAGTCTATGAGTAATGAAATATGAAGGCATTGGGTCTTCCTTTGAGCTCCTTTCGGAACCTCTCCCTCCGCAATATACAGTAGCTCCGAGATGAGGTTCCTGGAAATGACATGCCCAGAATGGATGTAGGGATGGGACGATACGCGGTTATCGTGATAAAAAACACTCACGATAATCGTATCGTGGAGATTTAATTTATCGTGATATTGTCCTCCGTCATGCACTGGGATCAATTCAGCTTTTATTTGCCGAGCTGCATATCCGATACCACTTAAACCCTCAATAATCGGTAAAAGGTACTATAATATACGTACTTGATACAGTCTTTTTTTCACTCCATCAAATGTCTTTGCCAAAAAATAGCAGATCTACAAGCTCACAACGCGTCACAACGTGACACGTTGTGAGCTTGTAGATCTGCTATTTTTTGGCTATCTGCTATTTTTTGGCAAATGTTCCGCCCCAGGATAATGGATTTTGATTATCGTGATAATATAGTAAATCACGATTTCTTCTGTCACAATAATCGTGATATGGCATTTTCATATCGTCTCATCCCTATCCAGATTTGATTATTCCGGCAATAGTTCGCCACACTTTACAAGATTCTTAGCTTTACCAAACATCAGTAAACTTTCTTGATGAGAAACACATTGTATTTCTTATATTCTTATAGAAATTTTCTATAATCTAACCTTTCCTAGAAGCCCAAAGAGCCTGTACCAGTTGTTCCTGCCAAGAAGCCAGCACTGGCCTCTGTCTTCTGTGATAGTGATGATGTAAGCTCATGTACAATTATTATGTTAAACACTAATGTGTTCCCACCTGGATTCATACTCAGGTCTTCTGCGTGAGAAAACACCAGACAGAACCAAATAACTAACAGATCAACCATTCTTTCAAATGGGATATTCCTTGGCCAGGGGGATTCCCCTTTGGCCAGGGGAATACTCTTATATCTCATTTCCCCTTACCATGCAGAGACCTGGTTCAAATCCAGGTGGTTACACAAAGTCATAGTGGTTCCCAACTTTTTCTGGATCAGGGCCCACTTTAAAATCTCAAAAACGTTCGCTGCCCACCTATCTGATTCAGCTAGTTGGGTGGGCCGGGCCGCGTTCATTTTTAGAGCATGTTTATTTTAATGATCAATCAATCGAATGTGCCTCGACTTCAATGGAACTAACATAGATACTTTAAGTTCTATCATTTGAATCTATAGTGTAACTGTTCCACTAATCACACTTCATCCTCACGGCCCACTTGTGGGCCCCGGCCTACATGTTAAGAACCAGTGATCAAAATCAGTGGTGCTCAACTTGTTGGTCCACATGATTTTGGGGGGTTGCCAGATGACAGTGAAGTGACAATTTAAGGACTTAATATCTTTGTAATACCTAAAACAAAAGTAATCAAACTATACTATAAAAAACGGTCAAACATTGGCCAAATTGTCAAATAATATAAGAAAGGCTTTCTTTGAAAATAGACGATATATACACTCACAACGTTGAGGCGTTGAGATAGTAGATCGGCTATTTTCACAATAATATTAATCTGCGGAACAGAGTCAAACAAAATGTTATGCCTCAACTCCTACATTCCAAGTTCTTGTCGGGGTGGGGGGTCCCCAGTTAAAATATGATTATTTTTGGGTTGTCGCAGCCTGAAAAGGTTGAGAACCACTGGTAAGGTTTTTCTCTTCTACAGAGTGAACCTGAGGAGATGCCTGCAGAGGCCAAGATGAGAATGAAGAACATTGGCAGGTACGTCCATGACTTTCTTTTGACTTTCAAATCTTATTTGATATGGTTATTTGTACTCCAATGAAGGAAAGGCAGTTTGAATTACTTTTACATGTGCATTTTCCTTTGAAGTGTACTGTTTTAATTTTTTTCCTAAATAGAAGTTAAGTTAGTCTTAATCAAGTCTAAACGTATTAACTCTATCCTTTTCAGAGAGACGCCAACATCTGCAGGACCCAACTCCTTCAACAAGGGCAAGCAAGGTTTCTCTGATCACCAAAAGCTTTGGGAGAGGAAGCTGAAGGCCTCTACAGAAAAACACTAAAAGATATCCATTTTGTGTGACCTTGAGGGTATTTTCAGTTTTTCCGTTTTTCCTTCCTTTTTTTTCTTTTTTTTTTGTAGGATAGCCCACGTCAGCTAGATCTATTGAGGCCATTTAAAGCTACAATCCTGGACATAATCTAACGAATAAAACGTTAACCAATCTGTAATGTACAGTATGTTAGTACAGTGGCACATTGGGTTGAACACTGGATGAGCCATCATCTTTGTTGCATTGTTCGGCCTTCATTGTAATTTCCTCCCGTCGTCGAAAGTGGACAAAACGTGCAGATTGTAGCTTAAAGCCTTTTTAGTGTGTGCGTGTTTTTGGTGCCTGAACTAACTGGCAGGGGTTGACACTAACGGTTACCCGACTGCCCGTGGCAAGTAAATAAAGCTTCCGGGCAAGTGTAGTTTGCTTTCAGGTTGCGTGTTTGAGTGGAGAAGCAATCATCTTTAGTTCGCTGTATACACAACAATACAGTATATCTATCTATAAACACTTGAACGTGGCCACAACGCTCACTACCCTGCCCCCCCCCCCCCCCAGACTCAGCTCCCAGTGGCTACTTGGGTTGAATATGTTACGATTTATTTTTCGGACAAGTGGGCATGACCTTTGGGCAAGTAGAACATGACCTGTACTTTCCTGACGGGCAAGTGCCTCTGAGACTTTAGTGTCAACCAATGCAAGGGTTAGAACACTAACCACGACCACCAGGTACTATGTGGCAGGACGTGCCAGAAAGCCTTGTCTGTGGGTGGCAAAGAGATTAGTCAGGAACCATTTATTATTGTGATTATCCAACCATTTATTATTGTGATTATCCAAAATCTTGAATGGCACCAGATAGTGTTTACTGACTAATTTGGCAATCATGTGACTGGGAGATCCCAACTACTTTGTTTTGTGGAAGCTTGTAAGATGGATTTCATGTTTTTTTAGTTTGTCTGCTATTGGTGTAAAAATGTACATAGAATCAACTGTCACAATCTTGTTTTATTTTTAATTGCTAGATTTGGTCGGTGTGTTAGTACATATGTGTACAGCAAAATATGCAGTAGACTTAGCCTAGACATAAAATGTGCAAAGTACGTTTTATCTTTTTTCCCCTCAGTATATATTCATCCATAACTCGTTTGTCACCAACTGTGCCACCACATTGGCCGTGTTGTTCACATATATATATATTAACCTTTACTTTTATCTCTGGTCTTTCCTACAAAACATAATTCCTGTATTCCGGTTGAATCCAGGAATTTTAGGAATACGATTGGGCTGTTGATCTTCAAAATCAAAGGACTGATACATGACTTTGTATCAATTATTACTAACTCCTGTGGAGAACAGTACAGTACCCATATAATTTTGTTACCAGCATTCTGGTATTTCCAGTTATTTAATGGATTTTGCATTGTGGCATTTACTACCCACATGTATTTTCATATAATAGTCATATATGTTTAGAAAAGGTTATTTTCCACTGCCCCTAAGCCAGAAAGACTAAGTTTTAGCTATCACACCCTCCCACCCTTTGCTTGTGAATGGAACAAATCATGATGCTCTGTGAATAGAGTACCTCACTGACTTATCCTGTGCCTGAACGTTTTCTTCTTTGAACAGTAATACAATTAAAGATTCAAAATTCTTTGTCATGTTCGTTATAAGTATAAAAGTGCAAAAAATGTTTTTTTTTGCCTTGAAAAACAGCAAAAAATGAATAACATAATGGATTATAGGGGAGAACCACCCATTTTCAATATTGAACTATGTCATTAATATACCTTTGAGTTATTGTGGAAATAAGAAAAAAGTCCCCTCCTTTCTGTGTTACCTAGAACTGGAGGATTGTTTTTGGGGTCATCACGGTGTCAAGCCAAACCCCAAAATCAATCCTCCAGTTCTAGGCAACACAGAAGCGAGGGGACTTTTTTCTTATTTCCACATAACTCAACGGTATATTAATGACAACTCTTGTGATGCTTGTGAAAAAAAGTATGAAGACAAATGACACATACTGTAGGCTACTCACTGAAAATGTTCCAGTATTACATATCTGTGAGGTAAAAGTGAACCTCTATTAGTGAGTGGTGAAAGTATGTGAACCTCTAAGACATACATGGGCAACTGGCGGCCCGGGGGCCACATGCAGCCCCCACCTTCAGTTAATGAGGCCCGCAGGTTAATATTGGAATACTGATATATTATGGATTTCAGCTGAATTACAAACATGCAAACATGATCTGTTTTAATTGCTTCAGTATATATTAGTAGCTTAATGACGTCTTTTATGTCCAATGTATTTGTATTTAAGTTCATAAAGTTAATATAAGAACATATAAATGCATTTGAAATTAAATACAAATGTTACTTTTCAGGATTCATATTCAAAAGTAGATAAAAATGTAAGGCCTTTCCGTACTCTCTGAAACCGAACCTTTCGTCGGAAAGGTCCAGTACAACTACAAAATGATCACTCACAAGTTCTGAGTGAAAAGCATTATCCCGAAATAGAGTTCCCATCATCAAAGTTGCCCACCACTGCTCTAAGATAAGCAGTTAATTTGAAGGTGAAATCAAAGTTGTGTTGTTTTTTTATTAACACAAACAAGCGGTAGTAACAACTCAAACAATAGGAGTAAAAAAGCAGAAAGTGACCTTACAAAGGGAACAGGAATAACTAGGCCTCAGCATGCTGCATACTAATTGCGACCGTAGGTCGCATTTACTACCAAAACCTCCACAGGCTGTCTGTCAGTGAGTCAGTCAGTCAGTCAGTCAGTCAGTCCGTCACACTTTTGCCCTGCTCATATCTCCACAACCGTTGCCCCCATCCATGCCAAATTTTGCACACACACTCCTTGACTGCCAAACTACAACCTCCAAGGACCCCCGGAGCCCCAGGGACCCCCAGGTCCCTGGGGGACCCCCAGATGTAAAAAATGACCAAATGTGCTCACACGTCACACTTTTTCCCTGCTTATATCTCCGCACCCGTTGACCCGATCCATGCCAGATTTTACACACACACTCCTTGCCTGCCAAACTACAACCTCCAAGGACCCTCGGAGCCCCAGGGACCCCCAGGTTCCTGGGGGCCCCCCAGATGTAAAAAATGACCAAATGTGCAAAAATGACCAAATGACCACCCCAACGGGGCTGCTCACGGGGAATTCCCGGGGACCACCAACTCCTGGTGCTCCAGAACGGAGGCAAAAGTGGTGGCGCCCCCAGTGGAGGACCCCCTGCCACTGCAGCGCACATAAAATGCCGTAACTCGGGCTAGGATCGTCCGGGAGAGCCGGGGCCGGTACCTATTCGTCCGCCAAGGCAACGCGGAGACCACACCCCTCATTTCTCACATGGCCCTATTCTAGCGCCACCTTCAGGCCGATTTTTAAAACATTTTTGGACACTGCTCCTACAGTTTTTGCCCTAAAATCACGAATATCACTACACAGCATGTCTACACTCATGTCATCAACATGGATCAGGAAGATTTTGGAAAAACACATTTTTGCCCTATTTGTGGAGATAAGCCACCTACGGTCGCTTATCTCCCGATTAGGGAGTCTTACTGGTATGTGTTGGCCTTATTGTGTGTACAAACTCCATTGTTGTCCTGCCCACCTTTTTTTCCACTCATACATCCCATGTGTTAATGTCACCTAGGCAGGGGTCATCAACACGTTCTTATTTTTATCATAAGACCCAATTACTGAACGTCAAGTCTCCAGGTTTTCTTCAGAATATGTATGACACTGATTTACTACGACACTATGGCACATAAGTCCATTAAGTACTAGTGGTTCTCATATTTATTTGAAAGGACCACCATATTAACTCTTAAGTTGAGAGTGTACAAGGGGCCCTGCCGTGTCCTTTTGTACACTCTCAGAGTTACAGACCTGTTATGGTCATTCAGGGCTATCTCTTAAAGGCCCGCTGACACGCCCGGGAATTATAATAGTATGATACAGTAGGTCACGTGGTCTCTCTGAAAACGGTCTGAAATAGTCTGAAACTCATGACACAGTGTAATCTGCCCCTCACCCCCCAACGACAGCTATGTCCGTGGCAAAATTTCATCATAGTCTATCATTTTGTCAAAAGAACTGGATTGTTTGTCGATTGAAAACACCTTCAAATTAACTGCTAATCCCTAGAGCAGGGGTCTTCAACATTTTCAGGCCAGGGACCCCCAAACTGATGGGGAGATTGAGCAGGGACCCCCTACCACCTTGTAGGATCGGGGGGGCTCGGGGCTAGAACACACTTTTTAAATTGTAATCATACATACAAGGTAAAGCGAGCAGGGTGGCCATACCACTACCATTTCTAAACATACCTTATTAACTGAGAACTAATGTCAATACTATCAACAATCTGTCAATTGCATAATAGTAATCATGCATACAAGCTATTCAAAATGGACGGAATTATGATTTATTTTTAACATAAATGTTTTATGTTTTAAAAATATTTAAAGACAAATGGACATTTTCGAGAGAGAAAAAAGACACAAACTTTTTTTTAATCAAGCAACAATTCTGTGGACCCCATGACCCCCTGTTGAAGACCTCTGCCCTAGAGGTTTGGATATCACTCAAATAATATGTGTAATATTGGATAATTTTCCTCCATAAATAAATGACTAGGTATTATATTCTTGTCTTATTAGTTTAGCTTCTAGTCGGCGACCTGGCCAACTCGGAACAATGTAAATAGGGAATGAATGCCCCGCCCTTTAATGCAAACCCCATTATACCTGTTTTCATAGGACCCGTTTTGACCATCTGTCTGCCTGTGTCCATTTATGCCCATATATGGAGATATCTGTCTGTCTGTCGGCGTCCATTTTATGTCCATATATGGAGATCACTGCAGTTATAGTTCTGGGTCCATTTTATGCCCATATATGCCCATATATGGAGATATCTGTCTATCTGCGTCCATTTTATGCCCATATATGGAGATCTCTGTATCTGTCTGTCTGTGTCCCTTTTATGCCCGTATATGGAGATCTTTGTGATTCTGCGTCCATTGTATGCCCATATATGCCATATATGGAGATATCTGTTTATCTGCGTCCATTTTATGCCCATATATGAGATCTCTGTTGCTTTTTCAAACAGATGGTCAAAACGGGTCCTATGACAACAGGTATAATGGGGTTTGCATTAAAGGGGGAACCGGCACTGTGTCTGCAACACAGTCAGAGGCACAGACAGATACAGAGATCTCCATAATGGGAATAAAGGGACACAGACAAACAGATGGAGGAGGAGACAAACTTAATGCAAACCCCATTATACCTGTTGTCATAGGACCCGTTTTGACCATCTGTTTGCCTGTGTCCATTTATGCCCATATATGGAGATATCTGTATCTGTCTGTCTGCGTCCACTTTATGCCCATATATGGAGATCTTTGACCATCTGTTTGCCTGTGTCCATTTATGCCCATATATGGAGATATCTGTATCTGTCTGTCTGCATCCATTTTATGCCCATATATGGAGATCTATGCAGACACAGTGCCAGTTCCGGAAAATCCTGATGTCAGACATCAGAATCCGAACCTTTCGTGCTGGTTCCAGAAAAACGTGTATCGGGTCGGGTCGAGGCCGAGCACTGCACTACCTGCTGCGGTGGGGAACGCGCGTGCCGATTTTGAAATAGGGAATGAATGCCCCACCCTTTAATGCAAACCCCATGAATGCCCCACCCTTTAATGCAAACCCCAATATACCTGTTGTCATAGGACCCGTTTTGACCATCTGTTTGTCTTTGTCCACGTATGCCCATATATGAAGATCTCTGCACACACAGTACCGGTTGCGGAAAACTCTGATGTCAGACATCAGCTCCGCATACGGGCATTCATTTTATTCCCATATATGGAGAACGCGCGTGCCGGTGGGACGAACGGTTCTCGAGATACGCGGATTACATACATACATACACACTCACAGAGATTTTTTGTTGACTCATGTACGTACGTGATGTCAGAGCCTTTTATGAAGTGATGTCACAATGAGTCAGCGCTTGCGCCGATTTCCTCCGGAACAGCCTGATGTCAACAATCAGCCCGCATAAGGAGATTCCGAACGTTTCGCGCCGGTTCGGGAAAACCGCGCGTCGGGTCGGGTCGAGGCCCGGCACTGCACTCTGTGCCTCGGCGGGGAACGCGCGTGCCGAATCTGAAGCCGGTGGGACGAACGGTTCTCGAGATACGCGGATTACAGACACGCAGAGACTTCTCGCATTTATAGATAGACAATCTGAAGCCGGTGGCACGAACGGTTCTCGAGATACGCGGATTACAGACACGCAGAGACTTCTCGCATTTATAGATAGATTATATGTTCTACTTGTAGGAAATCTGATGAGGTTTTAGATTATTTTTAATGCTGACATGTGAAAAGAAGACTTCCGCCTACCCAGTTCTTTTACAAGCAGGTGCATAGGCTACAAAAACAACAACAGGGGAGATGAATCGATAAAGATTATACCCGCACACTGCCACTTGCAGTAGTTATTTAAATAAATACTTCCCCTGAACATGCGCCTTATAATCTTTATCGATATAGCTCACCTAATGCTGACAGAAAATTCAAGAAAGCAAGGGTTACAAATATATCTATGGTTACAAATATATCTATGGTTACAAGCAACACTGTGTGAAAAAGAAAATATATATACAGTAATGTATATACATATATTTACATACACACAAACAATATCTGTGTTTAAGTTACTGTCTGTATGTGGATTTAACTGAAAATGAATCGGTTGTCATCTTAATGCTACAGTCAGGGACGTGCTGGGCCCCTGATTCAGCCTGGGAAAAAGAGTTGGAGAGGCCCTCATTGCGCGCTATAGAGAGTTCGTTTTATATTTATCATTTAAAAAATGATTTAAACTAGTGAAAACAGCCGATCTACAAGCACACAACGCCTCGCACCGCGAGGCGTTGTGTGCTTGTATCTGCTGTTTTCACTACTTTTGTGCAACAGCCTTGTATGATGAAGCAGGGCTTTGCTTTGTGAAAATAATTATACATTTGAAACTTGGAGATACGAGGTTTCTGCCTGACAGTGACAATTTACTTTGTTGGCCGCCCAGCCCCAAAAATGGAATGAAGGCCGACATTTTATTTTTAATTATTTCCTAATGGCCGGCCTGGACCGGCCGGCCGTTCGGGAGTTGTCCCGCTTTTCCCAATGGCCAGCACGTCCCTGGCTACAGTACCATAACAATCTAACAATCAGAAAGAAGGTTGCTGATGCCCCATAAAAGCCTGGTCATTCTGTATGATTGATTGAGGTGTGCTGCATCTTCACTGGCATAGCATTCCTCAGTGTTCTCCATAAGTTACTGGTTGCTCTTTCGGACACGGCTGAGGCCCAGTCCAGAGCCGGAAGCACCCTCAAGGCCCTCCACACCAGTGGGGGCAACGGCGGGTCCAGTTGGCCCAGGGAGGCTGGCCTCTCCTCGGTCCAAATCAATAGGAGCCTGAGGTTGCTGTCCTGCAGAAATGCCTAAACGTGTAGAATATGTTTCAAGGCTGTTATATGGCAAACACATCTGACAAACGGATATTTAGTTGCTTAAGTCAACTTAGAAGTTACACAAATAGTTTACATTACTAAGTGAATAAGTAAAGAAGGATAATATACGTATGAAATCACAAATGCTGTATTAGATTAAAAAAAGTATGTATTTTCTTTCAATTTCACACCACTTGAAGCCTTGAATTAATGCAGATTATTTTGTTTTTGTCACATTCCTGAGACAATAATGTGATGACTGCAGCTTATCGATCAGTAAAAGACTCGAATCGAATTATTGGTTTAGTAGTGAGACAAAAACTAAAACATCTTGATGAATTCAAGGCTTCATGGGGTGCAGAATTGATGGATAATAAGTAATTTTTTGTGTGAACATATTTCACATTTGTGTTGATTACACATTCAATGTCATAAAATTTTAGCCACTGATGAATGGTAGTGTTTGATCTTCAATGTGAAATGAAATGAAGGGTTATTAAAAGGCGTGTTCCACCTGTATGCCTGACTCCAGCACAAACACAGCATTGCTGTCGGATAGGTAGTCAACAGACAGGAGACAGATCAGCATTCTGCTTATCTTCAATCCATGGACCACATCATGGGTGTATGCTGAAACACATAAACACATGCTAACAAGTTGGCTAGATCAGTGGTTCTCTCAGATCGATTGATGGATATCTTTATTCATCATGAATGATGGCACAATAACATAGCCTACATCTGATCCAGCATAATCAAAAAGAAGAAGCATCTTACAGCTTGTTTTCATTGTGGTCCTTAATCTCAAACATCTTCATGTCGAGGACCCATGTATTTTACGTGCATCAGAAAATATTTTGTGGACCCCCATAAAAGATTTGTTGTTAAAATGTTTCATTAAATATAGATATATTTGTTTGCAAATTACATGTAGGATTAAACTGATTTGATGTTGTTTTAACAAATGTGAACTCAGAGGAACTCCTTCAAGGACCCCTTGGGGACCCCACTTTGAGAACCACAGGGCCAGACATATGCCCCCCCCCCCCCCAATCCCCTGATTCCCCCATCTCTCTCCCACTCTGACCTTCTCCAGGTAGCGGATCTCTATCCAGCAGATAGAGGCGGTAGCCCCACTGGTCCTCCAAGGTTGCGGGTAGTAGTACCTCCAGTGGCCTCTGGGCGGCATGGTCATCCTCAATGTTAAATACTAGTCTACATGGGGTTGCTGTCAAAAACGGATTCACAAAAAACGTTGCTATTGTTGCATTGTCATATGCAAATAATGCAATGATACAATAGACAAGATATCGTCTAGGATGGAGAAATTATGTTTTCACGGGGAAACCTACTTTGATCATCAAAACCAGGTCTAGGTGATGAAAGCATGGACAGATTTCCTCCAATTTCCTTTGAGGCAGTGCTCCACACAAACGACACAAATGCATCAAACTCTTTCTCATCTGCCAAGTTCAATTGAAAGGGAAAGACATCCAAGTTAAACATTTTGAACATAGGATATTTGGGGAATAAAGTGGCAAAAACTGAAATGATTGCAGCTGAGATGGCTGCTATTCCACAGTTATTAACAGTGGTGGAAGAAGTTTTTTTTACTTACCTTACCAGTCAAAAGTTTGGACACACACATGGGCTGTGTCCAAACTTTTTGACTGGTAGGGTAAGTAAAAATATCAATAATCACCATGCAGAAATACTCTAGTAGTCAGAATGTACTTACGGTACTTAAAAGTACAAATGTATTGGCATCAAAATATACTTAAAGTACCAAAAGTAAAAGTACTCATTATGCATAATGTTCCATTTCACAAGTTCAATATAGCCTATAAAAATCTTTTGAAAATAGCAGATCTACACGCTTGCAGATCGTCTATTTTCAAAGAGACAAGTTATGTATTATATAAGGTTGAAGTGGTTAATGTATGTTTTGTAATAATATTCCCAAATCTAGTCACTAAAAATCCCTAATTGCAGAGGAGTAAAGTAAAAAGAATACCTAAAGTTAATTTACTCAAGTACTATACTTGAGTAAATGTACTTTACTTTACTCTAACAGGAAAGGATCTGTGGCAGTTAACCTAGAAATGAAACCACATCCTGTTAAGACTAAGGGAGGCTGAGGTAAGATCTGGCTAACTCCCTTACAAGAGACAGAAATCTCTTGTAAGGGATGTGTGTGTGTGTGTGTGTGTGTGTGTGTGTGTGTGTGTGTGTGTGTGTGTGTGTGTGTGTGTGTGTGTGTGTGTGTGTGTGTGTGTGTGTGTGTGTGTGTGTGTGTGTCAGTGTGTGTGTGTGTGTGTGTGTGTGTGTGTGTGTGTGTGTACTGTGTGTGTGTGTGTGTGTGTGTGTGTGTGTGTGTGTGTGTGTGTGTGTGTGTGTGTTAGGGCATTAACGACTGGTGATTTTTGCAAGTCGACTCAATTCAGTAAAAAGTTGAGTTGAAGTCGACTTTATCGTTTGATGACGTCATCACATCACACACGTCCCCCCAATTATTTTGGGGGGTCCCCAGATGATTAACTTAATGTGAAACATTGTTTTCTCACTCAACTGTAAACAAACCAACATAACGTTTAAGTGTATAGAGGGTATCTGCACAAGTGCCAATTTAAGGACGTTTTAATACCTCTAAAATGACAAATTAAACATTGTCCAAATTGTCAAATATATACACAAATATATAGGCAGAAATTGTGAAAATAGCCGATCTACATGCTCACAACGCCTCGCGATGCGAGGCGTTGTGAGCATGTAGATCTGCTATCTTCACAATAGAACGTTTTTTTTTTTTTCAACTTCGACTTTCGACTTTCTCTGGTGGGAGTCGACTTGTGTAATGAAGTCAACTTAGTCGGCTTGTCGACTTTTTCGTTAATGCCCTAGTGTGTGTGTGTGCGTGTGTGAAATTCTCACGTTCCCCGTTGCCTGTCTGCAGGACATAGGTTCTGTAGAGCAGAGTCACCTCTACCCATTTGATGTGCACTGTGATTCCCAGACCAGCAACCAGCAGCAAAGGCACAATGGCAAACACAACCACTACCGGGTTTACTGAAACACAGTTAAGTCATTCATTCATTATAAACTGTGAAGGAATGATAATAAGACCAAATACAAATTGATCACTGCAAGACAGTTTTCCTCATTTGACAAATATATGCTAACAAAAACATCTGAAATGTTGTACTGTAACCCCTTCCAAGAGGTGATGTTGTTGTTTGACAATCAATTAATGAATTCCTATGGAAGTGGGAACAGTAATGGCAGGGGTGTCATTTGGGTCATCAGGGGATGGCATTTGCCACCCCCTAGTGTTCACATTTTACCTTAAATTCTGTTATTTTATGCATAACTAGTCCTTACCCGTTCAAAGATATGAGCTCCGAAATGATGTGCAGTGTGTGGGTTATGGGATGTGCACTGTGCACACGGTATATGAGGGATGGAAAGTAACTTTAACTGGTTCTTGCATGATAATATGTAGGAGCATCAATGTAAGAAATACCCGTTTCGTTTAATGGCTATGTGTGTGTGTGTGTGTGTGTGTGTGTGTGTGTGTGTGTGTGTGTGTGTGCAGCGGTTTGGACCGTGAGACCATCCGCAGAGTAGTCTGTGTTTCTTTTTGAGAGGGTCGGTCTGCCTGAAAAACGCGTTTTGGAACGAAACGGTTACGTTTTGCGCGTTTGTGACGCCCTCTACGGGTGGAATTGGAAATGCTTCTGGGGATTCGTTGAGTAAGCCACCCGCAACCTGTGGCAGAAATTCAGTGTTGACTCGACGTTTTGTTTGTGATTTATGGCTATTGTTTGCAAAACGGGCCCCTCCCGCTAACTTTGGAAGCCCGTTACGAACGAACGGTATGGACTATCAAAATATCCCTTGACTATGTTCATTGCATGGGTTCAGAGATCATGTGTACCCATTTTCGTGACATTTGAAGAAAATATGTAGGAAAAGGAGCAAAAAGTGTGTTTTGGAGAAAATTCAAAATGGCAGAAAATCTATCCTGACGCAAATGGGCGGGGCCTATATGGGGAGATGCGTATTGACCCAAGGAATCCAGGGAAAAAAGAATTTTAATTTTTCGACCTACGGTTCAAGAGTTACAAGGCAAGTAGGCCGTTATAGCGCCACCATGAGGCAGAGTGGAAATGCTTTTGGGGATTCGTTGAGTATGCCACCCGCGACCCTTGGTTAAAATTCAGTGTTGACTCGACAATTTGTTTGTGCTTTACGGCTATTGTTTGCGGTCCCATCCTGCTAATAACTTTGGAAGCCCGTTACGAACGAACGGTACAGACTATCGACATATCCCTTGAGTATATTCATTGCATGGGTTCATAGATCATGTATACCGCTTTTTGCGACATTTGAAGAAAATATGTAGGAAAAGGAGCAAAAAGTGTGTTTTGGAGAAAATTCAAGATGGCGGAAAATCTAGCCTGGCGCAAATGGGCGTGGCCTATATCGGGAGATGCGTCTCGACCCACGGAATCCAGGGAAAAAATAATTTTAATTTTCCGACCTACGGTTCAAGAGTTACAGGCCGAAACGTAAAGTGGACTGTTATAGCGCCACCATGAGGCCAACTGACAAAGTTATTTTTTATTTAATCCTTGATATCATTATAAATCTCCTCTCAGAGTTTTGTAACTGTAGCCCCTATGGTTTGCGAGAAAAAAAAATTTGAATGTGAGTTTTTGCGATTCCCATTATAAGTCAATGGGAAAAATTAATTCACTAATAAATTAATATCAATTAAACGATTTGTGAAAGTGAAAAAAGGGCTTCACAGTTGTGTCAGGTGTGTTCATATGCTAATGGTGATGCGATTTCAGATCAATTGCTCCAGCCACTGAGGAGAAACGCTGTGACAGACAGACAGACAGACAGACAGACACTCAGACACTCAGACAGACATTCGCTAAATTATATGTTTGATATTGTCCCCAACTCTGAATTGTGTTAGCAGATGAATCTGATTTCATCGCAATCAATGTGACACGTGTTATAATTTAAATACAATAGGCATTTTATTGTATGCAAACATTCATTTATTAACCACCTTCAATGTGGCATCCCTATTTTGGGAATGTCATAGGCAAACATGTTCTCTTTTCATCCCCAAACAAATGCTGAAAATAGTTGATCTGCAAGCTCTCAATACGTCACTTGGCGACACGTTGAGAGCTTGTAGATCCACTCTAGAAATGGAGCTATTGGTAACTTATTTTTTGCCACCTCCATTTCTTTCTGAAATTACACCTCTGAGTAATAGTATAGTAAAAACAAGAGGAGATTATCAGTCTGGATTCATGGGGAGATAAATGTTACCTCTGATCTTCCTCTTGAGCCTGATAGTAGCACTGCAGTTTCCTACTTTATTACTGGCATGACAGGTGTAGGAGCAGTCCATGTGTTGCTGGGTCACCTCCTCTATTGTGGCATTCTGTGTGGCCACAGACGTTGTCCCTATGGCGTCCCTTTTTTCCCATCTAAACACAATGATGTTAGGTTAAAAGAGCACTTCACCCATTTTCAACCTTATCTTGCTATAATTGCCCATAATAAGATGGCACGATGTCCGTAGACAGAAAAGCTCTACATTTGGGAGGCTGTGGACAGTTCAGAAAGCTGCCCACCAATGACAATGCCTGTCTCTTCCTTTAAAGTTAACATGATGAAATACAGGCAATTGTTGTTGCATTAATTAAATATATTTTTTGAGATCCTTTTTGAAATGACCAAACCTGCCGACCAATGATTCTGAACTGTCCACAGCCCCCCTCTGAGACACAGAGTGAAATAGACAGAAATGGTGCCATATAATGAGCATTAGTGAGGACTGATTTAGGTTGAAAATTGGTGAAGTGGTACTTTAATTAATATGGTAAGTTAACAACAGCTCACGCTTTATGCAACAAATCATCTCCAGCAAACATAAGAAAGAAAGTCAGGCTCTGGAAAGTGATTAGCTGTGGCAAAGATGAAAATTACCATTAATAAAGGTCTTCTGCTTTAACTCATTGTTTAAAGTACTTTGCAACAATGCATTTGAAAGATATTCGCCTCCATCCAGTACACATTCCCTATGAACTTACTGTGGACTCTGATTTAGAACCACACAGTCCTCTCCATCCTGGTTACGTCCATACCACTGGACATTCATACCTGTGGGCCAGGTTTTTTCAAAGCCAAACTGTACCTTACAGTTCAGAGTGTAAGGTTGACCTTGAAAACAAAACAAGTGACTTGGTTACATAAACTGTATCTCTGGTCTGTCCCATGACAGACATCACACAAGTGTGTTAATTATTTACCCTAGTACAGTCAGGTCTCACACCTTTTTTTAGGACCCCCATAACTTGGAGAGTGTACAAATTACGGGTCCATTTGGACTCCCCTCAGGGAATACTGATGTTCCCTTGACCCTACTTTGAGAACCCCTGTCCTATATAGTCAGTGTAAGACATGTTTAAAGAGTGTATAGCCAGGCCTAGAGGTTATTTGAAATCAGGGAGACTATTAGCATATCATTAAGAGCTTTTAAAGTATGGTGCTATCATTAATGTCTTGGTGGAATTATTTGATGTTGTGCTTACAGATACTCTTACCTAGGTCTACCTCCTCTTTGTTTTTGGGAAGAATACACGTTGGAGCCGTTTCGGTGTCCTTTGCTGATGAAGTAATACATACAAATACATTATATTTATATACAACACTGAAGAATATCCTCTCATGGGAAAACATAATTGTGAGCTTGTAGATCAGCTATTTTTGGGTTCCAGGGAGACACCAAATGTATCTTTTGGGTCTTGAAATGAAAGCTTTGGGAAGCACTGGTCTACAGGAATGGATAGTCAGCTGTACTCAGACTCAGGCTGCTGCAGATGCTCTACCAGTCTGTAGTAGGCCTAGTGTTCATTTTTACAGCTGATTTTGATTTAGTTTTAGTTATAGTCTTTTGAATAGAAATGTATTTAGTTTATCATATTTTAGTCATCTGAAATGTTTTAGTTTTAGTCTAGTTTTAGATTTTAGTTGACTAAATCTATGTATTTTGACAGGCCTTGATGGCGTCCTAATGGCTGATTCTACACTTGGTTGCATGCTGAAAATAGCCGATTTACAAGTTCACAACTGCAATCTGCTATTTTCAGAGCACAACATAATTTTTCGTTCTTCTATTTGAGATTTCGGCGGCATAGCTCAGGGGCAGAGAAACAGTCATAAGAGCATGAAGGGTTTCCGAAGGGTTCCCAGTTTGAATCCGGGCTCCCCCTGAGTTAATGTCAAAGAGTCCTTGAGCAAGACTCTGAACCCCTAAGTTGCTCCCAGTGAGCATTATGGTTTCCTCTGCCATCGGTGTATAAATGTGTGTGTGTGACTGTGTGTGTGTGTGTGTGTGTGTGTGTGTGTGTGTGTGTGTGTGTGTGTGTGTGTGTGTGTGTGTGTGTGTGTGTGTGTGTGTGTGTGTGTGTGTGTGAATGTAATGCACAATCTATGTAAAGCGCCTTGGAAAAAAAGCGCTCTATACATTTACCATTTACTGGATCTCTTCTCCATTAGTCCGTCCCTAACATTTTAGTCTAGTTTTTATTTGTTCACAAAATTGTCTTATTTAGTCTTAGTTTTAGTCATCATAACTTAGTTTTTTATTTCGTTTTCGTCCGTGATAAAAGGTAGTCGACGAACATTTTTCGTCATAATTTTAGTCAACAAACTGAACACTGGTCTACAGTAGCCATGGTGTGTTGAGGGTGGGGATAACATCAACTCAAGAGACTCTAACAAACTGAACCAGCTGGTGAGGAAGACTAGCTGTCTGGTTGCTGTTAAACTAGTTGCGGAAGGGAGGATGCAGAGGAAGCTAAAAGCAGATTCTAATCATCTATGTTCATTTGGCTTTTACAGGGGCCCAATTGCATAAAACAAAAGCATAACACATCCTTACGTATGACTGTGACATTCACTGCCCTCCTGTTGGTCCATTTGATCCCTTGCTCATATGTGCTTCTGTCACAGAAGTATATACCAGTGTCCTTTGAATGAACCCTGGGGATAATCAAGCAACCATTTGGACTAATGACATCACGACCGCACTGAATATTCAGTTCCGTTATAGTCCAGTTGCCCTGCAGAGATGGGTGGGATTGTGACTTGTATCAGTGATATTATCTGTATTTCTGAAGTGACCACATAATCAGATAACATTATTCATGCATGTGTTGCAGAAGGGGTAAGCCACCTTATACAACCAGAAGACATTATTGTTGGAATCGCTGCAGTTGAAAATAGGACAGGGAATCTTCCCAGTCCTGTCCAAAACGATCTCCACATGGCTCTCCTCTGACTTATGGCAGCTGAGATTGGCCTTTTCCAGTACCTGTAGATGAAGGAGCAGCCTCCCACTACCACTGTAGATGACAACAAACCTTACTGCATGTCCTAATTGTTTTCCTACAGTTGTTCTGACACTTTAACTGCATTGCTTGGTTTCAAACTGTTGAATTTTCTGCCTTCTTAAATTGGACCAAAAGGAACATGTTTCGGAAAGAACAACTTTGCTATGTTAATTGGAAAACATCTACATAACAAATACATATTCTCAAGATACTGGCTAATGAAAAAACAAACAAAAAAACAACAGGAAGTAAAATGGGCACCATTGAAAAGAGTACACGGTGAGTAATGCTCACTGTGTAGATGTGTAAATAAAATGTGATTAAAAGGGATGATGACTTACTTTATGAGGCATGTGTAATTTCCAGAATGTGTTGATTTGACTGCTGGGAACTCAAGGTTGTTGTCTCTAGAGATCACACCACTTCCATGTTCCTCTTGTCTCGTGCCGTCCTTGGATGGACATACACATACATGTCCTCCTCCATACCTTGTCCATGTCACATCCTTACAATGCTGTTCCTTACAGCAAGTCACATCCTTACAATGCTGTTCCTTACAGCAAGGCGTCTTAAAGTAATCACCCTCCACAACTCTGTAGTGGACCACATCTACAGTAGATGGTTTGAAAAGCAGACAGCAGTTAAACAAATATTAGACAGTTTAGACTGCTGGTCTTGTTTCACGCATGCACGCGCGCGCACACACACACACACACACACACACACACACACACACACACACACACACACACACACACACACACACACACACACACACACACACACACACACACACACACACACAGACAGACAGACAGACAGACAGACATGCAGCATGACATGGATCAGCTAATTGAATACAAAGTACTGTATTTTATACTACATGAGCTATGCAGTACAGTGCAGTTTCCATTCTGTGCACTGCAACAGAAAGCCTACATACCCATCTTTTCCAGATAGCATCCCTCCCAAAAAATGGAAATGATTGCAAAAATCAGAGTGCATCCAGTTTGCATCCCCTTTACTTTAATAGCTGCTCATTGCTGCTGGCTTTGTAGATTATTACTGTATTGAGATCTGTGCCATTCAGCTTGGTTGCTTTCCACACAGCTTATGTTGGCTAGGGTCCTCTTTTACTATATATGCTCTACAGTAAGCGAAGAGACATTTCATGGTTCACACCTCGCAAGGAGCTTATCACACCCCCCATGACTGTCTTTTTCCTGTTACGTTAGAAATAGTTTAACCCACATCCTGCAACATGTGCAACATGCACATAGGTGGTTGAGGTCCTGCATGTGTTGTGGAAATTGTCACCCAAATTTATCCATTTAATTTGTATTTATTTATTTAGCAAAAGTTATGTTAGGAAGGGCTCCTCAATCAGCTCCTCCCCTCCCAGTACAATAACCACCTGGCTTGTTCAGATTACTTTGGGTTGCAGGCGATTGCATTGTCTCATGGAAAGGAAAGGGAAACACCTACAGTATGTGACATGGTGCACATCCATAGATGCACTGATGGTCCAGGGGAAAGGTTTTATGTTGAGCTAGTGCAGTTGGTACGGGATGCCGTGTGTTACGTAATGACATTTTCACTGTCACACCATCACACCTATACAGCAACACATATAGCCACATTTGCACAATACCAGTATGTGCTTTCAGTAAAGGGAAGTAAAATGGCTGTTGAATGGCTACCACTTGCAATACGGGACCTACTGTATCTGTAAACCCCATCTCAAATAGGCCAAATAGAACTGTGATCATTTCTAACATGACATGTTGTACAATGTATTTGTTTTAGTTTGTTCTACTTGCATAGTATATTTGTATTTCTACATTGTCACTTAATGTTTCTGTTTTTGTCACATACCGGTACCTGTCTTCCAATGTGAGTTTAGCATTCTTGCACACGTCTGGCATGTTTCATCTTATATTGTTTATACTGATGTTTATTAACATGCCATGTCTCAATCAAATACATAAATACATAAAGTTGGGGCGCCCGCTGGCCAACTGGTCCAGGCGCATACCACTTGGGCATTGCCACATAGGCATGGATGCCTGGTGGCATCGCCGGTTCGATTCCCAATCCGGATGACCTTTGCCGCGTGTCACTCCCCATCTCTCCCCCCATTTCCTGTCAGTCTGCTGTCCTATCAATAAAGGCATATAAAAAACTAATCTTTAAATACGTAAAGTTATGCATGGACCGACCTCATTGCATCTGAGTGGGTCACGGTGGGACAGATTCAGGAGATGTTCTTGTGGTCAAGGAGGATTTGCAGAAGTTTTCCATGTTGTTCTTGAAGGTTAGATGAGAGTCATACTTTAAAAAGATTTGTAACTAAGGTGGAGAGGGGAATGTTCTTACCAGTGAACCGTAGGACTATAGGTCAGTGTTGGACCTGGCATGGGGTACTGACTGAGAGAGCCTGAACATGCAGCTTTGATTGAAGATTGATTGAAGAATTTGCAATAGAAAAAAGTACAGTTTCATGACAGCACAAATCACTGGTACAAGGTCAACTAAAAGGAGATCCTAGAAAGTTCAACTGCTTATTTCCACAGGAACCACACAGCTGCTGATTCAGTTGTGTGGATGTGCAGTAAGCCTTGCAAGTTGCCAAGCCTTTCTCCTGTTTCTGTAGTGTGAGGCACAATTACACCCACAGGACACAACGCAAGTACTGTATGTAATGTCGCAGGGACTTGGGCCCCAAATCCAACCCATAATACTGAGTGCCAAGCAGAGAGGCATTGAGTACCATTTATTTGTTAGTCTGTGGTAAACAAATGGGGACTCGAACCCCCAACCCCCCAGTCTCAGGGCGGGCACTCTAACCACAAGGTCTTCCTGTTGAGGAACTGCTGCATTTAGTTGTCATGGTGGATGCAAGACAAGTCAGTGTATCGGAGGAGGGAGGGAGGGGGGGGACTTTTACTTTTACATGTGCCCAGGAGAAAACTAGCCTCGGAAACCCAGGCATTTTATTTTACCAGAAAACAGACAAAATAAATGATGTGCACTTTCAGAACCACGGAGAGCTCCGCATAAAAAATATTCCCTTGATTTAAAATGTTTCATTTTGTTGTCTGAAGTCAAAAACCACAACGCCTGGGTCCTGAAGATTTGATTCCCTTTCAAAATCACCCTGCGCCATAAGCAGCATAAAATATGTTTTCAGGCACCGCTTTCCAGCTGTGCCTCAGCACCTCCTGCTCATAACCTTTTCTCCTTCTCAGTCACAATGAAACGTCTCGTCAGTTGTTGCAAAACACACAAACATTTTCATTTAGACAGTGACAGTTATATTCTTCCTTTTACCTTAAAGGGGCCCCACCATGTTTTTCTATACGGTATTTTATATAAATATTGGTCCATCCTCGGTGGATAGCTTTAAAGCACAGCTCAAGACCTATTTCTTTACTCTTGCTTTTTTTTTTTATCCCTGTGCTGCTATTGACGTCCGCACTGCTCTGAAATTGTTCTTCAATGTTCTATGCTTTTATTTTTTCTTGCTTTATTGTAATAATTTTAATTATTTCTTTTTTATGTATTTTTTATTTTATTTTACATTTTCTCTGTTAAGCACTTGTGCTTCATTTTATGCTCTGTAAAGCACTTTGAGCTGCATTTCATGTCATGAAAGGTGCTATACAAATAAAGTGTTATTATTATTATTATTATTATAATACGGTTTTATACAGGTTTTAGCCTAAACAACCACTTGGATATTGAAATTTCATGTTTCATTTCATGGTCTGTCTCTAATTCCAAGCAGTTTCAGATGCAATACCAAAATGGCAACGGGGCTCTGTCTTTTGGCTAAAATTAGAACGATACAGAGAATATTAGAGAAACACGATAAAAACCACAAGACAATTGTAGTCCTCTCTGTATGGTTCCAATTTTAGTACCACTTTACCTCATGGTTCCACCTCATAGTCTCAATAGAATATAGCCTCCCAAAAAGTACCGCCCCCTTCTTGAGGGGGCCCAATAGGAAATGAGCCGATTTCAAAAGAGTACCGTTTAGACACGCCCATTCAGAAAATCACTGAAATGGCAAGGCTTAGAGTTAATGAATAGGGTTTTTTTGGTCTGGAAGAGACAAAAAAGAAAAAAAAGAAAAGAGTGTTTAAAGCTAATCTCTCAACTCAAGACAGATATTTTTACTGAATGGGTTCCCAGATTGCTTTAAAACAAAACCAGGACATAAATCAAGACAGAGACATTACTGCAAGTGATTCAATGATTCAAAGGTTTTATTTGTTCACCCACTCATATACAAATATTCATGTGCACTGAAATGTTGGTAACAATATTTGTTTAACAATAATTGTTTAACAATATATATGCAATGACAGGGTAGGCCTATGATACAAGTTAAAAACCAAACAAGTAAAAAGGTAAAAAAAAACTCATTTAATGCCAATCCCGCGATATCTCGCGAAATATTAAGAGAGAGGATACAGAACATGAGAACATGAGAATAATTTAGCAACTGGGGTATACATATACAATATATACAATAGTTTACATACTGCAAAGTACAAGTGTGCAGGAGATTTCATTACCTCAAAAGATCTAGCCTGGCACTTTCCTGATGGTATCATGGGAACATTCTGATTATTTTCTAGCAGACTTTAGTCATAACAGTTTGCTAATAGTCTGCCTAGCTGCTCACCATTACCATGTTCAGCTTCACCTGGTTTCTCTTGGCCAGAAATGTGCCTTTATAGTCCGGGGCCTTAGGGGGAGAAAATGGTCATTTCGTTCAAATCAATCTAAAAGCGCCAAATCTTGCACAGACATAGCCCAGGGCATGCTCTAAGGATTTAGCTAGGGCGCCCGAGCCGGCGACCTTTGGGGTCGCCACAGCGGCCAAATCAAGTTGGGCTTCCATCGACACTATATACTCAGGAAGAAAATACCAAGAAAAGAGATAGGATGTGAGGGGTCTAACTAGGGGTTTGTAATGATTCATAATCCAGAATTCAGTGCATTGTTTTGCACAAAAAACATTCCTTGTGCTAAAAAAAGTGATGACTGGACTGTGAAAAGTGATGACTCATCACTAAACCATCATTTTGTGGGGCCGCTTTATAGGCCAAGGAATGTTTTTTTGTGGAAAACAAATGCCTGCAATGGATTCAGAATCATGACAAACCCCCAGTTAGACCCCTCACATCCTACTTAAAGCAGATTTTTTTTCTGGGTATTCTCTTCCCGTAGTATAGTTAGTTTCGATGGGAGCCCAACTTGATTTGGCTGCTGTGGCGACCCCGAAGGTCGTTCAGGCGTCCTAGCTAAATCATTAGAGTATGCCCTGGGCTACATCTGTGCAAAATGTGGTGCTTTTAGACTGATTTGCACAAAATGTCAATTTTCTCCCCCTAAGGCCCCAGACTATAATTATTTTGTTCTCTCTGCATCCTAGCTCCAAGCATGTGTGTGTGACAGACTGGCCAAGTGGTTCAACCATATAATGATAACAACTATCAAAACCTCCACCGCCTGTCTGTCAGTCTGTCTGTCTGTCTGTCTGTCTGTCAGTCAGTCAGTCTGTCTGTCTGTCTGTCCGTCACGTCACACTTTTCCCCAACTCATATCTCTGCTACCGTTACCCCAATCCATGCCAAACTTTGAATACACATTCCTTGCCTGCCAAACCACAACCTCCACCCCTCCCAGGGACACCCGGAGCTCCAGGGACCCCCTGGCACCACCGCCAAAAAGTGCAAAAATGACCAAATGACCACCCCAACGGGGCTGCTCACAGGGAATTCCCAGGGACCACCGACTCCTGGTGCTCCAGAACGGATGCAAAAGTGCTCGCCCCCGCCACTGCAGCGCACATAAATTGCCGTAACTCGGGCTAGGAGCGACCGGGAGAGCCGGGGCCGGTACCCACGCGTCCGCCTCGGCGCAGAGACAGCCATCCGTAGAGCGTCACCTAGCGGCGGACCCCACCACTACAGCCCGCTAAAAAGCCGGTAATTCTGACCGACAGCGACCGGGGTGACCTGACGGTCGCTTATCTCCTGATTAGGGAGTCTTACTGGTAACAACACGTTTATTTATTAAGTACAGGTAAATACATGGTATTGTCATATGCATGGGTACCCTCTGACCCCACCTGACGGTGGGACTGGCTAACCATATATCTTAATTGCTGTGGAGCTGGTAGGTGATAGCGTAGATGTTTCCAGAAAGAAGAGGAGAGGGTTTGAGAGCTGGTGCCTCTCCAGATGACACCAGGGCTGACGTTGGAAAGTAGCCGTAAGCCCTCTGGGAGAGAGCTCTCGGGCTGGGGGTCTGATTGTGAGGCTGCTGTGGCCTTGGTCTGGATCAGTACCAAGCGCGTCTGCCGCTCCACAAGGGCTGCATGGATGGCACTCAGTAAACCAGAATCTGAACCGGAACCTGGATCTGGGTAGGTGGGGATCAGGACCACCCTGCGACTCTGTTCTATGCAGTTCAACACTGACTCTGCCACAGCTGCAAGAAACAGTTTGAGGTTGTGACTTATGTTACCTTTTTTAATCCAGTTAAACACTTAAACCCTATAGTTCGTCACCCAGGGCTAGGGCTTTATACTCTTTTTGTCTCCTCTACACCAGATCTCATCTGCAAAAATAACCAATCTACAGCTCTCCACAACAACGCAGTGCGTTTTAAGGTTGTAGATCAGCTATTTTCACCAAACGTTTGTCAATTTTAGCTGGGGTTCATGTGGTTAACTTCTAAATCTTTATGAGGAGCAGGATACATACCTTCCCCTGGTAGGACATCACGATCATAGAGGCACAGGTTGTAGCCAAACTCTTCTTCCAGAACCTTCTCTAGCCATCTCTTGTCCTCCTCACTGAAACCAATGTCTGTGTCGTTCTTGTAACACATCATATAAGCATCATATATCTTTCCATCTGAAAAAAAAAGAAAACGCACAAATAACCGTGGTTACACCCTGGGAAAGGAAGTCACACCTCTACAGTAAGTTGGTTAGACACTGAAAGACTGCGCTGCACATGCAGTTTAATTATGCAAGAGTTACTTAGCAATATCACACTGATTCTCAATGTTAGGTCCGGGGACCACCAAGGGGTTCAAATGGACCCTTTACAGGTCTGTAACTATGAGAGTGTGAGAGAGTTAAATGAACACTGAGAATGTTGCCCAGGGGAGGCTGTCTGAGCACAAGTGCTCCTTTTACAGCAATGCCCTGCTTAACATTCCATTTGTACACTCTCAAAGTTACAGGCCCATTAGGGTCCATTTGGATCCCAGATGGGCCCCGGACCAGAATCTGATCACCAGTGAGTGAGCAAAATAACCACCTGAGGTGTTTCTATGGCAACCGACTGTGTCCCGTAGAAACAGGGTGATGTGAACTCTCAGCTTCACATAAAGGACTGTTGACGCCACACCAACTACTACAATGATGGGTACGATGACCTGAACCAGAAACAAGATGCGGGAACGAACTGTGGGAGATACTGGAGAAGAATTTCATAAATTAGACTGCAATACAACACAGTCCTCTCATCATTCATGTTGGTTGTATCTGTGTGGATGTTGTGAGAGAGGTGGGCAGTACAAATAAATGGTCTCTGTCAGATGGAAATCTCATTATGTCCAAAACTGTTACTTTTCAGGATTTAAATTCAAAAGTAGCAAAAGTAGCAGATCAAATGCTCAACATGCGAAGCATTTCAAGCTTGTGGATCTGCTACTTTTTATGCTTTTGATGCTGTGGTGTGATCAAGTAGGACGTTAATTTATAAAGAAACACAATAAGTTAGAATATGCAGATCAGAAGTTTCTGCCAGACGATATCTTGATGTAAACATTCATGGACTGGACTTTGTGCATGAAAACAGGTCTGATGTAGAGCTCAGACTGTCTGTGACGTCCATCATGGACAAATGTGAAAGCACTTTGTGAGGTTAACCCCGCACAGACACACAGACAGACCCATTTGTAGACGGCTCGCTTCCTACAGAGCCACACCTTTAAAAGCAATTATTTCGTTTTGGGTTAATCTATTGTCTGTACTCAGTAGTCAAGTCAACTCTCAGGGTTGACATACATACCCATTCTGGCCAGTGAGATGGTGACATTCCTGTACCTGTCAGAGGTCATTTTAGCGGTTGTGTCCAGTATACAGCTGTAATGGGTTGACAGGTGCTGCTCTGACACCTTCCTGAAGATTAGAGATGCTGTCATTTGATGATCTGTCTTTCTGGAGAGATGAGGAGAATTTGGAGGATGAGGAGAATTTCCGTTAGTGATTAATTAGTGTGTGTGTGTGTGTGTGTGTGTGTGTGTGTGTGTGTGTGTGTGCGTGTGTGCGTGCGTGCGTGCGTGCGTGCGTGCGTGCGTGCGTGCGTGCGTGCGTGCGTGCGTGAGTGCGTGCGAGAGAGAGAGCTTACTTTGTAGAGGTGTAGTACACTGATAGGCTGCTGTTTTTATCCACATGAGTGAGTGAGTCTCCATTCATCCAGTATATATCATCTAAATCCCCCAGGATAGCTTTGCAATCAATCCTTAGCGGTGAGTCTAGAGAAAGCAGTTTCAACATTATTAGGCTATTACTGTATATCTAAAAGAGTAATGTTACAACACGCAATCAAATGTCTTCAAAAGGACATTCTGAGGCTTACCAACATCTACCTCAAACACCTGCCCTGCTTGAGGTTCGGTAATAGTTGGAAGTTGATCTAGTGTTTCTGTGCAACATGAAAAGAGAAAAACATTTTAAGAAAATCTTTTAAACTGTTCTTTTCTTTTCTGTCTATACATAACATAACATAACATAACATAACATAACATAACATACGTAGAATTTCACAATAACAATTTAAGAAATTAAATGGAAATCTCACTGCTGTTATCGATAGAGACGTGAAATGTATGAATCTGATTGTACAGCTGACCATCATACAGGTAAGACCTGGTGCAGGTGAAGAGACCACCTTCCTTATCATCATCTTCATTTAAGAAGTAACTGTTGTAAGATGAAGATTGCAGTGACACAGTTCCCTACATTAAGAAACAGAATAAAACTAAGTATTAAGCTATATAAATGCAGAGACTTGTGTATTGGATGCTGTTAAATTTGTTTCACTGGAGCTTCTTATACAAAATACCTTGTGCCAAGCAGTAATATTGCTGGTTAGTCCAGAGATATTTAAATGAGGTGGGCATGTCAATATGCAGGATGATCCTTGATAACATTTTTGAGGGAAATAGGTTTCCAATAGACATTGTGAAGTCCGTAGCAACGCTGAGCATACCGTCAAACTCCAGGTACGGATGGAGACATTCCTGAAAGACAAGGCCTTAATGAAGATTCCATTGCTCTCTTAAAAAATGTCAGAGTTCTCTCTATTTTGATTGTCTTAAAGGAGTAGTTCACCTCCCCAAATTACTTTTTTCTATGGTTTACTCACCCTATGGAGACTTGAATTCATGGATATATTTTTGTTTTTGTCACATTCCTAAGCCAATAAAGCCCTAAGCCAATAAAGCCCCCATTTATTCCGATAGGGGACCCAAATACACTTTGGGTCCCCTATCGGAATCAATGGGGTAAATTTATTATAATCAAATTATTGGATTAGGAATGCGACACAAACCAAAAGCTCTTATGCCTTAACTTAAGGCCTGTCCATACTTTGACCAAAATGTTCGGTGAGTTGGACTTTCCGACGTGCAAATATCCGAACTCTCATTCGGTCAAATGCTTCACAGAAGTCACGAGTGATGTCATTCTGTAGTCGAACCGGACCTTTTGGACGAAAAGGGCGGTTTCGGTCAAAGTATGGACAAACTGTCTCCGACCACAAAACCTTTCATCAGAAAGGTCCGATTCAACTACAAAATGACGTCACTCGCATCTTCTGAAAAGCATTACCCTGAATTAGAGTTCGGAAAGCTGCACGTCGGACTTCTCCGACAAAAAGTTTGGTGCTCGTTGACAGTATGGACAGGCCTTTAAGTTAAGGCATAAGAGCTGGTACTTAAGACAATCAAAATACAGCCCTATACTAGAGGCTTTTACTTGACTAAGGCTGTGGTGCCGCTATGCAGCTGTCTGCAATATGAGTATACCGGTAGTTTTAAAACATGGTCGCTTGAGACAAACTCAGACAATCTCATGAAAAACTGTATATTTTAGTTAAATATACACGTAAATATACTTTACCCCAGAGAACATGTGTAGTTATTCCCCTGCTGAGAAGTGGAAACATTCAGAACAATCAGGTACTTCCCATGGCCATAGGTAAACACAGGATGCTGCTTATTGGGCTGATCCATCCCATCCCAAGTCCAGTTCACTTTAGCTTTAGGGCACCTAAGCTGAACCATGTCACCCTCGGCCACATTCCACTGTATGCTTCCACTCACATCTGCAACTGATTTCAGACAAATTATTTTGATTCAGCATTAGAATCACTTTTTTCACCAAGTACACAGGAATTCGATGATGTGACAGTGTGCAAGTGCGCTCAGATAATAAACTATAGTAATAAATGTATAAAATGTATAAAGCACTTTTTGAAATCAGTATCTGGATGATATATGTTTTTATTGTTGTTAATGTTTTATTTTAACACCTGTTGTGCCCTATAGCAAGTTCCAACTCTTCCAACAACACTGTTAATGCTTCCAACACCACCAATACTATACTTAAAATAACCGACACTCTAATACTACCAGCACTGATAACACCAATACTTAACACCATCACATCTTAACACTATCAATTCTTACACTACCAACATTGTTATCTTTAGTACATAATGGCTAGTAACACAGGAGCTTGCTGTTTATTCAGGAACAGTATTTAATTTAAAATATATATATTTACATTATTATTTTTATTTTTATTCTGTAGCCTGGCACCAACACTTGAATCTGGGTGAAAACAAAGATTAATGAAATAATATAACTCCTGCTTCCAAAGTATGACGATTTAATTGTGTGAATAAAACTGATATTATGATGAATATGTCCAGAGAATAAATGAGCATAGCCATCAACACACAGTTGCTCAAACAACTCTAGTGTCACTTTCATAGCCTATAGCATATACCAAATTACCATTAGTAACAACAATATCCAGGCTACTTGGTTTATACCCCAATGATCCCAATACACTCTTACCTCTAAATGAAACAAGCAGAGCCATTAGAACGTTGATCCTCATGGTGACTTCCAGTCAGTACAGTAGGCTATTACAGCGCAGAACAACCACACGGGTTAACAACCTCTCCTCTTCCTATATGGAGGTGGAGCCACATAGTTACTTGTTCCTCCTTGTACAAGACCTCCTATTTGAGTAACATGCTTCAAGTTCTCTCTCTCTCTCTCTCTCTCTCTCTCTCTCTCTCTCTGTCTCTCTCTGTCTCTCTCTCTCTCTCTCTCTCTCTCTCTCTCTCTCTCTCTCTCTCTCTCTCTCTCTACTCTTCTCTTGACCCAGAAATATGTGTATTGCAGCAAACTATTAATTGTCTCAGCCTGGCAGAAAGGCATGGCCTTTTGCACCCTGCCTGTCTGTCTGTCTGTCTGTCTGTCTGTCTGTCTGTCTGTCTGTCTGTCTGTCTGTCTGTCTGTCTGTCCGTCCGTCCGTCCGTCCGTCCGTTCGTCCGTCCGTCCGTCCGCCCATCCATCCATCTGTGAGCAGCTAATCTCCGGCACCGTTGGCCCGACTGACGTGAAACTGGGCACCCACACCCTTGAATGCCAGAGCAGCACCTCTGCCCTAAATCTTTCACATGGGCCTGTTATAGCGCCAACACAAGGCAGCTTTTTTGATATTGCTCCTGATTTCCATGAAAAAATCCAGTCCAATGAACATTATATATATATATATATATACTTTATTTTTGGCTAAAGTTCATCGCCATGCTGGCTTGTGGTGGACATTGTTGTCAAAATATATATTTTTTGCCATGGACATACAAAATGAGCGGACAATAATATTACATATATATATATATATATATATATATATATATATATATTAAGGCTGGGACTTTAACTGATTAATTGCGATTAATTAATTACAGAAAACTAACGCGATTAAAAAAATGTACGCATTTTAATAGCACTTAGTTTTTGCACCACAGAACCTTCAGTTTCGGGCATACCGATCATAGCGAGGCACCAACAAAGAAGAGACAACAAACACAAAGGGAGAAGTAGACGATCAGAGCGCTTTGCTTGACCCAGTGGATGGGAAATTTAGATTTAAAAAACTCACTCGTTGATTCACTCATACAACAAAATGTGTTTTACTTGAAAAAAAAAAATACTTCTCAGGTCAAATATCGATGTGCGATTAAAATGCGATTAATTACGATTAATTAATCACAGAGCCTGTAATTAATTAGACTAGAAGCTCGGCCGCCCTTTGGGCGGCCGAGCGTCTAGTCGACGCCCTGGCCAACTCGGGAACAATGTAAATAGGGAATGAATGCCCCGCCCTTTAATGCAAACCCCATTATACCTGTTGTCATAGGATCTGTTTTGACAATCTGTTTGCGTGTGTCCATTTATGCCCATATATGGAGATATCTGTCTGTCTACGTCCATTTTATGCCCATATATGGAGATGGGCGGCCGAGCGTCTAGTGTAAATAGGGAATGAATGCCCCGCCCTTTAATGCAAACCCCATTATACCTGTTGTCATAGGATCTGTTTTGATCATCTGTTTGCGTGTGTCCATTTATGCCCATATATGGAGATATCTGTCTGTCCACGTCCATTTTATGCCCATATATGGAGATGGGCGGCCGAGCGTCTAGTCGGCGCCCTGGCCAACTCGGGAACAATGTAAATAGGGTGCCCTGCCCTTTAATGCAAACCCCATTATACCTGTTGTCATAGGATCCATTTTGACCATCTGTTTGTGTGTGTCCATTTATGCCCATATATGGAGATATCTGTCTGTCTACGTCCATTTTATGCCCATATATGGAGATCTGACTTGTAAATAGACTAAGCCCCCAAGCCCCCATGCTCCCCCCCCCTTTTCTTTGTATTCTGCCTTTTGTATTTGATGTAATGCTTTTGAAACTGATATTATCCTAGATAAAGTACTATGTTCTATCCGTCTGTCTTTCAATGTTATATGAGATACTTAAAGTGTGGTTCCTGTGGAAATAAGCCTCGGCTTTCTAGGATCTCCTTTTAGTTGACCTTGTACCAGTGATTTGTACTGTCATGAAACTGTACTTTTTTCTATTGCAAACTTCTAATAAATTCTTCAATCAATCAATCAATCAATCAATCAATCTCTGTAGTTCCCGTTTTGACCATCTGTTTGCCTGTGTCCATTTATGCCCATATATGGAGTTATCTGTAGGACCCGTATTGACCATCTGTTTGCCTGTGTCCATTTATACTCATATATGGAGATATCTGTATCTGTCTGTCTGCATCCATGTTATGCCCATATGGAGATCTCTGTATCTGTTGTCTGTGTCCCTTTATGCCCATTATGGAGATCTCTGTATCTGTCTGTGCCTCCGACTGTGTTGCAGACAGTGCCGGTTCCCCCTTTAATGCAAACCCCATTATACCTGTCCTGTTGTCATAGGACCCGTTTTGACCATCTGTTTGCCTGTGTCCATTTATGCCCATTGACTCATGTGGTGTACGTGATGTCAGAGCCTTTTATGAAGTGATGTCACAATGAGTCAGCGCTTGCGCCGATTTCCTCCGGAACAGCCTGATGTCAACAATCAGCTCTGCATAAGGAGATTCCGAAGACTTAATGAGATGTGTCGGGTGTCTCCATATATGGGTTTCAACATTCAATACGTAACCATACTCAACCTGTCAACTGCCCGTATGACGTGAGAGCAAGTGAGAGCCTTCGTAGCTCACCCCTTACTTTACTTACAGAGTGCCCCGGAGTTCCCTAGCCCCTGGGCTCCTTATTCCCCTTTATTATTTAAGTTTAGCGTGAGAGGGAACTGCCCGGGCTTATCCACATTATTCACCTGGTTCTCTTAAAGGCACAGCCCGCTAATTCCCCTGAACCCAACCGCTCTGAAGAGCACCCTGAACTTTGCTCACCTCGAAGTGAGAAAGAAAGACTTTAGTTTATGCCACACTCCGAGAGATTTTTTGTTGAGTCATCTAGCGTATGTGATGTCAGAGCCTTTTATGAAGTGATGTCACAATGACTCAAGAGTCAGCGCTTGCTCCGGAACAGCCCGATGTCAGTCATCTCCGCATACGGAAATTCCAAACCTTTTGTGCCGGATCCGAAAAACTGTGTATCGGGTCGGGTCCAGGCCTAGCTAAGAACGTAGGCAAAGGTCTGAACTGTCTGTGTGCGAAATTTGGAGTCTGTAGCACCAACCATGTGCTGTCAGGGCTCATCCATGCGATTCGGGCCAATTCGGATTCGGCGTCCATTGGCTTCAATTAGTAGTCAGACTCAGGACTCCGCATATGGAGATTCCGAACCTTTCGTGTTGGTTCCGGAAAACCGCAGATCGGGTCGGGTCGAGGCCTAGCTAAGAACGTAGGCAAAGGTCTGAGCTATCTAATTTGGAGTCTGTAGAACCAACCATGTGCTGTCAGGGCTCATCCATGCGATTTGGTCCAATTCGGCCTCGGCTTCAATTAGTAGTCACGATTAAAAATTTGAATCGCATCCCAGCCCTAATATATACGGTATATATATATATATATATATATATATATATATATATATATATATATATATATATATTGTAGGCTATTTTAATCCTATTAAAATAGGTTTAAGCGAGGACCGGACAGACAGACAGACAGACAGACAGACAGACAGACAGACAGACAGACAGACAGACAGACAGACTTCTGACATCACTCTCATGTCACCATGACTCAGCCATGCAGCTATGCACACATATTAAGTGTGTTGTCTAACCTCAATGTGTTGTCATGGCATCAGCAAACGAATCAGTCAGCTTCATATATGGGCCCAACTGCCCATATATGGGCATATACTGCATGATGACACCAGGGATGTCCATATGGGCATGAAAGGGACAAGGACTGACAGACACAGAGATCTCCACATATGGGCACACCAGTCAGATGGCTGTGCAACATTATGTAGGCCTACCTGTAGGTGTGAGGGCTGCACACAGCCCTGAACTCAGATGTGAGGGCCAAGGACCAAGATACCCAGGTACCTGACAAAATACTTCCTATAAACATCAAGGATGTCCACAATTACAACACCAGAGGCAGCTCCACAGATCACATTCAACCCAGATTTGGCTCTAAAAAAGGTTCAAATGCGTTCTCCTGCTACCACATGTGGAACACCCTAAAAGCCTTAAAGGAGTGTAAATCCCTAACTTCCTTTAAAATCGGTCAGAAAAGTCACTTACAGGCGGCTGCTACTCGAAACCTGTAATAGACTAAGCCCATGCTTATCTCCCCTTTTCCACTGTAAATATATTTATTTTATTTCTTTATTTGTTTTCTTCTTTTGTTATTGATGATGTCCTATGCATAGTAGGCCTACTGTGTTCTATCCGTCTGTCATTCAATGTTATAGGCCTATGAGATAAATGGCTCCTGTGTAAATAAGCCATAAAGCTTACTAGGATCTCCTTTTAGTTGACCTTGTACCAGTGAACTGTAGGTCTACTACTTTCATGAAACTGTAACTGTACTCTCTCTCTCTCTCTCTCTCTCTCTCTCTCTCTCTCTCTCTCTCTCTCTCTCTCTCTCTCTCTGTTAGATAGATAGATAGATAGATAGATAGATAGATAGATAGATAGATAGATAGATAGATAGATAGATAGATAGATAGCTGATTGTGTTCATTAATTGTCTTTTTTAGGAGATATAGGATATATATTGATAGGTATTTTGCTATGGTTCATATCATCTTTTTATCAATACATATTGATGACCACCTGAAGTTTAAGGCACAGTGACTGTGTCATAAAATGTCATGTACAGTACACACACAAGGTCTCCGTCTGGTAGAAATCAGACCTTATCTACTGCCATGGAGCCTGTTCCTAAAACAATGAGAATTGTTTTGGTTCAGCTCAGACGGCAAGGACTCTTTGTCTTGTCAATTGTGGACAAGAAACATATCCTATAAACTGTTGAAACGTCATCCACTGACTGATGAAATGACCATACTTATACTCATGTCAAAACATAATTTGTCAGAGAGAGCACGAACAATTGATTATTCTGTTGTACCTTTGTCTTGAATTCTCTCTCTCCATAGTAAAACATTCCATTCTCACTCTGATCACTCTCCTGTCTTATTTCTGTGTGATGGATTATTGTATCTCATATGGGAATAAGAAGGTGTTGTTGTTTACAAATAATATTTCCATCAAAATGGTCCTACGTCGCCGCATACTAATGTAACGTTGACTGTCCGGGTGAGGAGGCACTTTCTCTCCCCCACGGTGGGTCGGTGTTACAATACGTATCAAAGAACCAGCTGTGAGTTTGGAAGTTTACTGTGTTTTCAGACAAGGTTATTATTTTGACAACAGTACAATTTATTTAACATTCCCTGCTTGGACATCCGCCACTGGACCGCTGGACACATGGTTTTCTGATTGCATGCTCCACGGTCCGAGGCCGGATCTTTATGCACCATCGGTGACCGGAATATTATTTTAAGATAAGTATATTGTTTTCTTCAGTTATCTACGCAACGAGTCGCTTCTCAGTTTGAATTATTGTTTTGATTTTTGATATTTCAGGGAGTTGGACAAGGCTAAATAATGTTTTAGTAGCCTATCGCTTATTGTCTATTTTACCTTCACTTCAGTAAGATTAAACACATAAATTGCCCGGACACATCCTATCATATTGTCTGTGCCAACATAGGGGAATTACAGTAGGCCTAGAGACACCATTCATTATATAATTATTTTAAATTATAACATTTGTAATTACTTTTAAAAACGTTTTATTAATCCTTTATATTTACTGTTGACATTATGGGGAATTCTCATTCCCCGCCTCACACATCCCACTCAGTGGATTCCAAAAACAGACCCATGCCACACACTGGACGTCTCCTCAGACGGGGACGTATTAACAAAATTGATAAGTCACTTCTTGAAAGTTATGATGATGATGAGGTGTTATTTGACAGAACTAAAATGACCCCTTCTCCACTTTCTCAAGGTGTGGACCCGATTGAACCTGCTGTCGGTGGACCTCCAGGATGGTCACTCAAATCCGAGGCAAGCCGACAGCAGAGACAACCAGGACACCACCCAGGTAATACACCTCGCACCCCTGTTTGCTGGAGCTGCGGTATAAACGGCCATTGTTGGACCCAGTGCCCAAAGCCTAACCCAGCTCTTCCTTTCAAACTCACACACCGTCAGGCTAGGTTAATATGGCCCAGAAAGTAAAAGGCTCAGAGACCAAAACTTGATTAAGTTGTTATAAATCTTAATTGTTTTCACTACGAATTAATCATTGTAGATCTGCTATTTTCATGATTTAACCTTGTCCATGAGCCCCTGCGTCCTAAATAATGCTTTTCAGCGTTCCAAATTCTGTTGAATTGTTTCGGCGTTCCGGTTTGCCTTATAAATTACTTTTTATCTGCGGTCCTGTTACAAATGGTCATTAAATCTGTTGTGTTACTCTTTTTAAGTCTTTTAAGTTTCTCTGTGGTTTTCAGACCCTTTTTGTTTGTTCGGTACGTTTTGGTCTGCAGGCGTGTATTTTCTAAATCTGCCTGCTGAATCATTTGTGTGGCTTTAACCTAGGGTGTGAACTTCTAGTCAGCCTGAATTCAAACAAGATACTCCTAGTCAGTTTGTGGTTATAGCTGGTTGTCTGTTTCTTTTTGTCTTGGTCTGCAGGCGTGTATTTTCTAAATCTGCCTGCTGAATCATTTGTTATGTAATACCGAATACTCTGTGTCCCTTCGATTGGCCTTGGCCAGGCCATCGGGAGGGAATACTTTCCTTTTATTTGATGACTGTTTTTATTGACCATTTGTTCTGGTAAATAATTGACAATAATCCTTTTTATTAAGCTTTTAAAATGTCTTTGATTAAGGTTAAATTACCTTTTAAAATATAATGTTAACACTAGACTAACTCGCCCTAAATTATAGATGTCTAAAGTAATTTAAACTGTTATAAATGTTAAGACTAAAAATGACTCATTCCAAATTTAGACTTGTGTTTCATGATTGAGTATGTGTGAGGGTGTGCACGTGGACTGATGAGTGCGTGCACGTATGCATGTTGGTGTGCGCGATTGACCCTTATCTTCTTCACTCCCCTTCTCCCATTCTGTCTCTGCGTGCGTGCACATGTGCGTGTGCGTGTATGTGGATGCGTGACTGAAGCTGTTTGTGTGTGTGTGTGTGACCTGGGAACGTCTGGTTATTTTCCCGTTTCCCTTGCCTTATTGACATTTGAGTCTCACTCTGTTTTGACTTGATTCTGAGATTTCCTTATTTGAGTAAAGATACTTTGTTACTTTTCTACCACTCCAGGTGGCTACAGTATCTTGTTTTCCTTCCAGTCTGGAAGGAATTAACAATAACATTTTAGAAGAGAACTCCGATACCCATACCCATAGTCCTCTATCTCCTTATGCCACACCTTGTGTCAAGAGGGGGGAGTATGCTTGATTGTTTGGAATATGCTTTGAATTTTACTGTATGCTTATGCTTTGATTTTCATTGTTTAACGTTTAATTTTGATTTTGAAACTTTTGATTTTAAAACTTTGTATGTTTTGAGTATGCTTGTGTTGTGTGCATTAATCCTTCTGTTGTGCCACACAAGCCCACCAATCACAAACAGACTATCAGAATGGCTTACAGTTGTGTATGACGCACAAGAGACGTTGTCCAACTGGCCAAGGGCTATCCATGACAACACCACAGCGGAGACAGAAAGACAGAGGGCGGAGAGTGAAAAGGGCACAACCAACAGACGATGGGCCACCAGTGCATGAGCCAATCAACCGCAGGACCAGAGCTATGCTCTGGTTGTCGGTGAGTAACGGAAATGCACTGTGAAGAGAAACATCTAGGTGGAGAAATTATGATTGTAAATTGTTGAAATACAAGTGACCTGCCGCCAAGCCCTGTCATCCTCTAGGCCCGGCGGACGACAGGCGGTGCCGAGGAACCACCAGAGGCCAAAGGGCAGTGCGAACGTGCCATCATCACAGCGTGTGGCCTGTGAGTATTCTGAAATCGCACTGTTGAAGAAATTGCCGCTATAATTATGACTGAAGAATCCATTGTACCAATATTAGTGAACTGCCGCAAGCTTCTGTCCGTAGGAGCTGTCTGAAACCCACCTAAAGAACCCCACCTCCACTCTCCGACCCGTCTCCGCCCATCTACAACCCATCTCCGGCCCATCTCCAACAAGACTTCAACTCGATCCTTGGACTTTGCTCTGTCTCTAGCCCTCACCTTCTTGGACTTATGGACCTCTTTTTATTTTTATTCTGTCTTATATTCTTCTATTTGTGTTGTTACACCTTGTTTTCTTTTGAACAGGTTACAGGGGAAGACTGATCAACTAATCTTGTGACTTATCAATCTGATTACAAGGGGTTATTTCATTTATGTGTAAACATGATAACATTTTGTCATTAATGTCATGCTTTTCATGTCAACTCTAACCCTAATGGATAATTACAGTTCCTTTTGCTATTGAAGAAATGTTTTAACCCTAACCCTAACCATCTTTCATCCCACTGCCTATTTTGTTTTCTTTTGTTGATCTATTTGATAAAAAGATCAATATTAACCAGCCGGTGGATATTGATAGGTATTTTGCTATGGTTCATATCATCTTTTTATCAATACATATTGATGACCACCTGAAGTTTAAGGCACAGTGACTGTGTCATAAAATGTCATGTACAGTACACACACAAGGTCTCCGTCTGGTAGAAATCAGACCTTATCTACTGCCATGGAGCCTGTTCCTAAAACAATGAGAATTGTTTTGGTTCAGCTCAGACGGCAAGGACTCTTTGTCTTGTCAATTGTGGACAAGAAACATATCCTATAAACTGTTGAAACGTCATCCACTGACTGATGAAATGACCATACTTATACTCATGTCAAAACATAATTTGTCAGAGAGAGCACGAACCATTGATTATTCTGTTGTACCTTTGTCTTGAATTCTCTCTCTCCATAGTAAAACATTCCATTCTCACTCTGATCACTCTCCTGTCTTATTTCTGTGTGATGGATTATTGTATCTCATATGGGAATAAGAAGGTGTTGTTGTTTACAAATAATATTTCCATCATATATATATATATATATATATATATATATATATATATATAGGTCTATATAATAAAATTACAGCGGCTCGTCTTTTGCATTGCAAAGGGTGTTTTCTATTGTGCCATTGCTAATGGCAACCGATACCATGGTGGGTCTGCTCTAGTCTGGACATGCTGTTTCAGCCAAGCAGGACAGTCAGCAGGGGAGAGCGAACACATTCCAACACACCTTGCCTGGCTCAAGAGGGTCGGGTTCGTTTAGAAATAAACTGTGCGATCTCCAGGGGGTCCGTTTAAAAAAATGATTGATATACTACTGTGTAAGGAAAGGAACCTCTTCCCAACTCTGTCGGAGCTCTCGGAAAAAGGTCGGTACAGGTGTTAATAAGCTTAATTAGTCTTGCTGTGGGATCATTTGTGTAAATAAATAGGCGCATTGTTTTGTGATTCTCAGTCTCTTGCCTACTTGTTGTGTTATTAGTCTTATCCATATAAGATCAGTCAATGAAAGACATATATCTGCATGTTTTTCAGATATCAACAGCATTTGGGAAAATGTGTCTGCCTACATTGAACGTCAGATGGCCTTACAGAAGGTGATCATTATTTAAACGTGCATGTTCATTCAATCCACTGTATCTTTGCAAGCTCTAAATGAAATGGAGTGATATGAGTATTTAATTTGATTTATTAATATCTGTAAGATATAGGCTACACTACAGGCAGACTGATGTAGCCTACAGACTGACTGACTGACTGACTGACTGACTGACTGACTGACTGACTGACTGATTGATTGACTGATTGACTGATTGGTTGGTTGGTTGATTGATTGATTGATTGATTGATTGATTGATTGATTGATTGATTGAAGACTTTATTAGAAGTTTGCATAGGAAAAGGAGTTTCATGACAGTAGGCTACAGTTCACTGGTACAAGGTCAACTAAAAGGATAGCTAAAAAGTCTTTAGGGCTTGTTTCAATTGGGGTCCTTTTTTACTCATGGCCTATATAACATAGAATGACAGACAAATAAAACACGGAACTATGCAAAAAATATATTAAGAAAACAGTCGTCAAACACAACGCAAAATAAATGGTATTTACAAGAAAGGTCAGTGGGAGGTAAGGCTATACATAGGCTTTGTTTTCTTTTACCAGTTTTGTGTAGTATTGATTGATTGATTGATTGATTGATTGATTGATTGATTGATTGATTGATTACAGGGAGTCCACATGGAAGGGCTGGGTAAATTCACTTTCTCTCAGCAAAAGTTGGATGTGGGCAATAAGTTCATCACCATCCAGCGGCCCATTTTCCTCCTGGCAGAGAAGCTTGTCCAGTCCCAGGGATTGAAGCAGGTCTGGCCACTGGCTGCAGGTGAGCTCAAACAGGGCTTTACTTTTCTTTATATTATTTTTTTGAAAGCAGGAAAACCTATCTGTACCATCTGTGTCTCTGCTATTCCAGGAAGAAAAAGCCTGCCCTTTCTATTAGCTTGGAAACCACAAACCCTAACCCTAACCCTGACCACAGAAGTAGACAAATGGGACAATAATTGTAATGGCCATTGAGGACCAATATGTGAAGGCTGGTCTGGCTCTAACTCTAACAAACGTTTGTGGGTGTGTGTGTGTGCGTGCGTGCGTGCGTGCATGCTTGCCCTATTCTGACAGCAATGCATGTCCCGGTGGTGCAGCTGAACTACACAGCGGTGTCACAAGAGAGTCCATTTAATCGTGATGTGGTTGAAGGCTGCGTCAGAGAGACCCTGCTCCTTCTGCAGAGAGCGCTGGCCTCCAGACGTGACACCTTCCTGGCCTTCCAGGGAATTGGTGTTCTGTGCTTTAAAAATAACAAGGTGATGTCTTCTGTTCTGTGGGGAGCGGGGGGTCCAATATTTTCATGTTACACTAAATTGTAACTTGCTTTAATCCACTGTCTGACTGCCTCTATGTTCTTAATGTGACATCAGCTCAATAAAAATAGCTAAAACTGCCCATCTACAAGCTCACATCACGTCACAATACGAGACATTGTGAGTTTGTACCTACACTGTAGGCTGTTTTGGCTAACTGATTTAGAATATTAATATTTTGCATATATGCTCCTTTAAATTATTATTTATACTAAATTTAGAGTAGAAAATAATATTTTACCCCTTTTTTATCCCACATTTTGTCAATTTAATTCAATTAATTCCTCCCCACACACATTTTTGTCAGTAGGATGGTGTTGTATCCTACTGACTCACCTGCCAGTGAGGAGCCCCCTCTCTAGGAGGACATAGGGCCTTTGACCTACTCCTCCTGAGTCCTGCCCAACACTCCCTGCTGGCAGGTGCCGCCCCAGTCCATAGGAAAACATGATGCAGTGATATATCATATCTCCCTCCCCGCCCAGATTCCCTCAACCACAACCTCCGTGGTGGTGGGCAGGGACTTTACCACTGTGCCACCTGATCGCTTGCTCCTTTAAATTTTAATCAAACATTAATCTCATTCAAAGGTGCGGATGAAGTTCAACAGGGACTTTGTTAATGCCATAGATGGAACTGGTAGACTACTCATAGCCTTTTCTCATGTGAGTAGATGAGGAGTGTGCATGTGGTGTACTGTATGCGTGTGCTCATTTCTACATGTTAAAATAGCCTGGTTCCAGCCCATAGACCCACCCACTCTCAGAGTGGACTGTTTCTCTGGTCTGGAATTGTTTTCATAATAAGTGATTTCTGGAGCCGAAATGACGGCTCCTCCAATTAGCACAGAGGGTGGGGTGGGTTTAACAAATAACCAATCCGTGCCGTCACAGTCCCTCCCCTCCAGAAATCACTCAAACAGGGCACAATGTCAGACTCAAGCTTCAGCTGAGTCTGAAATCAGGCTAATGTTAAAAGGACCATGCCAAATTTGCCAACACATATACAATGTCATCATAATGTATGTAAAACATACAGCATTTTCCTGTTAATTTTATCACACTTTGATTGGTTTGGCTGCTCTGAGGTCATTCATCCATGTTGTCTGGGAGCGGTTTAAAGCCTTCCCCACCAGCACCAAACAGTGCTCAAAAATGTTAAATTCAATTGGAACGGTTATTAACCGTTCTAAGAACTGTTCTAAGAAGTGTAACAGCCCTGAATTCTGAGTGTAAACTGGTTTGCATGCTTTCTCATTTATGTCTGTGTGTGTTGTGTTGTATATCTGTCTGTACTTTGTATTACTATCTGCCTTTTCCCCCTCCAGAGACCAGGAACTAGTGTCTCTCTGATGACAGGGAGACTGTCCAGTGTTCAGAGGCCACAGACGTCTGTCACACTGCCTGGTGTCAGATCACCTGAGCCAGGAAAGAAAATGGATGGAATGAGAGTGTATGCTGACTCAGACAGAACGCAGAAGGATGCGGGAGGTGAAACTGTTTAGATCAGTCAAACAAACACAATAGACAAAAAGACACACTGGAGATACAGTGCAAGTACAACCACATGCAATGTGATGAATAAAGAAAAATATACTTGATGCAGACAGCAGCAGAGATGGGGGAAAATACAGTTACAGATCTGTGACATTACTGCCACTTTGAGCGGTGCTAACCGCTCCTACATCTGGCTTTGTGTGTGTGTATGTATGTATGTGTCCCACAGAGTCCCACAGAGCTTGGCATTGGCCAAGCTTCGTGGGACGCTTAATGAATTGACTCATAAAGGGCACTGTTCACTTCACACTGGGTGTTATTTTTCCAAAGCATACCATGGTTTGTTTGAGTAGAAGGAGTATACTGGAGCAAACACAGACTTTTAGAGCCTTTTTTATTAATACAGGGTGCAGGCAAGAGTGACAACGTTTCGATGTCAATACATCAGGTCATCGGGTCATGGTTTGTTTGATTTTGAAGGAAGATGTCATTGGTATGTTCGGTTCATTTCAGCATTGTTTGCAAATTAAGTTACTATTGAAACTGCCTGGCTTGAGATAGGTATTCCAACACACAGATTGTCATTCATTGTTTTGTCAAAGTTGCATGATTGTTGTTGAATTAATAGACTTTAAAGCACAGATTAATTTTCTAAAAGTCTAGCCAAAAATAGCTCCTGAATGAAAGATTGACTTACAAATTAACTTAATACAACTTATTAACCTTACATTGGTGTTTAGAACGCGTGATTCCTAAACCCACCAGGATTGAGTTAAGACCCGCCTCCTCTCGATAATTTTAAGTATGAAAGTGCCCATGAACGTTAGTGCTGCTCGCTCAAGTGCAAAGTACCTACTACCTACTGATCCATTACAATAATACACGCAGCATAATAGGCGCAAAGCCATATCCAAACCATAAAAATGTAACTGATAATCAGTAAGAGTTTTTATTTTGAGCACAGTAGTGACAAATTAATAGCTTTCTCAGTACGTTTTTCTCTTTAGCAAAGTTACAAAGTTTTCCCTTTATTAAGCACAGTAGGCCTACAATTAAGTCAGTTTCAAGTTTTTTTTAGCACAGTTTATTTAGAGCACTGTAGTGAGAAATTAATAGTTGTGCATTGTGCAAATGCAGGCTTTTCTCAAGTACAAGTCTTCATGCCTCTGACTTTATCCACCCTCCATGTGTCAGGCAGGGATTTCAGCCACTCCTGGAAGTCCTCGCGTTTCCGCGAGGCGGGTCTTAACTCAAGCCTGGTGGGTTTAGGAATCACGCGTTTAGAACTGAATCAATTATTCAGGTAAATTCAGTAACATTTTAATGACTTTGAAGAGAATGTAAAGTTGTAAACCAATGTGATTTATCAAAACGTAAAGACATTAATGGTATAATGGTATATCTATACATACGTAGGGTTCTATTTATGTGCAATATATGGCTAAAGCTGTGAAAAGATAATATAATGACATGTATGGATGCCTGTATGGTGATTAGAAGCTTTGAGAGGATCAGTGAACATGTTCACATAATATTGTTGTGCCTCTGTAGAAGCTCCCCAGCCACAGCAATCCAAATCCCATCTGATACTGCTGCCTGCCAAGGTGAATGGTGTCAGCCTCTCTGAAGCACTGAATCCAACACCACCCCCCACAGAGACAACTGACAAGTACAGTGTACACACACACACACACACACACACACACACACACACACACACACACACACACACACACACACACACACACACACACACACACACACACAGACCTAGAAGGATGGACCAGTGGTGGTCCTATATTGTTACTGTCCTGGGGCACAATCCAGCTCCATCAATGATGCACAATCTGCCTGTGGGACAGATCCCCCTCTGTCAACAGCAACCTGTTCTGTGTGTTCTACAAACAAACACACACACACGCACGCACGCACGCACGCACGCACGCACGCACGCACGCACGCACGCACACGCACACACACTCACACACACACACACACACACACACACACACACACACACACACACACACACACACACACATACTGTACAGTACTGTCCTCTCTTTCCTCTATACATGTATAGAGTTTCAAAATGTAGTACATTAGTAAGTAATGTAATGTAATCTTGCTACTATCAGTAAAACCTTTGGATTACTAAATTACTAAATTAAAAGCCCATGGACCCCTGGGTTTCACCAGTTTAGCTTTTGTCCAACTATGTCTGTACCAATGAAGATTGTTTACTACATGCTCTGTGCTCATCACCATTGGCCAAGCAAAGAGGAACAGGAACCAATTATTATGTACGTTGCCTCAAGGAAAAGCTGTCAATGTTGCCTCAGTTCCTCACATTTACATATTTCAACAGAACCTCTTTAGAAGAAAAGAAACACTGACACTTTCTGCACACACAAACACACACACACACACACACACCCATTCTCCCATGATGCAATCATGATGAGGAAAAACTGTGCAATTACTTAAAAAGGATAAAATATAAACTCAAAATGGAAATGTCTGTTTTCTGAGGGATACCTGGTATATGAAATGATAAAAGAAAGTGTGGCTGGTTCAGATAGGGATCTCCATGGGCCTAAAAGATATTGTATGTTGTGATGTCATGGGAACCACTCTAACAGAATCCCTTTTATGCCCATACATGGAGATCCCCGATGTCATCAATATTAAGCCCATATCTAATAGGACTTCTTATGGGAATGCACATATATGGAGGAAGACAACCCATATCTGTGTGGCTGGTTCAGACCATGTATGGGCATAAAAGGGATGTATTATATACAGTACATGGATCTCATCTATGGGTACCAGGGGTCTCCATATATGGGTAACTGGTCCGATATACATCACGGCCAAGAATTGGCGCAACCTCACCCTTTAGGGCGAGGTTGCATGCCACCCTGAGGCGTCTTACTAGTAATGAATATATTGAGATTTTGGTCTAACTTATGAATGGCGGAATGAGCCGAGTGGGCATGTACTGTAGACCTGTATCTGTGTCTCCTCCTAATGTACCGTAGGTTAATTTCATCCATCACACCACCAGAAGGCTCCCCTAGAGTAGAGGGACCTCACTTGAGCAAAGGTTGCACTGGCCACACCCGTGCAGGACAGGTGAGAAGAGCGTGCAATGCATGCATGTGATGTGTGCGTGCATGTGTTTGCTGTTTGCGCTGTGTGTCAGCCATGTAAGCTTCTGGAGGCCTTGTCCCTACAGGAGTTGTGCTACCTGTGTATGCAACGGGCCCAGAGGAACGTTCCCCTCTACCTGAGAGAGGAGAGACTGGCACAGGAAAAAGCTCAGGAAATCATCTTACTCCTCAAAGAGCAGCAGAAAGACCAGCTGTACCTGCACAAAGAACAGGTGTGTGAGCATATACTATATGCATGCATCATTGTGCTGGAGAATGTACTTGTACATGGTGATGTCCATTGTCAAAATTGCCATTGTCCATATTATATGATATATATATATATTATATTATTATATAATATCGTCACTGTTGGGCAGAAACCTCTATCTCCAAGTTTCAAATTTGCTATTTTTTCCCCCGTAAATCAAAGCCCTGTCAAAGACTGTTGCACAAAACTGCACACAATGTCTTGCGGTACGAGCCGAGGCGCTGTGTGCTTGTAGATCGTCTATTTTCACTTGTTTAAATCATTATTAAATTGCTAAATACAAATCGAACAGTTTTGGACAGGTTTCCACCCGACGATATATTATATTAGAGTATATTATAGTATCAATAATTACAATGTGTTTGCGTATCTGTGGCAGGCCAACAAGAATGAGAAACGTGAGCATGCCAAACAGGTGGCTGCATTCAATCTGCAAGTGTCAGAGGCTCTGAAGGAAGAGAAAGCTATCTGTCCTCAGTACCATGTGAGTGGAACCACTGGAACTGTGACATGTTGTGACCTTGTAGATCTGCTATTTTATGAGTGCGACGACACCTGCGGGCAACTAAGTTGAACTCAGGCTTAGCAATAGCCTTACCAGCTCTTTGGCCTTGTGGTTAGAATGTCTGTCCTGAAACTGGGAGGTTGTGGTTCAATCCCTGGCCAAGTCATACCGAAAACTATATAGAAAACATGGTACTCAATGCCTCCCTGCTTGGCACTCAGCATCGAGGGTTGGATGAGAGGCACATCCCTGCATGCTAGCATCATGTGTACAGGAGGTGTACTTGCACACCAAGTTGCCTCATGCTAAGGTAACAAGAGATAGAGCTCTATTTTGATTGTCTTAAGTACCAGCTCTTATGCCTTAACTTAAAGGCCTGTCCATACTGTCTCCTACCACCGAACATTTCGTTGGAAAGTTCCGGTTCAACTACTAAATGACGTCACTCACATCTTCTGAAAAGCATTACCCCAAATTAGACTAGAGTTTGGAAAGCTGCACGTCAGAAAGTCAAAACTCTCAGATGAAAGGTTCGGTGGTAGGAGACAGTATGTACAGGCCTTTAAGTTAAGGCATAAGAGCTGGTACTTAAGGCAATCGAAATAGAGCCCATACTCTTGACGTATGGGCCACATGCTTGCATTGTGCTTCACGTGGCTTTACTATCAATGTCTTCTTTCATCTGTTCTCCTCCAGTACGATGGGACTAATGTCGTTTGGGGCCTTTATGTTTAGAGTTCATTCATCTTCCCTGAGCGGCCCCTCACCCCACCCAGAGAGATTAAGCAGCGTTGCTACTTTGATGAGCTGCAGGCTCAGATGGTGCAGAGAAGCCAGGACAAGAGCCAGTCCCATCAGGGACGCCTCCTCCTGGAGCATCTAGAACAAGCCCAGCTGGCCCACAAGTAAGTCTGGAACACGTCTACAGCTTTCCTTCATCAGCTGGCCTGTACTATAGTGAACAATTTTTAGGTCATGACTTGAGTAAAAATCCAATTTTCTACATAAAAAATATATATATTTTAGGGAATATGTCAGGGTTTCTTTTAAAGAAAAATACACAAAAAAAATCTAGGATCTAGGAAAATCCATAAATGAATACTAATGATTAAGAAGTAGTAAAAAATAGTTGTTCTACAAGCTTGCAACGCGGTCTGAAGTGACACCTTGTGCGCTTGTAGATCTGCTTTTTTCACTAGTTTGGGTCCCGGGCAAACGTGTAATCTCTCTTTTGGGTCTCGGCCTGAAAGGTTTGGGAACCACTGCTATAGACTCCTTAAACGAAAAAGTCATTGTTTATTCATCTCTCGTGCCAAATACCTTGTAGCCTGCAAACTGTAATATCAATAATGAGAGTAGCTATTGTTCTTAATAATAAACAAAATGTGTAAAGTGATCTACTATGGTTATTCCAGCAGTGGCTGAGACATCAGGTTGAAAAACAAAGCCAGTGACAGTTGTTTAAGTGAACGCACGTGAGTGAGCATGCGTGTCCGCCAGCTAGAGATGGACAGAATACTTGACCCCAGTACTTGAGTAAGAGTACAGATACTCCTGGTCAAAATTTACTCCACTACAAGTATTCAAGAGTACCTGCTTACTTACTAAATACTTAAAGTACAAGTACAAGTAAAAGTAAGAGTAAAAGAACAGGGGGTTGAGTGCCATATAGCCATGTTCGATTCTGCTTCGATAACCTCTTATCATCGGAAATAAATTTAGCTCAAGAACCCTGCTGCGGCTAGCGAGCGGAGGGGGAAGCCACAGACATGGTTTGTGTGAGAGCAGATGTGTGGCCAATTGCCTTTTAAGGAAGAAAAAAGAAAATAACCAACCTAAAAGTACTTTTCAGACTTCCCAGAAATGTACTTGAGTGAAAGTAAAATATTTGGCCTTGGAAATGTACTCAAGTAAGAGTAATAAGTATAAACAAATAATAATAGTCAAGTAAAGTACAAATCCTCAGAATCTGTACTTGAGTACAGTACTCAAGCACATTTACTCAGTTACTGTCCACCACTGGTGTCCGTATTGGGTCGCGGCAAGTCATCATCAAGTCACCTTTCGCCCAGTGCGGCCCTCACTCCCAAATGATTTTGACACCCCTGACAAAGACAATCCCAAGTGTTTATTTAACGCGGTGAGGGTAAACATGAACTCTTCGTGTGTGTGTGCGTGCGTGCGTGCGTGCGTGTGCGTGTGTGTGTGTGTGTGTGTGTGTGTGTGTGTGCCTGTCCAAGGATTGCTTTACAGAAGGCCCAGCAGTTCCAGCAGAAGCAACAGAGAGTTGAACATTATCAGAGGGCTCTGAATGCACAGGCAAGAGTATATTCAAGGCTTTATTTTATCCAACCAATCCAACTTTATTTACAGAGCACATTTCAAAACAACAGAGTCGACCAAAGTGCTGCACAGTAGGCATAACAACAATAAAAACATAATGCATTACAAAAGAACACACAATACAGAGGTACTGTAGATATTATACTTTAGATCGTGATAGCTGTTTGATATGTTAAAAGAGTGAAAATAGTTAAGCCATGAATCAAATACTCACTGACCGCATGGGGGGGGAGTAATTCTTGGTGAGGCAAGGGGTTTTGTTTATTAGTGTTTTATTCGTCTGTCTGTGAGAAACATACTGAATCTTTAGTACCGGTATGTGATAGTGATGATATCCCCATGACCTTTCCTCGATTATCACCAGCAAGCTGAACTTCCATCTCTCGACCCCCTTGTAATAGAGTGGTGGTTCACTATTTATTGTTTTGTACCAATTTGCAATGCTACAGTGCAACTGCAGTCATCACAACCAGTTGTCCCTCCGAGTGTTGTAGAGGTAGATCAGAGAGTTGTGCCGTTAGAGTCTGGGCATATACTGCAGCTCAATGGGAGATAGGAGAGTGATATTTGTCACCCCTTCCGGTAGGAAATTAAAGAGAGATGAGATGTCATTGTTGACACCTTTTCCACACAAAGAACAGTATGCTGGCAGCCTGGCACACTAATTCAATTCACAGAAAGGTTCGCTCTACTCATATTTTATATTATATGCCTGGCACACTAAACAGCCATGGTTTGCTGTTCATCCGGTGATTTGTTTTAAATCTATTTTGTACTTTACCCTCCTATGCTTTAGGTGAAGGACAGCATGGTTCTCCCCGAACATCAACCTGACAACTTGGGCTTTGGACGAATTGAGACATCAGCCAGTACGGCAGAAAGTCGAGAACGGGCACAGAAGGTCATTCCTAGCTTTCAATACTGCCGTTAGTTAATCCTAACCCTAGCATTGCACACTAATTTCGATATGAATATAATGAGGGTTTGGCTAAACCTTTCTAGAATAGAATAGAATAGATTTTTATTTGTCATTATTACACAGAACAAGTTCAGTGAACAACGAAATTTGAGCCCAATCCCACAAGGTGCATACAGTGCAAAAAACAAAGTAGAATAAAAAGATAAATAAAAAGATAAAAATCACATAGTGATCGTAATAATAAACTAGCAGCAGAAAATTGGTAACAATACTCAGTCTCTTTATCAGCCCGGCTGACACGATTCCACAGTTTGTCACAGTCAGTGTCCACCGATTTCACAGTTTGTCGCAGTCAGTGTCCACCGTCCAGTGTGGGGTTCCAGGTGTTTTGTACGTCAGGGACGTACAATGTATTGCACTCAGACCCAGGTGCACATCCGAGGTGGCAGCCGATCTGTAGGCTCACAGCGCCCCTCGATGCGAGGCGCTGTGAGCCCACAGATCTTACCTACCCCTCTCAGAGAGCATGTCCTCATTTAGTGCCATAATGGCTCTCGGGTAGAAGCTGTTTTTGTGCCTACTTGTCCTCGTGGGTAGCGCCCTGTAGCGTCTGCCCGAAGGCATCAGTTCAAGGTTGCCGTGTCCTGGATGGAAGGGGTCCTCCACGATGCTCTGGGCTTTCCTGAGACAGCGGGAGCTGTACAGGTCAGCCAGGGAGGGGAGGGGGCGTCCGATGATCTTTTGGGCGGTGTTTACGACCCTCTGGAGCGATGTCCTCTCTGCTGCTGTGCAGCTCCAAAACCACACGTTGATGCAGTATGTGAGGATGCTCTCAATCGAGCATCGGTAGAAGGACACCAGCAGGTCCTGAGGAAGTTGGTTGTTCCTGAGTACTCTCAGGAAGTGCAGTCGCTGGTGTGCCTTCTTGACGATGGCTGAGGTGTTGGTGCTCCAGGTTAGGTCCTCGTCCAGATGGACCCCCAGGAAGCAGAAGCTGGAGGCTCTCTCCACGCAGTCGCCGCCGATAACCAGGGGAGGAATGATTGTGTTTTTCCTCCTGTAGTCTATGACCACCTCCTTGGTCTTGGAGGTGTTCAGGGCTAGGTTGTTGACAGCGCACCACCCCGCCAGTTCCTCTACTTCGGCACAGTATGCAGACTCGTCCCCTTCTGAGATGAGCCCCACCACGGTGGTGTCATCAGCGAATTTAATGATGTAATTTCCGCTGGGGGTGGGAGGTTTGCAGCCGGGTTGGTAGGGCCTGGTAGGTTTGCAGTCGTAGGTGTAGAGAGAGTAGAGTAGGGGGCTCAGCACGCAGCCCTGTGGGGAGCCGGTGCTGAGGTTCAGGCTCGATGACATGTGGCGCCCCATCTTCACCCTCTGGGGGCGATCGGTCAGAAAGTTTTTGATCCACTGACAGATGGAGCTCGATACCCCCAGCTCTGCCATTTTGGACACCAGTCTGTCAGGCACGATGGTATTAAATGCCGAGCTGTAGTCCACAAAGAGCAGCCTCGCATAGGACCCCTTCTGCTCCAGGTGGTTTAGAGTGGAGTGTAGGGCTGTGGCGATGGCGTCCTCTGTGGACCTGTTGGCTCTATAGGCAAACTGGTATGGGTCGAGGTCGGGGGGGAGGACAGAGGTGATATGGGACCGGACTAGTTTCTCGAAGCACTTCATAGCTACAGATGTAAGTGCAACGGGGCGGTAGTCGTTCAAGCTGCTGACAGAGTTCTTTTTCGGCACCGGGATGATAGTGGAGGTCTTCAGGCAGGATGGAATGATGGCCTGAGAGAGGGACTGGGAGAAGATGTTAGTGAATACTCCTGCCAGTTGGTCTGCACAGTCCCTCAGTACCTGTCCCGGGACTCCGTCGGGGCCCGTCGCCTTCCTCGGGTTCACCGCTCTCAGCGTGCGCCTCACCTCGTGCTCCTGTAGTATGAGGTTGCGGCTGCTGTGGGTGTTTGGTGGGGGTGTTGTGACGTCTTCAGGTGCCGCCGCCCTCTCAAAACGTGCAAAGAAGCGGTTTAGCTCCTCCGCTTTGGAGGCGTCGCCGTCAGCCGAGGGACCACTAGGCTTGAAGTTGGTCAGGTGCTGTACACCCTGCCAGACCTCTCTGGTGTTGTTGCTCTGCAGGTGGTCCTCTATCTTGCTCCTGTACTCAGCCTTTGCCTCTCTGATGCCTCTCTTGAGATTGGCTCTGGCAACAGAGTAGAGTTCCTGATCCCCCGCCGTGAAAGCTCTGTCTCTCTCCTTGAGCAGCCTCGTGACCACCTTTGTCATCCAGGGCTTCGTGTTTGGATACACCTTCACTTGTTTGTCTACTGTTACAGTGTCTATGCAGTGCTTGATGTACCCTAGGACTGCTGCTGTGTACTGCTCCAGGTCCTCGTTTTCAAAAATGGACCAGTCTGTGTTTTCAAAACAGTCCTGCAGCTGTCCCATTGCCCCCTCCGGCCATGTTTTCACCGTTTTTGTTGTTATAGGAGCACTTCTCCTTATTGGTGTGTAGGCTGGCGTTAGAAGCAGGGACATGTGGTCAGACGGGTGTTCAACTATGCCACTGCCGAGGGGGGGTTGTTGTCTAGCCCTGTAGCCGTTTTTGATGTTGGAGTACACCTTGTCCAGTGTGTTATTTCCCCTTGTGGCACACTTCACGTGCTGGTATAATTTGGGCAGCACCTTCTTTAGATCAACGTGGTTGAAATCTCCCGCTACAACGTGAACTGCGTCGGGATATCTCCGTTGTTGAGACGTGATCGTGTCGTGTAACACTGCTAGCGCATTGTTAGCATTAGCATCTGGGGCTATATACACAATGGTGATCAGGACAACACAGTGTTCCCTAGCCAGGTGGAAGGGTCGGCATTTAACTGTTATATACTCCAGATCTTGAGAACAATGGCTGCTTACCACGCTAGAATCTGTAGTCCAGTCATCTTTCTGTGCTGTGTTCAACAATATCTTTTCGTTTACCACAAGTAACATTTTATTATTTTGAACTGGCAGCTTTTCCGGGAGCAGTTGAATGCTGCCACTCAGAAACGAAAGGAAGAGGTGTCCAGTCGTCAAGCACGGAAGACCGAAGAGAAGGAGATGCTTAATCGCACCCGCAGGGAGTGAGTAGAGGGAGGCAGACAAATCACAATACACTAAAAAAGAAGGGCTGAAAACTACTCCGCTGAAGAAGTTGATCTGTTCTGTGGTGTTAAGTAATCTGAAACATCTCTCTTTGTTCTTGTCTTCTAGGCTAATACTGGATCGTATCAGTCGCTTCGAGAAGATGCAGAACCTGAGAGCATCGCTAGAGGACACGTGGAGACACAGCGCCCACCTCAAACACCAGCGAGAGCTTGAAGAGAAGAAGTTCCTCAGGTGGGTAGAAGTACACAGACACAATCAAATGTTACCCTTCAGCATTGGCCAGCATTACTTCATGTCATCATCACTCTTCTATCCAATGGCATGTTTTCATACTTCAGTCCAATATGTGATTGATTGATTGATTGATTGATTGATTGATTGATTGATTGGTGCCTCCTTATTTGATTGTTTGAATTATTCACTAATCCATCCATTCATCCATCCATTTCCATCCATTGATTGATTGATTAATTAATTAATTAATTCATTCATTCATTCATTCATTCGTTCATTCATTCATTCATTCATTCATTCATTCGTCAATCCACCCATACCTCTCGCCTTACATTCAGGTCTGGTGCTCACCTCCTGATTGATCAGTGTGAGCAGTACAGGCGCTGTTACCAGTGCAAGAGGAGGACCTCCAACTGTGGACAGAGCAACATTTGGAAAGAATCTCATTACATCCCTGGTGCACGACATATGATCTGACTCTACAAACCTCCATCAGTGCAACTGATAACTTGATAGCCAGTTATGATTGAAAAAGGAAAGAAAAAACAGATATTAATAATGTCTCTAATGTCACAATTTGCAGTATTTTGTTTGTTATTTTCCTCACAACACGTGTTTGGTATTTTGTGTTGCAGGATATAGTCAATCAATAAAATGATTTGGCGTGTTTACCTTGTTCTCCTCCTGTACATAGTTATGAACTGCAGTAGGTACATCTTGCCAAAATCACACACTTAAGTGCATGCAGACATACTGTACTATACTGTACTCTATGTATGTACAAACGTGCATATAAACGTTGTATAGACACATTATACACCCAGAGAAACAGGACATTTAACCGGATAGGAGAGGATGTAGATATTTTACACAAAGAGCTGTGAGAGGTCCTCTTGCTGACAGTGATGCGAGTGGATGCTCCTCTTGTGTCTTGGGTTACAGACCATCTTTAACAGTTGGATGCAGTACTAGTGAGCAATGCGTGGGTGCAATGGGACGGTCTTGTCTCTGTTCTCATGTTCACCCTCAACACCTACAACTCAGTCCTGCCACCTGACTCCGCTCCAATGTTCACTCAGGAGCAACAGGGAAGTATCATGAGTACAGGAGTGTAGAGGACACACTTTATTATCCACCAACTTGGTGGACTGAACCACTTGAAGCTCCTTTTTATAGAAGTTATTATTTTTACCCCCTTTTTTCACACCAACTTAGTCATTACGCCAAATAATTCCTCCGCACACATTTCTGTGTTGCCACGTGCAACACAGAAAGGCTCACCTGCCAGTGAGGAGCCCCAGTGGGAAGACGTAGCACCAGAGGCGTAATTTCAGAAAGAAATAGGGGTTGGCAAAACATAATGTTACTATAGCCCCATTTCTAAAATAGAAACAATAGTGGATCTACAAGCTCTCAAGGTGTCGAAACTTGTAGATCAACTATTTTCACTAGTTCAAGTTCAAGTATATTGACGTTCCTAATATAGGGATAAATGTTACATTTATATAGCGCCTTTTATCCAAGGGGCTTTACAGAGACTGTTCAATACATTCACCCATTCACACACACATTCATACACCGATGGCAGAGGAAACCATGTAAGGCACCAACACACCGGGAGCATCTATAAGGGTTCAGAGTCTCGCTCAAGGGCTCTTCTACACTAACTCTGGGGGAGCCCGGGATCGAACTGGGAACCCTTCGTGAACCATCTGTGTTCAACTCTACACCTGAGCCACTGCCGCCCCATGTATGTGGGATGTATGTGGTTAATAAATTAATGGTTGCAAACACTTATCTAAATTATAACACTGTTATATGTAGATCGATTGCAATGAAATCAGTTTGATCTGCAAAAACAATTAGAAGTTGGGGACTCTATGCACAAAATACATAATTAAAAAAAATAGGAGGTGACATCCCCTGGTGCCCCAAAACCTCTGTCCTCCTCCCGTTCAACACTCCCTGCTGACAGGTGCTGCCCCAGCCCATATAGGAGTAGGTGCAGCGACAAAGATCACCCTCCCCGTCCGGCTTCCGTCCTCCTACCCAACATGGCCTGTTGTGTTTGTGTAGACTTTTGGCCAAACCGGACGCACCGCGTTGGATTCCAAGAACCCCTAGGCGCTGTGGTGGTGGGCATATACTTTACCCTGCATCCCCCCAAGCTTCCTTGTTGAGGTTTCTACAAGCACAACATCTGAAGAATACTTAGAAAAGCCAGCAGCCTACGGATGTTTCCATTGCGACAGATGAAACCACAGTGGAAATGTTTTACTCAAATTTATACCGACAGTTATCAATTAATTCGCTAATTGTTTAATTAACTTAATTAAATGGCACTTTTGTCAACTGTCAATCCTTTTATGTTGGACAGAATGAAAACAAAAATGGTAGAGAAGGAAGTGGAGAAATATGATTGATATTTGATAATTGATTAACAGGCTGACTGGTTTTTCAGTTGAGTCGTGATGGGTGGGTCGACTGTTTGGGTTTTAGCTTCTTGTTTTTCCACATATCATTTCACACTTCTACGCAGTGGTGTGTGTGTTTGTGTGGGTGTTGGTCACACCCTCCCCCCCATGGTGTGACCACACACGTTGCTGTCTTAGTTCCTGTGTTCCTGGTAAAACCACAGGCACCCACGCTTTCTGAGAAAAATAATCATGCATAATATACAGTATGCACACACATGAATCTATAGTACTAGACCTTACCCGTTCGAATATATGTGCTGCAAAATATGTGCAGAGTGTGGGTTATGGGGAAAGTAACTGTAACTGCATGGTGTGTGCGTGAGAATATGTCGGAGCATCATAATGTAAGGAGCAGCCCATGGAGGAGTGTATATTTATGATGGATACAAATAATTTAACAGCTAAATTAGGTGAATAGAAGTATTTGATTGATTGATTGAAGAATTTATTAGAAGTTTGCAATAGAAAAAAGTACAGTTTCATGACAGTACAAATCACTGGTACAAGGTCAACTAAAAGGAGATCCTAGAAAGCCGAGGCTTATTTCCACAGGAACCACACTTTAAGTATCTCATATAACATTGAAAGACAGACGGATAGAACATAGTACTTTATCTAGGATAATATCAGTTTCAAAAGCATAACATCAAATACAAAAGGCAGAATACAAAGAAAAAGGGGGGGGGGAGCATGGGGGCTTAGTCTATTTACAAGTCACGGGTAGCTGCTGTCTGAAGGTGACTTTTCATACCAATTTTGAAGGAGGCTAGGGATTTGCTCTCCTTTAGGGCTTGTGGAAGGGCGTTCCACATGTTGATGGTATAGCAGGAGAACGAGTTAGCGCCTTGTTTAGTGTTAAATCTACGCTGATGATGATTAGTGGAGCTGCCTCTGGTGTTATGATCGTGAACATCCTTGACCTTTAAGAAGTAGTTTGTCAGGTACATGGGAATCTTGGAGGTGTAGTGTATCTTGTACACCAGGCCCATTGCAAGATGCTGTACTCTGTCAGCTACTTTGAGCCACCCCACGCTTTCGTGGTGATGCTCGGTAAGGTGGGTCAGAGGAGGGAGACCAAGCACAACCCTAATTAGTTTGTTTTGGGCTGTTTGGAGCTTTAGCTTTAAGGCAGCTGGGGCGTCGCGATACCAGACAAGGACTCCGTAATCAATGAGGGGCCCAATAAGAGCACCTCCTAGTGTCTTTCGGGATTTAATATTGATCAGTGGGGCAACTCTTTGCAAGAAGCGAATTCGTTGATTGACTTTATTGATTACCTTGGTGGTCATTTTTTCACTGGATAGGTTAGCCTCCAGGATGCAACCCAGGTAGCAGATGTGGTTTTTTCTTTCTATCACAGTGTCACCTACTTTAATTGTGAAGTTCTCAACTAGGCTAAGTTTCTGACTAGATCCAAAGAGGATACATTCAGTTTTGCCTAGGTGAATTGAGAGTCTGTTGTCATTGAGCCAGGTGCAGATCTTGTTAAGTTCACAGTTAAGGGCCTTTTCAACCTGCAAAATGTCTCTGCCTGAGACTAGGAGAGCCGAGTCATCCGCGAACAGAAACAGATTGCAGTCACAAGCAGATGACATGTCGTTTACGTATATTAAGAACAACAGTGGTCCTAGTATACTCCCTTGAGGTACTCCACAGTTTACTGGGAGGGGGGGGGACAGGGTTCCGTTGACTTCCACCATCTGTTCCCTCCCCACCAAGTAAGAGTGCATCCATCTCACTGCTGTGCTATCAAGACCAATAGCTTTGAGTTTTTCGATCAGAATAGAATGATCGACGGTGTCAAATGCCTTCTGGAGGTCCAGCATGACCATGCCACAATATTTGCCATCGTGAATTTCACGTTTGATGTAATCATTCAAATAGATGAGGCATGTATCTGTGGAATGGGACTCTCTGAAGCCAGACTGGAACTCGTAGATCAGTTTATTCTCTTCAAGATATCTAGCCACCTGTTCATAGACAATTTTTTCCATTACCTTAGAGATGGAACTAAGGATTGAGATTGGCCTGTAGTTGCCAGGGTCAAGTTTACTGCCTTTTTTGTGCAGGGGGGTTACCTTGGCTAATTTGAAGTCCTGGGGGACATAACCCTGCTTGATAGATAGATTAATAATATGGGTAATGATTGGGGCAATGGTGGCAGCTGAGTCTATGAGAAAGTTGGGGGCAATTTTATCATGGCCAGCGGCCTTGAATTGAGGTAGGGTGCGCAGTTTTTTAAACACTTCATCAGTTGACACCGTGGCAAGTTTAAAGTTGTCTTTGCATACCCCAAGGTTCCTGTAGAATTTCAAGATGTGCCTAACACCAAACAGCCCAGATGGAGCGGGCAGTTTATTGACCAGATTTTTGGCCATGGAGGTGAAGTAGATGTTGAGATTTTTGGCTACATCAAGACTATCCGTGAGGAGGGTTATGGGAGTTTGGATGGATATGTTGCTGGCTATGGATCTGAGTTTAGCACCACAGCCTAGCTGGGTTTTAAATAGCTTCCATAGGTCTCGTGGTTTGTGGATGTTTTCCTCAACTTTCTCATCCAAGTAGTTTTTTTTGGCAGAAAGGATTAAGGAGGTTGTCCGATTTCTCAGTTTATTAGCCTCTAAACTGACTATTTCTAATTTGGCTTTAAGGTGTTTATTGGGGCCTTTTTTGAGTTTGTGATTATATTTGCGTTTCTCAGAGTATTTTTTGTCTCTGAGTTTCATTGATTCACAGATTTCCGAATTCCACCATGGCTGTGAGCGGGCTTTAACCCTGACCCTACGCAAAGGAGCCACTTCGTCTAGGGTAGTGTTGAAAATGGATTTAAAGCCTAGCCAGGCTTCATCGACCTGAGTGCTAGCTAGTATGAGGATGTATTTGCTCCACATAATTTTTCTATACCCGTTGGAAGATGAGACACACATCACCCGTTGCATGCGTGACCCATGCAGAGAGAGAGAGAGAGAGAGAGAGAGAGAGAGAGAGAGAGAGAGAGAGAGACTGCAACATTCCTAACTGTGAGAGAGGTGTGTGTGGGCCCGGGGCTACAGATCCCATGGCCTGGAGGAACGGACCGTAACCCTGACAACAGGCTGTAGAGCTGTAGAGTGAAGAAACGCTAATAAATAGCTATAATTTTGGGAAAAATGAAATTCGGGCTCCGTCACCATGTGTATAATGCTAATGGCCAATGCCTTGTTAAATTTGAGATCAGTCGCTGAAGCGAGTGAATAGATAATGCATTTTGTGACCTACTGACAGACTGACCTCTCTCTCTAATTATCGTATGGATGTATGCATACAGTATGTACATATAGTGCAGACTACACATACTCACATCTGCACATGAACATGCATGTATGCATGCACATTGCACACACAGGCACGAGCGAGCACACCGTCATTTATACATTTAACCTTGGAAATGCATGTGCTTGCTTGCATGCATGCATGAGTGGTTTGTGTCCAGACAGGTGGACAGATGAGGAGACATGTCTGGTGGAAATAAGTTGTACCAATAGGTTGACACTGCTGCAAGAGCAGTTCTTCTAAATTATTTAAGTGTTTCTTCTTTTTTTCCTTGGACCCCCATAACTCTGAAAGTGTACAAATGGTTCCATTGGTACGGGTCCATTTGGTTCCATTTTGTACACTTTCAGAGTTATAGAGACCTGCAGGGCCCATTTTGCATAGTACAGTGTTCTATTTGTCTGTCATTCTTTTTTAATATTTTTTTATGCTGAGCTAAACGTGCACAGTGCTGAAAGTGCACGTAATTTATTGTATCTGTTATCTGGTGGCGGGTGGCGGATCATGAGACAGTAGGCTCCTGGGCACAGATACATTGACTTGCATCCACCATGATAACTAAGTGCTGCAGTTCCTCAACAGGAAGGCCTTGTGGTTAGAGTCTGCCCTGAGACGGTTCGAGTGCCCATCCGTCATATACCAAAGACTAAACAAATGGTACTCAATGCCTCCCTGCTTGGCACTCAGCATTATGGGTTGGATTTGGGGTCCACGTTCAGGCTCTTTCAGTCAGTACTTCATGCCAGGTCCAACACTGAAATAGTCCTACCATACAACTGGTAAGAAAATTCCCCTCTCCACCTTAAATCTTTGTAAAGTTTGACTCTCATCTAACCTTCGAGAACAACATGGAAAACCTCTGCAAATCCTCCTTGACCACAAGAACATCGCCTGAATCTGTCCCACCGTGACACACTCAGATGCAATGAGGTCGGTCCATGCATAACTTTGAAGGATTTATGTATTTATTTATTTAATTGATACATGGCATGTTAATAAACATCAGTAGGCCTATAAACAATATAAGGTGTAAAAATTTCAGAATTGTTAAATAATGCTAAACTCACATTGATAGGTAGGTGACAAAAACAGAAACATTAAGTGATATATAAATATCACTATAAATAGTATAAATATACTATGCAAGTAGAACAAAAACAACATATACATGTATACATATACATATACATTGCACAACATGTCAGACCATGTCTGGTCGTTATTGTACCAATAGGTTGACACTGCTGCAAGAGCAGTTCTTCTTTTTAATTGTTTCTTGAAAAAAAGACCCCCATAACTCTGAAATATGAGTTTAAAAAAGGACCCCAATTGAAACAAGCCTAAAGGCTTTTTTAAGGTATCCTTTTACTTGATCTTGTACCAGTGTATTGTCATGAAACTGTACCTTTTCCTATGCAAACTTCTAATAAAGTCTTCAATCAATCAATCAATCAATCAATCAGTCAATCATTAATTGGAACCCCACTTTGAGAACCACTGTTTCTTGAGAAGGCTGTCATCCTACCAGGAAGATGACTGTTTTCACACAATGTCCTAGTCATATATATTGGCCTGAAACACCAGGGGAAGGCAATTAACTTAATAAAACCAATTATGTGATGATAGGTACATACACAGATGTCCATAAACAAGATGTTATAGTATGTACATTGTGAGAGAACAATAGAAGAAATAGTATGACACTTCCTCCCTTCATCTTAGTTATAGTATGAGAGTCTTATATTGTGTTACTATGTGATGATCTGTTTTAGTGTGTTAATTCCAGTATCAATCTGTCTAGATTTCCTGCATTACCTTTTGTGTTACTACGTTTCCCCCTGCTGGTCATATCTGGTTATTTGTTTTGTTTACATCCCTGGCTAATGTGGCCATGTCCTTAAGTTTACATTAGTTAAGTTTGTGCTGTTTACCTTCCTCACTGTTGCCACCTGTAGGAGGAGACCATGTCTATTTATTCCCTGGTTTTGGTTCATCAGTTTGTCAGAGTTTCTCTGTCTTAAGTTACCCTTCTTCTGAAAGTTCCTGCCTTCTTCTTGTATTTAAGGATATGCCTATAGGCCTACTCTCGAAGAATTGTTGTTTTGGACTTATGGGCAGTCCCAAGGGGACTTGCCTATTTGGGGACTCCCTACTAATAGCCGGTGAGCTATATGGGGTCATATGGGGTCATCGGTACCAACTGGGGGGAATAATTCTCATAGTGATTTTTGGGAAGGTATACACCCCTAGTACTAGGAAAAATGTGATAGCCTTGCAGTGGAGGTAGCTTATTGTGTGTTATCACTCCTTTTATAACCACATGCCAAAACACAGTTTTCAAAATCCGAATGGAACATTCTACTTCAAACTGATGGTTCTCTCTTAATATTGACCCTATCTCTTTGAAAAATGGTTGGGATAAAGCTCAGACTATATATTCTTCACTAATGTTGTTAACATTTGCATATCTATAATAGTTTTTTATTACAGGCAGTGACAACATAGTGACTATAATTATGACATAATCCTCTGTGAACCATGGCTCCACATTATTTGGTCATCGGTACCATCTGGGGGAACGATTCTCATAGTGATTTTTGGGAAGGTATACATCCCTAGTATTAGGAAAAATTTGATAGCCTTGCATCTGTGGTAGCTTTCTGTGTGTTATCACTCCATTTATAATAACATGCAAAAAAAAAAAAAAAAAACGTTTCAAAATCCGAATGGAACATTCTACTTCAAACTGATGGTTGGTTCTCTCTTATTATTCATCCCATCTCTTTGAAAAATGGTTGGGATAAAGTTCAGACTATATATATTGTCCAGTAAGGTGGTTAAAATGAGCATATCTAGAATTGTTCTTTATTACAGGCAGTGACATATAGTGACTAATTATGACATAATACGCCAGGGCCCCATATTTGGGGTCCATCGGTACCATCTGGGAGGGAATGATTCTCATATTGACTTTTGGGAAGGTACCGGTATACATCCCTAGGACTAGGACATATGTGAGAGCCTTGGATCTGGGGTAGCTTTCTGTGTGCTATCACTTCATCTATAATCACATGCCAAAACACAGTTTTCAAAATCCAAATTAAGCATTCTACTTCAAACCGATGATTCTCCCTTATTATTGATGCTCTGTCTTTGAAAAATGGCAAGGATAAAGCTCAGACTATATGTTTTTCATAAAAGTTGTTAAAAGTAGCATCTCTAGAAAAGGCAGTGACAACATACTGTACTGTAGTGTATTGACTACATTACATAAGATGTACTTTTGTTTTCATGAAAGATGTAACACAAAGAGTTCCTTAAACCATTCTAAGGAAATGTATTGTGAAATTCATTAAACAAAATATAGTGCAAGTGTGTAAGAAAATATCCAAAATGCCCACTATTTGATCCACTTGTCCTAGTATAGAAAACCTGGGTACTCTAATTTCTTGGTTTTCATATGTGTAGAATCCATACCTCACACGTTAAAGGTCAGGTCAAGGTAGCATTTGACCTCTGGGAGAACAACAAATAGAAACAACTTGATGAATATTCATCTTTCACTTAATAAAGTGTTTGTGAAAACTGTCATTGGTATGACACAGAACTGGCATTAATAAGGGTAGTAATAATAATAATAATAATAATAATTATAACATTATATAATAACATGGCAATATGTATCTTTTGCAACTACATCTGTATTCTCCAACTCATAATCAGGATCAGAAAGTCCACCCACTGCATCCTCCTGGCCTTCAACCTCCTGACTGGCTCACAGTAAGGATGTAAGGATGAGGTTCCAGAGGTGGCTGCAGGGTCATAGGAATTTAGGAAGTCTTTGTGATGTCTGCCTCATCATGACTAAATGCAGTAGCCTATCTATCACCAGCACTGAAGGTGCCCACCATGCTCAACAGCTTCTGCTCTGTTCTTGCTCTTCAGGATGACATCTTATGTGGTTAAAGGATATTACCATGCACATTGTTGGGGACATTTACCAATAATGGGATTGAAGAGATGAGGGCAGTGATCTTTCTGTGTGTGGATACACCCGATATTTTACAACCAAGACACACCAGTGCTTAGACTCCCTACTACTGTTACTGCACATTTTGGGTAGGCGTCAGTCAACTCTACCCACATGCGTCATGACAGCATCATTCCTGCTCTCTCAGTCTGCTCCCCAGACTGGTGAGCAGAGACAGTGATCCAGAATCCATTATGGTGCTGACAGACAAGTTCTAGCTTAGCCTCTATGGCATGGAGACCATGCATCTCAGCAGGCACTGGGTGATATATCAAGCATATTGCACATGGCCAGCACGGAAGAAACACTTCATCATGTGTCATGAGAGAAAAGGTGACAACCTATTGACAAGGTGTCTCCCTGCATGTTCAAACTGGTGAATGGGAAGTATACAGTAGGAAGAATTAAGTTGTCTACCCAATGTCAGCCAGTCGGATGCACAGTGTCCAAGTAGACTGCTGCTGTATCTGTTCAAATGTCTTCAGAGTGCAGCTGATACACTCAAGACTATTACCACTGAACTTGCCTGTCAGCCCTCCATATGCATTTCCAGAGCTGAACTTTGCAACAGTATTGCAATGCAGCTGAGGAATGACTGTATAACATGTCAATTGTGAGGTGAACACTCTACACGTCAACCAGTGACCATAGCTGCTGCCTGCTTGGATACCTGGATAAGGAGTGATAAGATGTGAGAGACCTTAACCTGACCTTTAGCACATAGGCCTAAGACTGAATGGCAATTGAATATATAACTGTAACCCTACACCTATGCCCCCCAGGTACCCATATGAATCACCATAAGTTCACAGATTCCCTCACACAACTGAAATACAATTTGTTATTTTTAACAAAATGATCACAATCATTGGATCATTGCAATACATAATTATTAACTGATGGTAATTTCACTGATTCAGCCACATTCATTGAACCCTAAAACCTTGGGTTAGATAACCAATACCACCTTTCTATAGGTTGAACAGTATCATAACGCTATTTAAGCTCCAGGCAGCCATTTTGGACGCCATCTTGAAAATGATGGCTTTATAAGACATATAAATTCCTACATCTTTAGTGTGTTCTTAAGCATGCCTAGAGGTAACATAACTAGTTGAAAAACCTTTTATATAGGGGGGTTAAGTAGTATGTTTTCATAAATTGACCCAAGTAATTTTCGCCTAGTGTTATAAAATAAAATGCATGATAGCACCCATAAAGCTACCTCTGGTGCAAGGCTATCACATATTTTCTAACTCTAGACATGTATACCATGACAAAAATCACTATGAGCATTATTCCCCTCAGTTGGTACCGACCAACCCCAGTGGCTTACGGTCTATAAATGGTAAATACAGTAAATGGTGCATTTATATAGCGCCTTTATCGAAAAGGCTTTACAATGTGCATTGCAGCCATTCACACATTCCCACATCGACAGCACAGGAAACTATGCAAGGCCTGCTCATCGGGAAGCAGTTTGAGGTACAGGGTCAGAAGGTCTTCAAGCTGCAGGGACACTTCTTCTACACCAACTCAGGGATGCAACCGGGAACCTTCAATGTCTGGCCGCTCTACCTTCTGAGACACTGCCACCCTCATGCCAACTCTCTGTCACAGTTTTTGACTGTTCTCTGTCACAGTTTTTTGACTGTTTTAAAAAAAGACCCTGATACCTTTACCGTACCATACTGTATTATCTCCACCAGGCAAAAGGCGGCCGAGGTTATGTTTGTCTGAGTATTTACAGTATATGTCCATGGCTAATCTCACAAACTATTAAACTGATCATAATCAAACCTTTTGGGCACCCTTCCAGTAGGCCAAGTTACTCTACCAATATTGCCAAAACAACATTATTTACACATTCATAGGCCTATGCCTCAGATTCTAATCAACACAATTCTACATGATTGGCCCTGGTTCCAAAAACACACCTGAAGCTCATCAGTGATTGTTGTGATATGCAGACTGGGATCAGTTGACTTTGCAATTCGCACACATGTGGTTTAGAGCAACAATAGTTTAAGTTGTCCTCTGAGACATTGGATCTCAAGACTAGACTAGACTGTAAAGTTTAGTGTCAAGCCATGTGCTGAACCCAATGAACCAGAACCACTGATCGATACACCTTCTTCCAACATTAAACCAACTTACAAAACATACTTTTAATATGACATAGCGTGACAGCTTTTCACTAAGCCCTCTGGTGTGTTTCAAAACTTGCTTTGACCTCAAGGCTATGAGGTTTGAACTGAAGCACATCATGTCATCAAGCATCACATTTGTTCTCTTACAACTGCGCAGTTACTGATGCCAGATGCCAATACAGCAGGGGTCTTCAACAGGGCGTCCGGGACCCCTAGGGGGTCCTCAGAGATACTACAGGCCGCCAAATCTTTGTGTGATAGGATCATGTTTTTTACATTAACCACTTGAATCCTAGCATCCCTATTCCCTATTCTGAGTGGAACATTACCCAAAAAATTGCAGATCTACAAGCTTACAACGCCTCGTGTTGCGGGGCGTTGTAAGCTTGTAGATCGGCTATTTTTGTCAAAGAAGAGCTAGTCTCTCGAGGACAGACTTCTATGCTCTGCAAGTGAAAAGGACCGACCTTTTCTTTGACGATGGCTAGCCAAATTGAAGAAGAGCTCAAGTATTTGATGGTTCAAGTGGTTAAATGTCTGAAAATACACATTACTCCACATGATGACAGTGCTGTCAAACAAGTCTAAGCTGTCGAATAAATCTTTGAAAATCTTTCTCCTGCAACACAATTGTATACAATATGTAGGCCTAGTGCTTCATCTCTCTCTCAGCTAAGGGGTCCTTGGCCTGAAAACGTTGAAGACCCCTGCTATACAGTATGATTGTACTTTTACTCAAGTAACATTTTGAATATCTGCCCTTTATTGCGACCGTCAGGGAGCAGTTTACTATGAAAACCTCCACCGGCCGTCCGTCGGTCGGTCGGTCACACGTCACACGTCACACCTTTGCCCTGCTCATATCTCCGCATCAGTATATAGGGCTTGTTTGTTTATTGTACCAGTAAGACTCCCTAATGTCTTGATAATTGGTAAAACAAATTTTTTGGCCTATTTGTGGAGATAAGCGACCAACGGTCGCTTATCTCCCGATTAGGGAGTCTTACTGGTGTTAAGTACTTCTTTTCACCACTAACAGAAACAAAGTATGTAGGCATGAAATTGGGAGGATGAGTTCATATGGAGTTCATATACAATGCATGACACATGTGTTGTACGGTCATGACAACATCCTGGCTTTATTTCAAGTTCTCTTATGAGCCTCTTCTCCTTTACCGAGCTCAGCTATACATGAAACAGATGCAAACTCATGTTTCTGTGTTTGAAAAAATGAAAACAAAGAAAAGTTTCAAAAAGGACGGAAATGCACCAAACCTTTAATGCACTCTAGTGGTTGATGTTATGTATCACTGCTTTAACCCTATATACTTTGTTGATCAGAGTCCCCTAGGGCTCTATACTGGTATAGCCTTCCCCTCTACTCCAAATCTCTTTGATGAAAGATGCTCACAACGCATCAGGCATTGCTATTGTCACCAAATTTCCATCTAGTATGACAGGCCCAGAATAGGGATGCTAGGGTAGGTCTACATGTGGTTAATTCTGATTTATCTTTCAGGTTTTTGTTTTGTTCAGCAACAATATTCTGTTGTTGGATATGTTATGTCATGTCATTTTTATTCATTCTCATTGATGGATGATCTGATGGATAAGTTCTGTGTGTGTGTGTGTGTGTGTGTGTGTGTGTGTGTGTGTGTGTGTGTGTGTGTGTGTGTGTGTGTGTGTGTGTGTGTGTGTGTGTGTGTGTGTGTGTGTGTGTGTGTGTGTGACTGTGTGTGACTGTGTGTGTGTGTGTGTGTGTGTGTGTGGGGGGGGGGGGTGTATGATTTATAACGTGCACGTGTATGCATCCTGCCGCAAACCTGGTGGCACACAAGAATAATAGACTCCAGATGAGGATCCACCCTTAAAGATGTGTGAACTGTACATGTAGGATATACCTCTAAAACACACACACACGCACGCACACACGCACGCAGGCACGCACGCACGCACACACACACACACACACACACACACACACACACACACACACACACACACACACACACACACACACACACACACACACACACACTTTTATAAATGAGTTATATCCACATAAGAAATACAATACAAGGACACAAATATTTACAAGGTGCTCTAATAAAAGTAGAGTCATAAAATCTTGGACAAATAGTCCCCCATATAGGCCTACCCCCGTAACTGCATCCTACAATAATTCACCTTATTACTTTAAGGATGGTAATGACTGTATTTGTGTAGCGTTCACCTGCACCTATCTTCTGGCGTGTCGCCATCTTGCACGCAAAAGATGGGCTGGACAGTTCAGAAACCTGACTACTCGTCGATGGGGATTCCACACTAATAGAAACTACAGTACCTAACGAGCCTTTCTCATTGTTCTTGCATTTTAATACAAAACACACAATGAGGTTTGAAATCTTGTTTGAAATGACCAAACCTAGGGATGATGTCGCTAGACAGGTTTCTGAACTGTCCACAGCCCTGCTCTGAGACACAATAAGTAGACAGAGATGGTGGCATCTCATTAATGACCATTAGCTTAGTGCCCAAAGTGGTCATTTAAGCCCTATATAACCGATCTCCAAGTTTGTAAATCGGCTATTTTCATAATTGTTGAACATTATAATGATGTGCCTAAAATAGGGAAGCCAGGTTTAAAGTGGTTTAATAAACAGGTCATTTTTACAGATGACTTCAATGGACAGGATTATTGCTCAGCAATCAAGAGAACATTTTGTTCTTATTTTCAAGTAAAGTGGACTATTTCTTGACAGCCATGGCCATAAAAGGATTCTGATCTTTTCTTGACTTTTAAACCAGTTACCCACAGAACCAATTGAACAGGTGATCTGGGGACGTCATTGTCTTCCTTTCCTGAATGTTTCATGTCATTCTATCCAGCTGTTTTCCTGTTGATATACTACATAACAAACAAACAAGCAAACCAGAGCTGTTTGGGGTGTAATAACCAGGCACGTGCACACATGAGGGAGCTTGAGCCCCTGCCCTTTTATCAGTCTGTAAAAAGTCCTCTCTCCAGACCATGAATGTGTTTTTTTATGGTGAAAGACATGCAAATACCCTTTTTCCATGCCATACCTGAAGGCAACATTCAACAGAATTGCCTTGTCCAAACTCTCCTGAACTTGAATGTAGTATCTTATGTTGAGAGAATTGCCCTCTCTGCGTAGAAATCCATGCCTTACGCCACATCTCCAGTATTATCTTGATTATGCTTAATTCAGTGTAGCAATGAAAATAGCCGACCTCCAAGCTCACACGACGTGTTGTGAGCTTGGAGGTCTGCTATTTTCAACATTTTCACCAAAAGGCCCTTTTAGAAATTTCAGCCCCTGCCTCTCTAACATTCTCTGCACGTCCCTGAATAAAAGCATGTATGAACCTTGAGCCACTCCCATTGAATACCAGGAGAGAGATCATAGGCCTTCAAATATCAAGACCTCCATTTATGGAACCACTGAACCAAATATATCCTCATGGCCATGCATACTGTACTGTAGGCCAGGGGTTTTCAAAGTGGGTGACGGGGCACCCTGGGGTGCCGTGACGGCAGTCCAGGGGTGCCGCAAGATGATTTGATAATATTTGGAATTTATTATTATTTAAGTACAAAGTTATTTTCAGTCAGTTCTAACCAAAATTATCTGAAATAGTTGCGTTTTCCTCGCAACATAATCACTAAAATATCGTCACTGTCGGGCAGAAACCTCGTATCTCCAAGTTTCAAATGTGTACGTCTTTTGGTAAAGCAAAGCCCTGCTTCATCATACAAGACTGTCGCACAAAACTAGTGAAAACAGCCGATCTACAAGCACACAACGCCTCGCGACGCGAGGCGTTGTGTGCTTGTAGATCGGCTGTTTTCACTAGTTTAGTATATTTTATAGATGATAAATACAAAACGAACGGTTTTGGACATACAAGGTTTCCACCCGACAACGACGATATGCTATAAATATAAGGTGCTGGGAGTGAAAATTATTATGTAGGGGTGCCTCGGATTTAAAAAAAAATGTATGGGGTGCCCTGAGACAAAACTGTTTGGGAACCCCTGCTGTAGGCCTACGTCAGCGCTGCACAAAAACCTCAGAGTGTTAACGCCATAAAACCTGCAGCATCCATATTCTGGGGGGAACCAGGGGTCATCAATAGGTCCGTACACAGACAAATGTGTCCGTGGCAAAGACTTGGTCTGGCTTATTTTGATCATAATACCCAATTACTGAACGTCAGCCTCCAGGTTTTGTTCAGAATATGTATGACACTGATTTAGGAGTCCAACTATTTTATTTGCAAGGAAGGACCACCAAGGAAGGACCACCATAACTATGAGAGTCTTTGTGTTTCTGGTAATATTATTGTGCACTCATTTTGTTTTGTCCATGGCAAAAAGTATATATATTTTGACCACAAGCCAGCATGGTGATAACCTTTAGCCAACAATAGCTGGTATACAAGCTGTGAACTTGTAGGTCAGCTAATTTCTGCGAAGGGATTTGGTGTAGACAGTAAAAAGCAGTCCAAGTACAGAGCCAACGCAGGTCCAGTTTACTAGGTCTAGACTCTAGAGGGTTTAAGTGGGATTCTTCTGTGTACGAGTGCAGAGCTGCCAAGCTCAACAACTTTAGTCTGGGGTACCATGTCCTCTCTGGCCCTGCAACCATGCAGTCACTGGTCCTCTGGGGAGAGAGGGCGAGATCATTTAGCGACCTACAACTGGTAGGTCGCTAAATGATCTCGCTCCTACTGCCTCTGGGAGAGGGTAAACTGAGGAGAGAACTGGAGGAGAGATGGATGGTAGAGGGGAGGAGGTGTGTGTGTGTGTGTGTGTGTGTGTGTGTGTGTGTGTGTGTGTGTGTGTGTGTGTGTGTGTGTGTGTGTGTGTGTGTGTGTGTGTGTGTGTGTGTGTGTGTGTGAGAGATAGAGAGAGAGAGAGTAGAGTCTAGTCGAGTCGAGTAATTAGTGTCATTTTAACTCTGAAGGCCCATTCCCACTGGGCCAGATAAACAGATAAAAAATATATATTTCTCCATTCAAGTGGATGGTAAGATACAGATGAAACATATCTGTGACGGATATTTGTTTTATCTGTTTATCTGGCCCAGTGGGAATGGGCCTTGAGAGTGTACAAATGTAAACTAATTGGCCCATTTGGTTGCAGTTGTACACTCTCAGGGTTACAAATGGTTAAAGACTGAGGATTTGTATTGTGTGATGGAAGGGTTCAAATAGAAATCTAGAAGAATAACTAACCAAAATCCCAGTCATGCATCATACAGTATAAAAGCACAAACTGTGCATGTTTCGCGGTTTCCCAGGCAGGCCAGCAGATCAAATTGATATCCAGTCTAGTGTTACTGGCATAGACAGCGGTTGGCTCTTTGACTGCTGGTCTCACAGTTTCAATAAATCAGCAGATGGTTGGAAAAAGCACAAAAAAGTGTTGGCATCAAAATTTACTTAAAGTACCAAAAGTACAAAATGTTTGAAAATAGCAGATCTACAAGCTCACAACGCGTCGCAATCGGCTATTTTCAAATAGCCTAGGTATAAAATAGGGATAAAGTGGATTAATGTATGTTTTATAATATAATTGTTTATATCTGCAAAGTAACTAGTAACTAATGTTTTCAAATAAATGTAGTGGAATAAAAGTACAATATTTAGAATTAGATCCCAGATATAGTGGAGTAGAAGTAAAAGTATTGGAAATTGGAAATATACAAGTAAAGTAAAAATACCTCAAAATTGTAAGTACGGTACTTAAGTAAATCTACTTTGTTACTTTACACCACTGGATGTTCCCACACCAACCCTCCACTCAGCATCCCATAATCATGACCAGAACATGATCCTGACAAAAACCCAAACACACCCGAAAGTGTTGTGTCCATGTCCTTGTAGGCGTTGTAGCCCATCTTAACAAGCCGGGCAACTGTTCAAACCATGACAGAAACAAGAGCCATGTGTCACACAGCATCATTCAGACACAAAACAACCTAACCTTCGACTGAGTTTGATCAGAAATCATGCAAAATGAACAGCGAAACTTTAATTGTGTATTTTCTGTATCTATCTAAAAACCTGTGTGGTGTGATGTTTGTGGTAGGTGGTAGCATAATTTGAAATGAATACCAAAACGTCAATATTCTGAAAGTTTTTGAAGCTGCAATTATAATTTTTTTGTGAATAAAACATTATTCTGACCTACTCTAGGGTATAGAGTATGTTGATCCATTATAACTAACACAACTGCAGTGGTTGTAGTAGGTCTGATAGCTTTATGTTTCTCTAGTAAATAACCCTTATCTATCCGACAGTATATGATGAATTATGTACATCAATAAACAGAGGAAACCCCTTGTGTATGATAGTATTTGGGTTTATTCCAGAGAATACAAGCATTGGAAAAGCATGGTTTCAGATTATTCTTCTGAATTTAACACAGAGATAGAAAGTTATATACACATAACGTAGGGTTACGCCTGGCGTCATCACGTCAGGCGTCATCTGTGGCCCCATCCTGCTTGGCTTCCTTGGCCACTAGGTTCACGGCAGCCTCAATACTTACTGTAAATAATTGCGAGATTAACCTACGATCTACTATTGTTGTTTTATACCAGGAGCCATGAGCCGTCCGACAAAAACAATGTTGCAGGACCCAGGAAGTTCAACCAAACTGACAGACTGGAGGCAGACTGGCTGCCAACTATGAACAAGCACATACAAATGAAATATATCTTTATCAGAGTGGTGAATACATATTTATAACTCCATCAACAAGTGTTTATTCGACAAAGCTCAAAATGCAATATCCCCCGGACAAATGGGCTTTCTGCATTAGCTCAGCAGTAGAGATGGCTGCGCCTTTCCATGATCGGTATTTTACTTTACCCAAAGCCCTATTCACATCGCACAAACTTCAGACTGAGGTCAAAGTGCCGTGTTTTTGAATGATCTCGTGTGGTTGACTCAGGTCATCAACAAGGTTATGAGCGTGTAGGAGGCTTGGGGAAGAATGCATGTTGTCAAGTTTGACACTGATCTCCTTGGTAAAATGATTTGCTGTGTGCATTGAATGATTTTACTTTTTTTTAAATCCAGCATTATTTCATTCCTCTTGTCAACTTTTATTCAGTGACATCATTCTGGGCATATCATAATAGGTGAATTCAGACCCCAAAATAGGGCAGAAATATCAGATCTACAAGCTCACAACGAGCTATATGAGGTACAACAAAGTAGGGTTTAAGTGGTTCAAAACTAAAAGCCATTTGCACAAGAACTCAAAGCCTTCAACATTAAGGACCACAGAAGGTAACTTATCTCACCGAAACATCCATGCGTAGAGAGTGGTTGATTATGAATCCCAATACCGTAAAATCCTGAGTATTAATCTAACTCTGAGAGTGTGAGAATGTAACCAAATTAACACAGGAGGATTTGGCTGTGCACTGACAATGATGTCTGCTGGTCGTGGGTGGCACATTTGACTGAGAAGGACAAACAGAAGTTAACCCAAATGTAGATTAAATAAAAAATGTTAACGAGGGACTGAGAAGTCAGGAGGCGGATGAAATAAAAGAAATGTTGAAGAGAGAGATCTGCCTTTGATTAGGGTGAAATCTGTTCGGTCGTCTGGGATGTTTGGTTCTTGTGATGAAACTGGTGTGTGTGCCTGCCAGACCCCAGAAACAACCCTGGCCCGCCTATCCCTCACTCCCAGAGCATTGTGTCTCCCACATGAACACACACACCACACACACACACACGTTATATAGAGACAATCACATACAGTACACACGCTCTTCAAGATAGAATTACATGTCACTTTCTTTGCGTGTCAAGAAGATGTTTCCACTGAAACCTCCTCCCTTCCTGTTCCTCTTCCGCTCTTCCGTTATTAGTATTTTAACAGCACACTCATTTTCACACTCAACTCAGATGCATGGACACTCACACCCTGGTAATGATATAATGATATAGAAGGATGTATCCATTACATTCATTCCCTAACCACTGATTTGACCTTAACCCTCGACCATTACAAAACTTGCCTAATCTTAAACCTTCTTCCACTAAACCTAAGATTTAACCCTAAAATTGCCCCTTGAAAAGTAAGGCCTAACTTCGCAAAACAGCTAAAGCTGAAAAGACAAGACGGAAGCACGCACGTACACATGCATGCATGCATGCATTCCAGACTGAAGTCATAGGACAGCAGTGTTCATGTAGAAGTTCACGACTTCACACAGTGTTGAAGTTAAACTCTCCACCACTCTCCAACCTCCATCCTTTCATCCACCCTTTGGCTTTCGCTCTGAGAGAGAGAAAGATCCCTGCCATAAGAATGACACTCTGTTCTCTGCTCGTTGCTCAAATCCATTTCTCCTCTTGTTCACTTGTTTCTTGTTCTTTCTTTCCCCCTTCCATTTCCCTGATTCAATTCATCTGTATTTCCTTCCACCTCGCTGTCTCTCTTCCCCCGGTTATTTTGCAACTGCACTGTAGCCTGATTTATACCGGATCAGCCATTGTCGGTGCACGATACAGTGCAGAACCAAGTATAAACCAGCCAATTCTCCCTCTGTCATTTGTTGGTCTGTGTTCATTCATTAGCATATATGCCAACAGCTGCCCACATAATGCCGCCAGCAATACAGGGAGGTCAATGCGCATATGCCAACACTGTGTGTGTATGTGTGTGCTCACGCAGGCACGCACACGCAGGCGCACACACACACACACACACACACGCACGCACGCACGCACGCACGCACACGCGCGCGCACGACCACTCACATGCGCGTGTGTGTTGGTGGGGGTTACTGTAATTGTGTCATTGTGGTGTGGTGCCACAAAATGTTCTGCAGAACCAGTATGTCATCAATGAGGCTATTTCTCAAACTGACAGTCACTTCACAGTACCTTGTACTCCTCAAGCTGGAAACCCCAATGTATTTAATGATTTCCACATGTGCAGAGCAATCATTTATTTCTAAAGCCAGACTGAGAGAGAGAGAAAGAGAGAGAGAGAGAGAGAGAGAGCGAGAGCTGCCTAGTGAACTATAGATAACAGCCAGTGCACTGCGTGTTAAGTAGTGAACATTTCGATCATTGTCCTCGCGTCTATGTATAGCTGGCTATATTTTCTGCAAACGAGAGGGAAAGCAAATTACACTTCCACAGGTATAGATAGGCCTATACAGTAAATTAAATCAGTGATGAAGCATGTCGAGCATGTGTGTGTGTGTGTGTTTCTGTGTGTGTCCATGCCTGTCTGTGTGAAGACTGATCAAGGAGGGAGCCATACAGTACATGTATTTTTAGTTGTGCGTGCGTGTGTATGTACGTGCGTGTGCATGTTATTGCTTGGATTTCTGTTTATGGACAAACTATGCTGTTTAGGTCAGAGAGCAGGGAAGAGGAATGGAGAGAGAGAGCGAGAGAGAGAGAGAGAGAGAGAGAGAGAGAGAGAGAGAGAGAGAGAGAGAGAGAGAGAGAGATTGGGTAAGTAGAGAGTGCAAGTGGTGGCCAGATTCTGGAGAATGTTATTCATTTAGGTCCTCCTTGACCATTGCCCCATACCCATATGTCCTCTTCAATCTCACATTGATATGTTGCAACTTGACATCTCAACCCTGGCAAATGCCTTTCATTTGAAAAGCGTTCATTAGATTTAGTGACTTAATATTTTATTTTGCAACAATTACTGTAGAAGCACCAAAACGCACCAGCAAGACATATTAAACTCGTGCACAGATACTGAAGTCATGTATGCATGCATGCATGACATGTCTATATGCATGCACTTTACCTTAAACATTGTGCATACAAATGCACATGCACATGCACATGCACAGAAAAGAGTAGTGTTTATTGGTCTATTTGGTCCATAACACTTAAATGGATGCTCACATTCTCACATTGTACTGCACACATAAACGCTCACACGCCCATTCGCAGCGTGAGTCACTGTAACACTGGTAATTGTATGCAGACCATTGCTCATGTCAGCACCTGGTAATCACCAGCAACATGGCCCGTACATTCTGTCCACACTCTGTGCTGCAGCCCTGCATCCCCTAGCTCTGATTGGTCAGTCCCTGGACACCAGACCTAGCTGGGAGTTTCTTGATGCTGGTTAAAGTGCATTTACTCAAGTGTTGTAGTTGTTTACTCTACTTGGGTAAGTCCATTTCTTTTCAATACCGTACACTTCTACTTCACTACAGGTTACTACAGTATGTAGATTTAAGTTATAATAACAAAACATGCATTAACCAATTAGCCGATCTATAAGCTCACAATGTGTCGCATCGTGAACTTGTAGATCTGCTATTTTCAAAAGATTTTTTTACACATTTCATCCCTTTGAAAACTTGTCAAATGGGACGTCCTGCATGATGAGTGCTTTCTACTTTTGGTACTTTAAGTACATTTTGATACCAATACTTTAGTACTTTTACATTTTGAATTACGGACCTTTTACGTGTAACATAGTACTTCTACATTGCTGTAGGGTGGACTCAGGTAATGTGGGCCGCTTTTTGGTAAATCGCCTGGGAAACTAAGAAAAAGCAGTGCAGAACGCTGAATGTATTTTTTATAGTTAATATAGACTGTCCTTAATATATTTGTGTTAAATGTATGTAGGAAAATTAGATGGTTATTTTTTTTAAAATGTTTAAGCTTAAAATGTCACACATTTTCAAGATTAACACTTTTCAGGTTTTTTGAGCCACCTGATCAGCTAAAATGGGCCACTTTAGGGTTGACCCCCATTAATTCCTAGCTCTTTAAAATTTAACAGCCAATGACTGCACATGTTTCTTGCCACAACTGTACTTGACACAAAACAATCAAAATTTGAGTGGTCTTTGGTTGTTTTGGTGGGAAGAGCAATGTCTCAAAACTAGCCTGCAGAGGAGAATTGCATTGTCCAAACATATCTAATTTGTCAGTTATAAGTTTGACAAGTGAATAAAAAACAAATGCACATCGATAAAAAATATATCTTACATCTTTTAATTGGAGAAGGGGTCCATGGAGTCCGTCCATGGAGTGGCAATGGCGTTTGCTCCCTATTCCCAGCAAACCACTAATCCTAGAGGTTCCACGCTTTGCATATGTACTGATCAGCACTCTGCCAACGTTATAGCCACATTTGCCACCATCAATGTACTTACATTAGCGTACAGTTAATATAAAACAAAATTATTCAGGCGCTTTTTAGCCAGCTATTTTGCCCGCTAGGACCACCCATTACCAACTGCGCATGTGCCAACAGCTGTTGTACTCGCAGAGTTATCGTCACACAGACACAACCAGCAAACAAAACAGGACCTGTTATTGTTAAAATTAAACACTCACGAAACGACATCACCTTTATAGGGACAGATCTTCCTTTTACACCTCCCGTGTAAAAACATGGGACGCAAAAAAAAGACATCCCTTGGCCGTCAAAAACGCAAACACTATTTACGCGTAGTTAAAGCAAAAGCAGCAGCAGCAGCAGAAACGGCAGCAGAAGCATCAACAACAGGTGATTATTTACTTACTTTTGTTCACTTTCTTTAAATAGTTTGCTGACAGATTGTGATTTTTGCTTTATTCACTCACTCTCATTTGTATGACTGTGCACGCACGCACGCGCGCCGACCACACACGTCTGTGTACTGTGTCGTGCTTCTATTTTGATCACTTTCTTTCAATACTTGCTGACAGATTGTGATGTTTTTTTTGGTGCTTTATTCACCCTCATTTGTATGACTGTGCACGCACGTACGCGCGCCGACCACACGTGTGTATACTATACTACCTAAAACAAACAACATCTATGTAGAAATGACATAAACATTATTTAAAACATCGCAGCCACCGTTTTCTATAGGTCACGCTTCGGTGTATAACACCAACGGCAACGTCCGTTAATGCTCCGAGTGGAAAAGTACTGAAATGTCTCAACTTAGGTAAAAGTACTCTTCCGCACGCACGGACGCACGCACGCACGCCGACCACACACACGTCTGTGTACTGTGTCGTGCTTCAATTTCGTTAACTTTCTTTCAAAACTTGCTGACAGAACACGTCTGTGTACTGTGTCGTGCTTCTATTTTGTTCACTTTCTTTCAATACTTGCTGACAGAACACGTCGGTGTACTGTGTCGTGCTTCTATTTTGTTCACTTTCTTTCAATACTTGCTGACAGATTCGGTGTATAACACCAACGGCAACGTCCGTTAATGCTCCGAGTGGAAAAGTACTGAAATGTCTCAACTTAGGTAAAAGTACTGTAGGTAAAAGTACTGTTCCGCACGCACGCACGCACGCACGCCGACCACACACACGTCTGTGTACTGTGTCGTGCTTCTATTTTGTTCACTTTCTTTCAATACTTGCTGACAGAACACGTCGGTGTACTGTGTCGAGCTTCTATTTTGTTCACTTTCTTTCAATACTTGCTGACAGATTGTGATGTTTTTTTGGTTGCTTTATTCACCCTCATTTGTATGACTGTGCACGCATGCACGCACGCACGCGCGCGCGCCGACCACACGTGTGTATACTACCTAAAACAAACAACATCTGTGTAGAAATGACATAAACATTATTCAAAACATCGCAGCCACCGTTTTCTATAGGTCACGATTCGGTGTATAACACCAACGGCAACGTCCGACGTCCGTTGATGCTCCGTGCAGTGTGTGTCATTCGTGTAAGTGTTGCATTTGTGTGTATGTGTGTGTGTGTGTGTGTGTGTGTAGGTCTACTCCCCCACACAACATCGATGTGCATTGTTATGTTCCTACACCCTGCTGCTTGGTGTGTCATAAACATTCTCCCCCCTATAGCAAACTCACTTCTCCACCCCCAGGCGCATTCCTAACTTTGTGTGTGTGTGTGTGTGTGTGTGTGTGTGTGTGTGTGTGTGTGTGTGTGTGTGTGTGTGTGTGTGTGTGTGTAATGTAGTTTAAGCACTATTCAGAACAAATTCAGCACTAAATAATGACACAATTTATATATATGTTTTCAACATATGGTATATGATATATAATATATGAATGAATTGTTCTGCCTGCATGCACATTTTATTCGTGTATTAATTACTATCCATCTATTGTGTGTGCATTTTAAATATTATTTACCAAATGCGTTTTAAACACTGTCATGCCTGGTTATATTGTGGGTAATATACACTTCTCATTTCTAATCTCAGCTGGATGCCATCAGACGAGCAGCCACACAATCTCACAGAGTGACCCATTTGTGCCTGAGGCTACAGGTAAATAGGCCTATACTTAATTACTATCCACTAATTCCTACTGCATCATGTATATTACACATAATGTCATTGACACTATGCATACACAAACTATATTGTCACAAATACTTTATTCTACATTCTATATCCTATATATTACAGATATAGTATATTGTTTACAATATACAAATCTTTCAGTTGTGCATTGTATGGAAAGTCGGAAGAGAAAGTCAAATGACATATTTACCCAAACACTTATTTTTCTACATTCCAATTTACTTTTTTTTTTTTTTTTTTTTTAATCCTCCTATTTAACTTCTCAGATAACCCTGATCAGACCAGTCAGCCGGGAAACAGCCACACCCTGTCATTGGAAGTGACCGAGGCAACAGGTACCCAGCACACTGACAGATTTTCTATCAAAACAACATCATTGTCACAAACACTGTCCTACACCATATCACATCAACTGTACACTATTTTTCCCCCCTGTCTTCACTCACTGCTCAGCTAATCCCAATGACAGCAGCCGCCACAGAAAGAGGCAGTCTCGCTCCAAAAGTAAGTACTTTTGCTATATCAATTATTCCTCTATTGCATTATATCACTCATTCTCACATTTCTTTTTATTAAATCTAAATTACAATTACTATGTTACACACCCATTCCTACACCGACATGATCACGCTCTTGCAACTTCATGCATGCTCTGCTCAAACACCGACTATTTCGCTGTTGCAATACAGCATTTCAAATATTACCAAATACATTTTAAACACTGTGATGCCCCTTTATATTGTGGGTAATATACACATCTCATTTCTCATCTCAGCTGGGTGCAATCAGCCCAGCAGCCAGACAATCTCACAGAGTGACCCATTTGTGCAGCCAAAGGCCACAGGTACAGTAAATATACAAATTACTATCCACCAATTCCTACTGCATTGTGTACATTACACATAATGTCTTTTAGATCATGCATACACAAACTATATTGTCAGAAATACTTTATTCTATATATTTCTTTAATTCTCCACTAATGTTCTTTTCAATTCTCAGCTACATGCAGTGACAAGAAACGCCTCCGAATGAGGGAGTCTCGATCATTGAACACCCCACCCACCAAAAGCAAATACTTTTCTTTACAAATGCTATGTTATTCACACATTTCACACTTTTCACAACTCCCAAAATCACTTTATTCATAAGTCATGCATGTTGTCCAATCTCACTTTGCAGAACGACGCTGTGAAGACCATCAATACGGAACACACTCTAATCCATCTCAAAGGAGAAAACTAAAGGACAAACACTTCAGGAGAGCCTCGACACTACCACAGCCGGGAAACAGCCACACCCTGTCATTGGAAGTGACCGAGGCAACAGGTACCCAGCACACTGACAGATTTTCTATCAAAACAACATCATTGTCACAAACACTGTCCTACACCATATCACATCAACTGTACACACTATTATTTCCCTAATTATTTTTCCCCCCTGTCTTCACTCACTTCTCAGCTAATCCCAATGACAGCAGCCGCCACAGAAAGAGGCAGTCTCGCTCATCAAAGACGCCCCCCAACAAAAGTAAATACTTTTCTTTACAAATGCTATGTTAGTCACACATTTCACACTTTTCCCCAAATCACTTTATTCATAAGTCATGCATGTTGTCCAATCTCACTTTGCAGAACGACGCTGTGAAGACCATCAATACGGAACACACTCTAATCCATCTCAAAGGAGAAAACTAAAGGACAAACACTTCAGGAGAGCCTGGACACTACCACAACAGCTCACAGAAATTGTTGCCTTTCATACACCTGCAATGGACAGTGTCTGCACTTCATGCAATGCCATCATGTTCCCCTGGGAAACATCCAAAACCTCTCACGGTAAAATAACCTTCAGTGCCTGTTGTAGTTATGGAAAGATCCAACTCCAGCCATTCAAGGATCCCCCTCCTGCACTAAAGACCCTGTTTGACAGGAACTCTGAACAATCCAAGCAATTCATGGACAACATCAGGCAGTATAATGGGTTAGTATCTATGGCTTCAAAAAGTGTCACTGGGAAGATAGTGGACTTAAAAGGTTTTCCAAAAATATTCAAGATGAGTGGCCAAATGTACCACAGCCTTCCCTCAGCAGTATTTCCTGACAGCATAAACAAACCAAAATTTGCACAAATCTTTGTCTTTGATCAACAGAATGAAATTAAGAACCGCCTTGATCAGGCTCTGGGAGACGGACTTATTCAGGAAGATACTTTGACCATGATCCAAGATCAATTAAAAACGGTTAACCCATTAGTCAAATTCTTTAAAACCGGAGCTGAAATATTCAACGCAAACCCAACTCAGGAACTCAAAATGGTATTCAAGTCCAAAAGCTCCCAGGGGGCAAAGAAGAAACACCATAACCCTGATGTCCCTGACGTTGTTGTTGTGGCACCAGGAGACCAGACAGCACCTAGGGACATTATACTATACCGAACTCCAGCTGATGCACCTAATCAAAGACAGACTACACGAATCAATGCACTCCACCCTATGTATGACCCAGCCACCTATCCCTTGATCTTGCCACATGGAGATGCTGGCTTCAGCATCGACAACCCCATCATGAAGGTTAATTCAAACTCAAGCAAACCCGTCTCTCAACAAGAGTTCTTCAGATTCCATCTACAACAGAGAACCAACTCATTCAACACGGTACTCAAGTCAGGGAGACTTACTCAAGAATACTTCTGTGATCAATACAGCAAAATTGAAGCCTCTCGGATGAGCTATTACAGGACTAAAGAACTTCAGGACAAGTACAGAACCCACCAGTACTCAGGTCTGCTTGACGTCATGAGTACTCAGCCAAACCTTCCAGAACATACTGTGGCAACCAGAGTTGGTCAACACCTCATTCTTCCATCTTCACACACTGGGAGCCCCAGATACCTCTATAAGCACTATCTAGATGCCCTTGCCATAGCAACCAAGTACAGGAAGTTTGACCTCTTCATAACGATGACTTCAAACCAAAACGGTGAAGGTGTACTCCTTAACATATTTCAAGGACAGCGCTCCAGTGACCGACCAGACATTGTCAACAAAGTGTTCAAATGGAGTCTGGATGGTCTCCTCAACGACATAAAGCAGGGGATCTTTGGGAAAATGAAAGCACGAGTACACACCATTGAGGGACAGACAAGAGGACTGAAACATGCCCACATCCTGCTGCTCCTACATGAGATCTTGACTGTGGATGACATAGATCAAATAATTCGAGCAGACATACCTGACCCAGAGAAGGAGCCAGAGCTGTATAGCCTGGTGACTAAACTCATGCTCCATGGCCCCTGTGGGACAGCAAACTCCAAGAGCCCCTGCATGGTCAACGGCGTCTGTAGCAAGAATTTCCCAAAACCGTTCTGTCACAGCACTCGACTTCCACATAACGGTCATGGCTACCCAGAGTACAGACGGCCCATTGACGGTCACACCTATACAAATAAAGATGGCTTTATTTTTGACAGCAACCCCTTCACCCTTCTCAAGTACAAGTGCCACCTCAACGTTGAATTTGTCGGCTCCTTTCACACCATCAAATACCTGTATAAATATATCCACAAGGGAGTTGATGTTGGCACTGTCAACATTGAAGATAAAGATGAGATCTCCAAATTCATTAATGCCAGGACCATTGATGCACATGATGCACACTGGAGAACAATGGAGTACAAGATCCAAGACAGAATCCCTGCTGTCAGCACTCTCGCCATCCACACAGAGGGCCAGCAAAATATCATCTTCAGAGAAGGCCATGCACAGGAGGCCCTAACAGCAGCCAAACCCACAACATTGCTGGCCTTCTTTGCCCTAAACAGCAGTGACCCCAATGCAAGACAATATCTCTACAAGGAGATTCCAGAACACTATACTTGGATGACCAACACCCATACGTGGAAGAAAAGAGTGAACCCACCCAAGAACAGAGACATTCCGAGGACAATAGGCAGGATGTCCAATGTGTCAGTGCACCAAGGAGAGAGATTCTACTTAAAACTGCTTCTGGCTCATATAAGGGGACCACAGACCTATGACGACCTTAAGGTGTGTGACGGCAACCACTATGACACGTTCAAAGACACAGCTTTAGCCATGGGCTTGCTTGAAGATGATGGAGAATGGATAACCGCCATGCATGAGGTCTCAACCTACGCATCCCCGAAAAAAGTCAGAGAAACTTTTGCCATCATCCTCCACTACTGTCACCCATCACAGCCCACACATCTGTTCAAAAAATTCGTGGAACAGCTCAGTGATGACTTTGTTCACGAGGAAGCCACTGCACAGAGGTGCCCCAAAGATGCAGTAGACAAGGTTTATATACAAAATCTGGTACTACTTGCAATTGATGATGAGCTCTCACAAATGGGGGGTAGTCTATCCAACTACAAGGACATGCCACAACCAAGAGCACTGACTGAGCAGGAAAAGCTGACAAAAATCTTCAGGTCTGAAGATTTCAACACAATGGAACAGGAACAAATTGTACACTTGCTGACACCTAAGCTGAATGTGGAACAGAAGGCGCTCTGTGATGCTGTCTATCAAGCAGTACACACACCAAAACAAGACAACATCACACGACAGTTCATTCTGAATGCCCCTGCAGGATATGGAAAAACCTTTACTTTTAAGGTTATTGCAGCTACGATTAGAGCAGACAATGGCATTGTGCTGTGTGTCGGCAGCACAGGCTTGGCTGCTCAAAACCTCGAGGGTGGCAGGACCGCTCATTCACGATTTAAGATCCCAATCCCCATATTTGAAGACTCTGTCTGTGCCATCAAAGCCGAGTCCTCCCTGGCAAAGCTAATCAAAGCCAGCAACTTAATCATCTGGGACGAAATCTTCAGTGTTAATCGTTTTAACATTGAGTGTGTTGAAAGAACACTGAGGGACCTGATGCAGTCCGAGCAACCTTGGGGTGGCAAAGCTATCCTATTGGGTGGAGACCCTAGGCAGACTCTCCCCATTCTCAAAAGAGCAAGCAGGGCCCAGATAGTTACAGCTTGCATACAAATGTCACCACTCTATCCACTCATCAAACAACACAAGCTCAACACCAACATGAGGACAGACACAGCTGAGAAAGAGTTCTCAAACTATCTCCTTGCATTAGGAGAAGGCAAACACACGCAAGGGGACACCGAAATTCAGGTCCACATTCCACCACACCACTTGGTTAAGGACCTGAATACACTGATTTCATACACCTTTCCTCACCTGCAAAATGGATGTGTCGACAAAGACAACCTTCTCAAAGGCACTGTGTACACTCCTCTGAACAACAACATCAGAGAAATCAACAACCGCTGCTTGACTGACTTCCCCGGAGAAGAGAGAGTGTACTTTTCAGCTGATTCTGTTCAGGAGGACAATTACAAGGACTCTATGCCTATGGAATTCCTCAATTCACTGACACCATCTGGAATCCCTGATCATAACCTGAAGTTGAAACTAGGAGCACCAGTCATGCTTCTTAGAAACCTGCAATCTGGTCCCGACCGCACTCTCAAAAATGGCACCAGAATGGTAGTACTGCAGATGATGGACAAAGTCATTGCGTGTGAGATTGCAGTAGGCACAAACAGGGGTGAAAGAATCTTCCTCCCAAGGATACCTCACCATGACAGAAGTGATGAGTTTCCCTTCACCTTTATTAGACGACAGTTCCCTATCAGATTAGCTTTCGCTGTTACCATCAATAAAGGTCAGGGCCAAGAGAATGAACGAGTTGGCATCTACTTGCCTCAACCAGTATTCGCTCATGGCCAACTGTACACAGCCTTCTCCAGGGGAAAGAGGGCCAGCAATGTCAAAGTATTCATTGAGGGTAATGACGAGGGAACAACTGACAACATTGTTTATACCGAACTCCTTTAATTTTCTTTTCTTTTAAATAACAGAACATTCACTCATTCGATCACTGTCACTCATTCAACATGCCAATAAACTGTTACAAACTCTACAATTCATCTACTTTTGCCCGAATAGCACCGCACTTTTAATGACAGACATTATTCACCTTCCCGGAGGGTGAGTTTTTATAGATGTTTTTTCTAGGAAAAATGCATTCCCCCGTGAGAGTGTATGTGTACCTAATTACTGTACTACCTATGTCACTGTTCATGGCCATGTCACTCACAACTATTACACCTTTTTAGAACTGAAATAAAATTGCCTACACAAAATATGCTGTGTGTTCTCTACAGTTACAGAAATATCCATGTTTAACCAAATTACAGATCGCCTATATATATATTTTTGCATTTTGGAAAAAACTGCATATTTAATGTTGAGCTATCCTAAATTTGTATTGCTTTGCTGCCCTCTGGACTGTATCCATCTCTGGGTACAGGGGACTTTTACATAAGGGACCAAGCCCCCGCAAGGGGCTTTTTTCTAGTATAATATATATGTAGACGGCCTTAACCAGAAACAATGCTTATATTTTGCATATCTAGTGTATTTTTATATTAAATCATATTTTTGTCAGTGGCCCATCTTACCCTAACCCTAATAAGGTAATGTGAGCCACTCATCTGCTATAATGAGCCAAAGCAAATCAAAGCAAAACAGTCAAACAAGATTTGGAGGTCAATTTAATTTCATTCATTGAATTTAATTTCAATAATGGTACCGTTGGAACCGGCTCGCCGCCCCGCACACGATGGTGCCATCGCGGACCCCCGCGGACCCCCAGGGCCGGCGCCAGGCCCCAAAAACCGGGCCTGGGGAGCTCCGGGGACCCCCAGGGACCCCCAGGGCCGGCGCCAGGCCCCCAAAAGCGGGCCTTTGCACCACTCTGGCCGGCCAGGGACCACCAGGGACCACCAGCGGGGGTCCCCGGAGGTCCCTGCCCGGCCTCCGAGCACTGCCGCCCGGGGACCACCTCCGGGGACCCCCAGGGACCCCCAGGGCCGGCTCCAGGCCCCCAAAACAGGGCCTGGGGACGGCCAGGGACCACCAGGCACCACCAGGCACCACCAGGGACCACCACCGGAGGTCCCTGGCGGGCCTCCGAGCACTGCCGCCCGAGGACCACCTCCAGGGACCCCCAGGGACCCCCAGGGCCGGCTCCAGGCCCCCAAAACAGGGCCTGGGGACGGCCAGGGACCACCAGGCACCACCAGGGACCACCACCGGAGGTCCCTGGCGGGCCTCCGAGCACTGCCGCCCGGGGACCACCTCCAGGGACCCCCAGGGACCCCCAGGGCCGGCTCCAGGCCCCCAAAACAGGGCCTGGGGACGGCCAGGGACCACCAGGCACCACCAGGGACCACCACCGGAGGTCCCTGGCGGACCTCCGAGCACTGCCGCCCGAGGACCACCTCCAGTGACCCCCAGGGACCCCCAGGGCCGGCTCCAGGCCCCCAAAACAGGGCCTGGGGACGGCCAGGGACCACCAGGGACCACCAGGGACCACCACCGGAGGTCCCTGGCGGGCCTCCGAGCACTGCCGCCCGGGGACCACCTCCAGGGACCCCCAGGGCCGGCTCCAGGCCCCCAAAACAGGGCCTGGGGACGGCCAGGGACCACCAGGCACCACCAGGGACCACCACCGGAGGTCCCTGGCGGGCCTCCGAGCACTGCCGCCCGGGGACCACCTCCAGGGACCCCCAGGGACCCCCAGGGCCGGCTCCAGGCCCCCAAAACAGGGCCTGGGGACGGCCAGGGACCACCAGGCACCACCAGGGACCACCACCGGAGGTCCCTGGCGGGCCTCCGAGCACTGCCGCCCGGGGACCACCTCCAGGGACCCCCAGGGACCCCCAGGGCCGGCTCCAGGCCCCCAAAACAGGGCCTGGGGACGGCCAGGGACCACCAGGCACCACCAGGGACCACCACCGGAGGTCCCTGGCGGGCCTCCGAGCACTGCCGCCCGGGGACCACCTCCAGGGACCCCCAGGGCCGGCTCCAGGCCCCCAAAACAGGGCCTGGGGACGGCCAGGGACCACCAGGGACCACCAGGGACCACCAGGGACCACCACCGGAGGTCCCTGGCGGGCCTCCGAGCACTGCCGCCCGGGGACCACCTCCAGGGACCCCCAGGGACCCCCAGGGCTCATTTCTGAAGGTGGCCCACCTAAGCTAACACAAAACATAATGCTAATGAAGGTGGCCCACCTAAGCTGGCCCAGCTAAGCTTTCACCACAATTGACTATGGTAATGTGAGCCACTTACAAAAACGTCATTATTTATGAAAAATGATTTCATTAAGCAAAATATCAACATCATGCCTGGTAAAGGACATCTTAACACACATTTTGCACCAGTTTTTATAAATGTGCATTTGTTTTCATTGATGTAGTATCCTTAGCAATCTCAAGTTAAAACTTTGTGTCTCTGCACCCACCTTGCAAATTCTTCCAGCAGGTCTTGTTGTGTGGCTTAGCTCCTCCCATCAAAACGACTATGGACCAATCAAATCACTTGTTGGTGTCAAGCACAGCTGTGGCAAGAACATGTGCAGCCATTGGCTGCAAAGATTTAAAGGCACAGTTGCTAGGAGCCTGAAACTATGGCTGGCTCACATTACCTGATGGCCCACATTACCTGAGTCCACCCTACTGCTTCTTCCACCCTAACTGGTGAAAGCAGCGGGTCAGGGTCCACCTGAGCAGCTGGGTCAGCTTGCAGAGGGCTGTCAACAGGTGGTTGGACACAGATATACTATAGGCTGTGCAGTATATATTATAGACTATAGTTTGGCACACAGCACAAAGGGGAGACTCGCTGCTGCTCTGTGCCTGAACAGGAATGGCATGAGTGTGCGTGTGTGTGTGTGTGTGTGTGTGCGTGCGTGCGTGCGTGCGTGCGTGCGTTCTTTTGCCGATAAATGTGATTCAGAACAATGACTCCATTCCGCGGCCCCCTTAATTGCCCACTGGTGATGAGAGACGTCTTAATAGATGAGAACAGCTGGGAACGGAAAGAAAGGGGTGAGAGAGAGAGAACACTAGGTGGGGTGGATGGAAGATTGATGCTGGCAAAATGCCAAAACCAACATGCTGGGTAGTGTTTATATATTACATATTTATTATTCACTCGGATTATTCTTTGTGTAGACTGTGTGTGGGTGTGCGTGTGTGTGCGTTGGTGCATATCTGGGCGTGTTGAGAAAGTAGCGGGACAGCAGGACAGTGTTGATTGATTGATTTATTTAATTCTTTATATACTTTTTGGAGTTATTTTCTGGCAGACAGAAATGTAAAAAACAGTCAAACACTTGGTCTATAAAGACAACAGCAAAATAAAGTCCTTTGCTTCCTGGTCTTGTTTCCATTGGGGTCCAATGATTCAATTCATCAACATATAAAGAATAACACCAAAAATGCAATATCGTCACAACTCACAAGTATAAAACACTAAGGTGACACTAATAACATGATAATCTGAGCAGATCAGGGATCAGGACAGGATGACATTGTTCATACCGGTAAATGCTATGCAAACCAACCGGCCTTCACTGATGAGGAGTCATGGCTATAGGGGTCCTGATCTACAAATGTGACCCAGGTTACATTTGAACAGAAGTTCGGAGCAGTCCCCCACATCTGCAGGCTCTCAATTGCTCCATCTTGAAAGATATACCCGCCGCACACTGCCACTTGCACATTCAAGAAAAGTTTTTAATGAAGGCAACATTTCGGTCGTGTAGACCTTCCTCTGCGGTGCTTGTGGCATTTCGTGGGTCCCTCCCGCAAACTTTGAAATCCAGCCGTAGTCAATTGGAATGGAATCCACTAAATCTGACAGATACAGTACATCTTGATCACATGACAACAGAGGGTGAGGTTTGGACAAAATCGGTAAGAGTAGTAACAAAAATCACACCCGTGTGAAGTGGAGCTGTGTGTGTGTGTGTGTGTGTGTGTGTGTGTGTGTGTGTGTGTGTGTGTGTGTGTGTGTGTGTGTGTGTGGATCATGTGTACCGATTTTTGTGACATTTGAAGAAAATATGTAGGAAAAGGAGCAAAAAGTGTGTTTTGGAGAAAATTCAAGATGGCGGAAAATCTATCATGGCGCAAATGGGCGTGGCCTATATGGGGAGATGCGTCATGACCCAAGGAATCCAGGGAAAAAATATTTTTAATTTTCCGACCTACGGTTCAAGAGTTACAGGCCAAAACGTAAAGTGGGGTGTTATAGCGCCACCATGAGGCCAAATGACACAATTATTTTTTATTTAATCCTTGAAATCATTATGAACCTCCTCTCCAAGTCTTGAAACTGTAGCCCCTGTGGTTTGCGAGAGACAAATAATTGAATGTGAGTTTTTGCGATTCCCATTCTAAGTCAATGGGGAAAATTAATTCACTAATAAATTAATATCAATTAAACTATAGAACCTTTCTCTTAGAAAAGTAATAGCCCTCGATTCCCGAGTAAGCCGGTCGATTTGACATATGGCGCGAGTGTTTGGTGGCAAAACTGTGGGACTAGTGGCGTGCCGAAGTTTAGGAAGTTCAGGCTACATACAGACAGACAGACACACAGACAGACAGACAGACACACACACACACAGACCCACACGGCCACGTATAGGGAGCCTGTGTTTCACACAGCTCCAAAAAGTGTGATCCAAGGAATCCATGGGGACCATGTTTTTGATTGTATGACCTACGTTTCAAGAGTCATAGGCCAAAACGTGAATCCGCTTGTCATAGTGCCACCATATTAGGCCAATTTTGGCGATTTGAACAAGTTTAGGGTGGCATTTCTTCTTCTTCTATTAATTAAAATAAACAGTGATATTATTTAAAATGCACTATAGCGTGTACTACAGCCAGCCAGCATAAAGGGCAGTAAGTAAGTACAGCGTGTACAGTATTCTTGTCTGGTTTCTGTCATGTCATCCTGTCTCATGTCATGTCACACCGTGTTCACACGCATTAAAACGTGTCAGGAGCCACGAGTAGAAACATAAGTGCCTGTTTTCATCACTTCAATAAACATATCAAACAATGCATGGAAGGAACTGCACAAGGCCCACGCAGGGAAGCAACGGACTAAAATACTGACGGTATCAGCAGGATACATTGGAACAATTTTCTCATCGTCATAAAAAACATGGAAAAGCCCCTTGGAGGGATGACGCAGAGGAGATCTCCCTCCTGCTGTGAACACACCACCATCCCACACTCACTCAAGGGGTGTCGCACCAAATTCTGGGCCCTGGGCACAAGGATTCACTGCGGGCTCCTCATGAATGTTCTTCATGGGGGGATGGGTTTTTAACCCATTTAGACTGGGAACGCATTATTACGCATTATTCCATGCTTTAACTATTGAAAAATAGCAGATATACAAGCTCACAGTGCGGCACCGAGTACCGCTCTGCAAGCTTGTAGATCTGCTATTTTTGAAAAATCATTTGTCTTTGAATATATCAAATCCTTCTAGGTTTTTTGAAAGACCTATGTTTTTATGTCAGCAGTGCTCAAATTCTTTCATGTGAAGGACCCCCAAAATGATATGTATTTGGCCACAGACCCCCATCTCAAAATATTTAGTTCCAGGGACCTCCCAGAAGCAAAATTTGAGTTACAAATGTTGGCTTAAAAAATACATACGGTATATTCAAAGATTTGCACACATTTTCACGACATTTAGCAGATCTACAAGCTTGCAGCGCAGCACTCAATTAAGGCCCCTCCACCTTGGGCCCTAGTAACTCAGTCCCACTTTTCCCCCCTTGTGACGCCCCTGCCTCCCACACACACACACACACACACACTCACTCACAGGCAGCCGCGCAAATACGGAAGTGTTGATTAACCTCACTGGCATCCCAACTTCCTGTTGGTGAATATTTGGCCCGTGGTTGTTGCGGGTTCCTATGGGAACCGTTTTGTTGGGGAGGGTCTCTGGGCACATAAAAAGAAAAGGTCAAGTGAAGGCTATACAGAAAAATGTCTGTATGACCACCAGAAGGCTACTGTATACCGGTTTACACTGGAAGCTGCCGTGTTGGCTTTATATTATACTGTAAATGTATGTAAGTGTACAAATGGACCCTAAAGGTACATATTCACACTAACGGTCCTTCATTTAAATAACCCCTCATTCTCATCCTCATTCCCTAACCCACTGGTTCACAAACAGTGGGTCAGGACCCGTTTGGGGGTCACGGACACATTTCTTATGGGTCCCTTTATTCTTTGTTTCCTACAATGTTTTTAATTATTCTTATTTCTGAACATTCCCAAAAAAGCTTACATTTTAATGAATTAAAAACATAATTCCAGTACTTTCATGAAGAAACAAAAGAAAAATCTATAAGAACTTCCATAACTTAGAAAACAAATGTTTCAGAAGTAGTGAAAATAGCCAAACCAGATCTGCTATTTTCATTTGTTTGGGTTACAGACAAACGTCTAATTTCTCTTTAGGGTCTTGAGTTAAAAGGATTTGGGAACCACTTCCCTAAACCCTCAGCCAATGCCATGTCAAGGTGAAGGTAACATTGGGAGGTAGCATTATCACCAGAGGCATTTGTTTTTAAATCTGCCCCTTGGAAATGCAGGTTCCATACAGAGATTCCAGACTTGTATCTACGCAGTGAGTGGTATTAGTCTGCCATGCCAGGCTAAAAAGTACTAGTTAATGTTTGCACAACAACAACAAAAATGACCTTCAAGGTGTGTTTATACTTTGTAGCACGAAGACATGTGCTGTAAATAGCAGATCTACAAGCTCACTATGTATCTATTTATAGTATAAATCTGGCTTTTCTCCGTCTAGCTCCCACGCTGCATCTCTCTGTCTGTCTGTCTATCTCTCTCTCTGCTCCATGTTCTTCTTTCCCCACATCAAAGGGTCTGTGCAGACGGAAAGTCCCAATGAAGTCACCCCCCCCCCCCCTCCCCCCCAGTAATCTGGTGATCAGATGAGGAGCAGTAGAGCAGTCACCCAGTTGCCTTTCACTCTCTGACATTGCACTCATCAACATTCACCCATGCTCCTTCTTCTTCATCTTCTTCTTCTTATTCTGTCGTGTGTCTTTTGACCTGCAGCTCTGTTGAGGCAAGCCAGGCCAACGTGTCATGCATCGTCCAGGTCGATCAAACCATGTTGGGCATTTGGAGGCCGGTGGTTGATGCAGCTCTAGTGATTATATATATGTCACGGTTAGTTTGAGATTCAGTTAGATTGAGAACAGGAGCGCTCGTTTTTGGGCACAAGGTGGAGCAGGCGGCGCCTCCTTCGGGGAACTAGAAATAGGTTTAGGCATAGTTTTACTGAGGTTAGGGTTAGGATTAGGGTTAGGTTTAGGCATAGTTTTACTGAGGTTAGGTTTGGGAAGGGTTTTGATTTCAATCGGGATTGTCACATAAAGAACACTGTTTGTGGTTTCTTCCATGTATACAGTCCCGAGAGAATGGATGCACGCGCCATTCTTTGAAACTAAGAAAGAGTCCAATGTCCTATCTATAATTAGTCCTTTTTAGTTTTTCCAACTGTTTACTAACCTTTCTAGGGTTATGTTTTTATAAAGCAATGGATGTCATAGTTACTATCCACGACACTGCAAGCGGCGCGAAGGCCAGCGGACCTTGGTCCTGCTCTTCGCGCCCGAGCGCCGCAGGCGCGAGTGCCCGCGAAGAGCGGGCCAGGGCCGCGCGGCCGGCGGAGCGCCGCGCGAGTTACGAAGCCGTGGTGAATGCGATCGTTATATTTATGCCCAGGCCGTAAGGCCTGGGCAAGCGCACGATAAACGCCATGATCAGTATAATTTCTGTAAATCTTACCTTGATAGGGGCCTTTGTTGTAGGACAAGGCTGTAGGTTTATTTAAATCTCAAGGTTTGAGTTTGTGTTCATCCCCCAGTCTTTTGTTTTAGGCATAACAAAGGGAGCCAGATGGGCCATTACTGGTTTCGGGTGTGTTTCACACCAGCTCCTAGGCATGACAAAGGGTCATGTTGGTCCTTTGTTAATCCCCCAAGCACTATGGGTCTTTTGTGGTTTAGGAAATGTGTGTGTCTCTTAATCCAGGAAGAGTGTCCTGCAGGTCTTGGTGTTTGTCAAAACAAAGATAAGATTGTTTTCTTTTTTTGATGTTAGCTCTTGAAAATTGAATTTGGAGTGGATATTTATCTACGCCGGGTTGGCTTCTTTAAAGGACCTGTGGTCTCTTCATCAGTCTCCTCATCTGGGATGAGCCATCCCATACCCCCACGCCTGGAGTGTTGTTTCTTAGGTGTCTCCCTGGGTGGTGTTGATCTAGGCCGGGTTGTTTTCTTTAAAGGACCTGTGGTCCTTAGGGTCTCTCTGGTCTGTGTTGTGGGAACCAGGGAGTCCGCCTCGGATAGCTGAGTATCCGCTGTTGCAGCAGTGTTCTCATCCGGTAGTGTTGGCTCCTCTGGGGTGGTATCTATCATAGCCTGGTCCTCTTTCGGGCCCTCTCCTCCGTCTGAGGTGCTTGGGTTCTCCTGTGTATTTCCTTGATTCTGAACCCTCCGCCTGCAGCGTTGTTTCTTAGGTGTCTCCGGTGGTGTTGTGAGATCTGGGAGGTTTGTCTCAGCCGGGTGAATCTCAGTTGTTACAGTCACTGTTCTCCTACCTGCTGGTGCCATTGGTTCCACTTGTGGTGTGGTTGTTCTCCCTGTGGGAGATAGAACTGCAGGTTGCATGGTAGGGGGTGGGGGTGTAATACTTTCTGGCTCCGTGTGTGTGGAGTTTGTTATTTCTGTTTCTAAGCAGTATCTCAAATCAGTGAGTGTATCCTTGGTTGAAGAGACTGTACCTGGTGTCAATCTTTTGCCAAATTTCTTCCTGGCCCATCTTGTTGCGATCGGTATGGCTTTATCAAAATCTTGTGGTAGGCATGTGTAAAGTGCCGCTGTAGCTTTATCTATTTGTGTAAGATAATGTTGCTTTAGGATCTGCATTGTTGTATTTTCCCAATTGGTCGCATTACCAATTAACAATCGTAACGTTTCCTCTGTGGGTTTGGCTGGAGTAATCCAATTGATTAGCTCTTTTGTGCGTCTGGCTATGTTATCTGGCACTTTGCCCCTCTGGTTTACATTACCTAGATGGTGGTTAGCTACCATTAAATTGTAAATGTTACGGATTGTCACCAGTAAAATGGAATTCCCCTGTTCCTCTGGTGTGTGGATGTATGTGTTTCTGTTTGTCGGGTTTACCTGGGTCCTGTTATGGTGTACCTGATTCTGTCTGTTATTCCCTCTGGGCTGAGTACCTGGTCTATTGGCTGGCTCTCTTTCTTCTCTGAAGGGCCTGCCAGTGTTCACCTGGTGATCTCGGTGTGTCCAAGCCTCTCGTCCAGTAGTACTCACCTTATGGTATCCTCCAGGATGTCCATGGTTCTTGTGATGGTGGTGGGCCTGTCTGTGACTAGAATCCCCTCCGGGTCTATTCCAGTTCCACAGTCCTGGTCCCTTCTGTATATTTACCTGAGACACGCCTGTGTCAACCTGGTTCCTGTTCCGTCTCCGTTTCCGCCCGGCTATCTGCCAGGGCTCCTCAGACCGTCCATGGCCTCGGGTTTCAGTTGAATAATGCATTACGTTTCGTACAATTTAGTACTTCATCAGATGCTGAATCTCCAGATGAGACTAAAGTGTCTCTGGAGTTCTCTAGTATATATGTGGAAAAAGGTAGGCGTGGTCTAAACCTTGGCCTTTCCTGATTGGTCCATGGGTTTAATGGGCCTTGATGGCCGACCATTCAGTTAATTGTTTGTGGGTGTTGGTCCTTTTTTAGGGAATACCCTGTTTTTACATATAGTCTTTTTTGACTATTTTTTTGAAAAAATGATTTTTGTATAGATGTATCTTAGAAATCTACACAATATAAGGTTGACATTTAAAGACTCTTTCTTGTTTGCAAAGCAGGTACTGGCTAGGTTAGGGAAGGGTTTTGATTTCAATCGGGATTGTCACATAAAGAACACTGTTTGTGGTTTCTTCCATGTATACAGTCCCGAGAGAATGGATGCACGCGCCATTCTTTGAAACTAAGAAAGAGTCCAATGTCCTATCTATAATTAGTCCTTTTTAGTTTTTCCAACTGTTTACTAACCTTTCTAGGGTTATGTTTTTATAAAGCAATGGATGTCATAGTTACTATCCACGACACTGCAAGCGGCGCGAAGGCCAGCGGACCTTGGTCCTGCTCTTCGCGCCCGAGCGCCGCAGGTTTAGGCATAGTTTTACTGAGGTTAGGTTTGGGGTTATGTTTAGGGTTAGGTTTAGGTTTAGGTTTAGGGTTAGGTTTAGGGTTAGGTTTAGGCATAGTAGCATTCACTAGGTTAGCATTCACCAGCGTCGGACCAATGCAGTCAAATGCTCTACCACTGAGACATGGGCTTCTACCACATCCAGGTGAACTTCTTCCACATCCAGGTGAACTAAAACAAGCGCTCCTTTCCCAATCTAACTGGTTTCTCAAACTAACTGTAACATATACACTAGTACAGTCTGTGTTTGGTCCCCGCACTCGCAAATGGCACTGGTATCTGCAAGATGCATGCACCTTTCAACACCATTCAACATGCACCACCCGTCTCCCAAAATACAGGGTTTCTGTCCTTCACATTTTTATGACTGCGGTCTGGTAGAAATCCTCAGTGTTCATTTAACTCGAGAGACCAATTGGATCTGTCCATTTGGTTACATTTGTACACTTTCTGAGTTACAAAAGTTTCTCACTTTGCAGAACGACGCTGTGAAGACCATCAATACGGAACACACTCTAATCCATCTCAAAGGAGAAAACTAAAGGACAAACACTTCAGGAGAGCCTGGACACTACCACAACAGCTCACAGAAATTGTTGCCTTTCATACACCTGCAATGGACAGTGTCTGCACTTCATGCAATGCCATCATGTTCCCCTGGGAAACATCCAAAACCTCTCACGGTAAAATAACCTTCAGTGCCTGTTGTAGTTATGGAAAGATCCAACTCCAGCCATTCAAGGATCCCCCTCCTGCACTAAAGACCCTGTTTGACAGGAACTCTGAACAATCCAAGCAATTCATGGACAACATCAGGCAGTATAATGGGTTAGTATCTATGGCTTCAAAAAGTGTCACTGGGAAGATAGTGGACTTAAAAGGTTTTCCAAAAATATTCAAGATGAGTGGCCAAATGTACCACAGCCTTCCCTCAGCAGTATTTCCTGACAGCATAAACAAACCAAAATTTGCACAAATCTTTGTCTTTGATCAACAGAATGAAATTAAGAACCGCCTTGATCAGGCTCTGGGAGACGGACTTATTCAGGAAGATACTTTGACCATGATCCAAGATCAATTAAAAACGGTTAACCCATTAGTCAAATTCTTTAAAACCGGAGCTGAAATATTCAACGCAAACCCAACTCAGGAACTCAAAATGGTATTCAAGTCCAAAAGCTCCCAGGGGGCAAAGAAGAAACACCATAACCCTGATGTCCCTGACGTTGTTGTTGTGGCACCAGGAGACCAGACAGCACCTAGGGACATTATACTATACCGAACTCCAGCTGATGCACCTAATCAAAGACAGACTACACGAATCAATGCACTCCACCCTATGTATGACCCAGCCACCTATCCCTTGATCTTGCCACATGGAGATGCTGGCTTCAGCATCGACAACCCCATCATGAAGGTTAATTCAAACTCAAGCAAACCCGTCTCTCAACAAGAGTTCTTCAGATTCCATCTACAACAGAGAACCAACTCATTCAACACGGTACTCAAGTCAGGGAGACTTACTCAAGAATACTTCTGTGATCAATACAGCAAAATTGAAGCCTCTCGGATGAGCTATTACAGGACTAAAGAACTTCAGGACAAGTACAGAACCCACCAGTACTCAGGTCTGCTTGACGTCATGAGTACTCAGCCAAACCTTCCAGAACATACTGTGGCAACCAGAGTTGGTCAACACCTCATTCTTCCATCTTCACACACTGGGAGCCCCAGATACCTCTATAAGCACTATCTAGATGCCCTTGCCATAGCAACCAAGTACAGGAAGTTTGACCTCTTCATAACGATGACTTCAAACCAAAACGGTGAAGGTGTACTCCTTAACATATTTCAAGGACAGCGCTCCAGTGACCGACCAGACATTGTCAACAAAGTGTTCAAATGGAGTCTGGATGGTCTCCTCAACGACATAAAGCAGGGGATCTTTGGGAAAATGAAAGCACGAGTACACACCATTGAGGGACAGACAAGAGGACTGAAACATGCCCACATCCTGCTGCTCCTACATGAGATCTTGACTGTGGATGACATAGATCAAATAATTCGAGCAGACATACCTGACCCAGAGAAGGAGCCAGAGCTGTATAGCCTGGTGACTAAACTCATGCTCCATGGCCCCTGTGGGACAGCAAACTCCAAGAGCCCCTGCATGGTCAACGGCGTCTGTAGCAAGAATTTCCCAAAACCGTTCTGTCACAGCACTCGACTTCCACATAACGGTCATGGCTACCCAGAGTACAGACGGCCCATTGACGGTCACACCTATACAAATAAAGATGGCTTTATTTTTGACAGCAGCCACGTTGTGCCTTACAACCCCTTCACCCTTCTCAAGTACAAGTGCCACCTCAACGTTGAATTTGTCGGCTCCTTTCACACCATCAAATACCTGTATAAATATATCCACAAGGGAGTTGATGTTGGCACTGTCAACATTGAAGATAAAGATGAGATCTCCAAATTCATTAATGCCAGGACCATTGATGCACATGATGCACACTGGAGAACAATGGAGTACAAGATCCAAGACAGAATCCCTGCTGTCAGCACTCTCGCCATCCACACAGAGGGCCAGCAAAATATCATCTTCAGAGAAGGCCATGCACAGGAGGCCCTAACAGCAGCCAAACCCACAACATTGCTGGCCTTCTTTGCCCTAAACAGCAGTGACCCCAATGCAAGACAATATCTCTACAAGGAGATTCCAGAACACTATACTTGGATGACCAACACCCATACGTGGAAGAAAAGAGTGAACCCACCCAAGAACAGAGACATTCCGAGGACAATAGGCAGGATGTCCAATGTGTCAGTGCACCAAGGAGAGAGATTCTACTTAAAACTGCTTCTGGCTCATATAAGGGGACCACAGACCTATGACGACCTTAAGGTGTGTGACGGCAACCACTATGACACGTTCAAAGACACAGCTTTAGCCATGGGCTTGCTTGAAGATGATGGAGAATGGATAACCGCCATGCATGAGGTCTCAACCTACGCATCCCCGAAAAAAGTCAGAGAAACTTTTGCCATCATCCTCCACTACTGTCACCCATCACAGCCCACACATCTGTTCAAAAAATTCGTGGAACAGCTCAGTGATGACTTTGTTCACGAGGAAGCCACTGCACAGAGGTGCCCCAAAGATGCAGTAGACAAGGTTTATATACAAAATCTGGTACTACTTGCAATTGATGATGAGCTCTCACAAATGGGGGGTAGTCTATCCAACTACAAGGACATGCCACAACCAAGAGCACTGACTGAGCAGGAAAAGCTGACAAAAATCTTCAGGTCTGAAGATTTCAACACAATGGAACAGGAACAAATTGTACACTTGCTGACACCTAAGCTGAATGTGGAACAGAAGGCGCTCTGTGATGCTGTCTATCAAGCAGTACACACACCAAAACAAGACAACATCACACGACAGTTCATTCTGAATGCCCCTGCAGGATATGGAAAAACCTTTACTTTTAAGGTTATTGCAGCTACGATTAGAGCAGACAATGGCATTGTGCTGTGTGTCGGCAGCACAGGCTTGGCTGCTCAAAACCTCGAGGGTGGCAGGACCGCTCATTCACGATTTAAGATCCCAATCCCCATATTTGAAGACTCTGTCTGTGCCATCAAAGCCGAGTCCTCCCTGGCAAAGCTAATCAAAGCCAGCAACTTAATCATCTGGGACGAAATCTTCAGTGTTAATCGTTTTAACATTGAGTGTGTTGAAAGAACACTGAGGGACCTGATGCAGTCCGAGCAACCTTGGGGTGGCAAAGCTATCCTATTGGGTGGAGACCCTAGGCAGACTCTCCCCATTCTCAAAAGAGCAAGCAGGGCCCAGATAGTTACAGCTTGCATACAAATGTCACCACTCTATCCACTCATCAAACAACACAAGCTCAACACCAACATGAGGACAGACACAGCTGAGAAAGAGTTCTCAAACTATCTCCTTGCATTAGGAGAAGGCAAACACACGCAAGGGGACACCGAAATTCAGGTCCACATTCCACCACACCACTTGGTTAAGGACCTGAATACACTGATTTCATACACCTTTCCTCACCTGCAAAATGGATGTGTCGACAAAGACAACCTTCTCAAAGGCACTGTGTACACTCCTCTGAACAACAACATCAGAGAAATCAACAACCGCTGCTTGACTGACTTCCCCGGAGAAGAGAGAGTGTACTTTTCAGCTGATTCTGTTCAGGAGGACAATTACAAGGACTCTATGCCTATGGAATTCCTCAATTCACTGACACCATCTGGAATCCCTGATCATAACCTGAAGTTGAAACTAGGAGCACCAGTCATGCTTCTTAGAAACCTGCAATCTGGTCCCGACCGCACTCTCAAAAATGGCACCAGAATGGTAGTACTGCAGATGATGGACAAAGTCATTGCGTGTGAGATTGCAGTAGGCACAAACAGGGGTGAAAGAATCTTCCTCCCAAGGATACCTCACCATGACAGAAGTGATGAGTTTCCCTTCACCTTTATTAGACGACAGTTCCCTATCAGATTAGCTTTCGCTGTTACCATCAATAAAGGTCAGGGCCAAGAGAATGAACGAGTTGGCATCTACTTGCCTCAACCAGTATTCGCTCATGGCCAACTGTACACAGCCTTCTCCAGGGGAAAGAGGGCCAGCAATGTCAAAGTATTCATTGAGGGTAATGACGAGGGAACAACTGACAACATTGTTTATACCGAACTCCTTTAATTTTCTTTTCTTTTAAATAACAGAACATTCACTCATTCGATCACTGTCACTCATTCAACATGCCAATAAACTGTTACAAACTCTACAATTCATCTACTTTTGCCCGAATAGCACCGCACTTTTAATGACAGACATTATTCACCTTCCCGGAGGGTGAGTTTTTATAGATGTTTTTTCTAGGAAAAATGCATTCCCCCGTGAGAGTGTATGTGTACCTAATTACTGTACTACCTATGTCACTGTTCATGGCCATGTCACTCACAACTATTACACCTTTTTAGAACTGAAATAAAATTGCCTACACAAAATATGCTGTGTGTTCTCTACAGTTACAGAAATATCCATGTTTAACCAAATTACAGATCGCCTATATATATATTTTTGCATTTTGGAAAAAACTGCATATTTAATGTTGAGCTATCCTAAATTTGTATTGCTTTGCTGCCCTCTGGACTGTATCCATCTCTGGGTACAGGGGACTTTTACATAAGGGACCAAGCCCCCGCAAGGGGCTTTTTTCTAGTATAATATATATGTAGACGGCCTTAACCAGAAACAATGCTTATATTTTGCATATCTAGTGTATTTTTATATTAAATCATATTTTTGTCAGTGGCCCATCTTACCCTAACCCTAATAAGGTAATGTGAGCCACTCATCTGCTATAATGAGCCAAAGCAAATCAAAGCAAAACAGTCAAACAAGATTTGGAGGTCAATTTAATTTCATTCATTGAATTTAATTTCAATAATGGTACCGTTGGAACCGGCTCGCCGCCCCGCACACGATGGTGCCATCGCGGACCCCCGCGGACCCCCAGGGCCGGCGCCAGGCCCCAAAAACCGGGCCTGGGGAGCTCCGGGGACCCCCAGGGACCCCCAGGGCCGGCGCCAGGCCCCCAAAAGCGGGCCTTTGCACCACTCTGGCCGGCCAGGGACCACCAGGGACCACCAGCGGGGGTCCCCGGAGGTCCCTGCCCGGCCTCCGAGCACTGCCGCCCGGGGACCACCTCCGGGGACCCCCAGGGACCCCCAGGGCCGGCTCCAGGCCCCCAAAACAGGGCCTGGGGACGGCCAGGGACCACCAGGCACCACCAGGCACCACCAGGGACCACCACCGGAGGTCCCTGGCGGGCCTCCGAGCACTGCCGCCCGAGGACCACCTCCAGGGACCCCCAGGGACCCCCAGGGCCGGCTCCAGGCCCCCAAAACAGGGCCTGGGGACGGCCAGGGACCACCAGGCACCACCAGGGACCACCACCGGAGGTCCCTGGCGGGCCTCCGAGCACTGCCGCCCGGGGACCACCTCCAGGGACCCCCAGGGACCCCCAGGGCCGGCTCCAGGCCCCCAAAACAGGGCCTGGGGACGGCCAGGGACCACCAGGCACCACCAGGGACCACCACCGGAGGTCCCTGGCGGACCTCCGAGCACTGCCGCCCGAGGACCACCTCCAGTGACCCCCAGGGACCCCCAGGGCCGGCTCCAGGCCCCCAAAACAGGGCCTGGGGACGGCCAGGGACCACCAGGGACCACCAGGGACCACCACCGGAGGTCCCTGGCGGGCCTCCGAGCACTGCCGCCCGGGGACCACCTCCAGGGACCCCCAGGGCCGGCTCCAGGCCCCCAAAACAGGGCCTGGGGACGGCCAGGGACCACCAGGCACCACCAGGGACCACCACCGGAGGTCCCTGGCGGGCCTCCGAGCACTGCCGCCCGGGGACCACCTCCAGGGACCCCCAGGGACCCCCAGGGCCGGCTCCAGGCCCCCAAAACAGGGCCTGGGGACGGCCAGGGACCACCAGGCACCACCAGGGACCACCACCGGAGGTCCCTGGCGGGCCTCCGAGCACTGCCGCCCGGGGACCACCTCCAGGGACCCCCAGGGACCCCCAGGGCCGGCTCCAGGCCCCCAAAACAGGGCCTGGGGACGGCCAGGGACCACCAGGCACCACCAGGGACCACCACCGGAGGTCCCTGGCGGGCCTCCGAGCACTGCCGCCCGGGGACCACCTCCAGGGACCCCCAGGGCCGGCTCCAGGCCCCCAAAACAGGGCCTGGGGACGGCCAGGGACCACCAGGGACCACCAGGGACCACCAGGGACCACCACCGGAGGTCCCTGGCGGGCCTCCGAGCACTGCCGCCCGGGGACCACCTCCAGGGACCCCCAGGGACCCCCAGGGCTCATTTCTGAAGGTGGCCCACCTAAGCTAACACAAAACATAATGCTAATGAAGGTGGCCCACCTAAGCTGGCCCAGCTAAGCTTTCACCACAATTGACTATGGTAATGTGAGCCACTTACAAAAACGTCATTATTTATGAAAAATGATTTCATTAAGCAAAATATCAACATCATGCCTGGTAAAGGACATCTTAACACACATTTTGCACCAGTTTTTATAAATGTGCATTTGTTTTCATTGATGTAGTATCCTTAGCAATCTCAAGTTAAAACTTTGTGTCTCTGCACCCACCTTGCAAATTCTTCCAGCAGGTCTTGTTGTGTGGCTTAGCTCCTCCCATCAAAACGACTATGGACCAATCAAATCACTTGTTGGTGTCAAGCACAGCTGTGGCAAGAACATGTGCAGCCATTGGCTGCAAAGATTTAAAGGCACAGTTGCTAGGAGCCTGAAACTATGGCTGGCTCACATTACCTGATGGCCCACATTACCTGAGTCCACCCTACTGCTTCTTCCACCCTAACTGGTGAAAGCAGCGGGTCAGGGTCCACCTGAGCAGCTGGGTCAGCTTGCAGAGGGCTGTCAACAGGTGGTTGGACACAGATATACTATAGGCTGTGCAGTATATATTATAGACTATAGTTTGGCACACAGCACAAAGGGGAGACTCGCTGCTGCTCTGTGCCTGAACAGGAATGGCATGAGTGTGCGTGTGTGTGTGTGTGTGTGTGTGCGTGCGTGCGTGCGTGCGTGCGTGCGTTCTTTTGCCGATAAATGTGATTCAGAACAATGACTCCATTCCGCGGCCCCCTTAATTGCCCACTGGTGATGAGAGACGTCTTAATAGATGAGAACAGCTGGGAACGGAAAGAAAGGGGTGAGAGAGAGAGAACACTAGGTGGGGTGGATGGAAGATTGATGCTGGCAAAATGCCAAAACCAACATGCTGGGTAGTGTTTATATATTACATATTTATTATTCACTCGGATTATTCTTTGTGTAGACTGTGTGTGGGTGTGCGTGTGTGTGCGTTGGTGCATATCTGGGCGTGTTGAGAAAGTAGCGGGACAGCAGGACAGTGTTGATTGATTGATTTATTTAATTCTTTATATACTTTTTGGAGTTATTTTCTGGCAGACAGAAATGTAAAAAACAGTCAAACACTTGGTCTATAAAGACAACAGCAAAATAAAGTCCTTTGCTTCCTGGTCTTGTTTCCATTGGGGTCCAATGATTCAATTCATCAACATATAAAGAATAACACCAAAAATGCAATATCGTCACAACTCACAAGTATAAAACACTAAGGTGACACTAATAACATGATAATCTGAGCAGATCAGGGATCAGGACAGGATGACATTGTTCATACCGGTAAATGCTATGCAAACCAACCGGCCTTCACTGATGAGGAGTCATGGCTATAGGGGTCCTGATCTACAAATGTGACCCAGGTTACATTTGAACAGAAGTTCGGAGCAGTCCCCCACATCTGCAGGCTCTCAATTGCTCCATCTTGAAAGATATACCCGCCGCACACTGCCACTTGCACATTCAAGAAAAGTTTTTAATGAAGGCAACATTTCGGTCGTGTAGACCTTCCTCTGCGGTGCTTGTGGCATTTCGTGGGTCCCTCCCGCAAACTTTGAAATCCAGCCGTAGTCAATTGGAATGGAATCCACTAAATCTGACAGATACAGTACATCTTGATCACATGACAACAGAGGGTGAGGTTTGGACAAAATCGGTAAGAGTAGTAACAAAAATCACACCCGTGTGAAGTGGAGCTGTGTGTGTGTGTGTGTGTGTGTGTGTGTGTGTGTGTGTGTGTGTGTGTGTGTGTGTGTGTGTGTGTGGATCATGTGTACCGATTTTTGTGACATTTGAAGAAAATATGTAGGAAAAGGAGCAAAAAGTGTGTTTTGGAGAAAATTCAAGATGGCGGAAAATCTATCATGGCGCAAATGGGCGTGGCCTATATGGGGAGATGCGTCATGACCCAAGGAATCCAGGGAAAAAATATTTTTAATTTTCCGACCTACGGTTCAAGAGTTACAGGCCAAAACGTAAAGTGGGGTGTTATAGCGCCACCATGAGGCCAAATGACACAATTATTTTTTATTTAATCCTTGAAATCATTATGAACCTCCTCTCCAAGTCTTGAAACTGTAGCCCCTGTGGTTTGCGAGAGACAAATAATTGAATGTGAGTTTTTGCGATTCCCATTCTAAGTCAATGGGGAAAATTAATTCACTAATAAATTAATATCAATTAAACTATAGAACCTTTCTCTTAGAAAAGTAATAGCCCTCGATTCCCGAGTAAGCCGGTCGATTTGACATATGGCGCGAGTGTTTGGTGGCAAAACTGTGGGACTAGTGGCGTGCCGAAGTTTAGGAAGTTCAGGCTACATACAGACAGACAGACACACAGACAGACAGACAGACACACACACACACAGACCCACACGGCCACGTATAGGGAGCCTGTGTTTCACACAGCTCCAAAAAGTGTGATCCAAGGAATCCATGGGGACCATGTTTTTGATTGTATGACCTACGTTTCAAGAGTCATAGGCCAAAACGTGAATCCGCTTGTCATAGTGCCACCATATTAGGCCAATTTTGGCGATTTGAACAAGTTTAGGGTGGCATTTCTTCTTCTTCTATTAATTAAAATAAACAGTGATATTATTTAAAATGCACTATAGCGTGTACTACAGCCAGCCAGCATAAAGGGCAGTAAGTAAGTACAGCGTGTACAGTATTCTTGTCTGGTTTCTGTCATGTCATCCTGTCTCATGTCATGTCACACCGTGTTCACACGCATTAAAACGTGTCAGGAGCCACGAGTAGAAACATAAGTGCCTGTTTTCATCACTTCAATAAACATATCAAACAATGCATGGAAGGAACTGCACAAGGCCCACGCAGGGAAGCAACGGACTAAAATACTGACGGTATCAGCAGGATACATTGGAACAATTTTCTCATCGTCATAAAAAACATGGAAAAGCCCCTTGGAGGGATGACGCAGAGGAGATCTCCCTCCTGCTGTGAACACACCACCATCCCACACTCACTCAAGGGGTGTCGCACCAAATTCTGGGCCCTGGGCACAAGGATTCACTGCGGGCTCCTCATGAATGTTCTTCATGGGGGGATGGGTTTTTAACCCATTTAGACTGGGAACGCATTATTACGCATTATTCCATGCTTTAACTATTGAAAAATAGCAGATATACAAGCTCACAGTGCGGCACCGAGTACCGCTCTGCAAGCTTGTAGATCTGCTATTTTTGAAAAATCATTTGTCTTTGAATATATCAAATCCTTCTAGGTTTTTTGAAAGACCTATGTTTTTATGTCAGCAGTGCTCAAATTCTTTCATGTGAAGGACCCCCAAAATGATATGTATTTGGCCACAGACCCCCATCTCAAAATATTTAGTTCCAGGGACCTCCCAGAAGCAAAATTTGAGTTACAAATGTTGGCTTAAAAAATACATACGGTATATTCAAAGATTTGCACACATTTTCACGACATTTAGCAGATCTACAAGCTTGCAGCGCAGCACTCAATTAAGGCCCCTCCACCTTGGGCCCTAGTAACTCAGTCCCACTTTTCCCCCCTTGTGACGCCCCTGCCTCCCACACACACACACACACACACACTCACTCACAGGCAGCCGCGCAAATACGGAAGTGTTGATTAACCTCACTGGCATCCCAACTTCCTGTTGGTGAATATTTGGCCCGTGGTTGTTGCGGGTTCCTATGGGAACCGTTTTGTTGGGGAGGGTCTCTGGGCACATAAAAAGAAAAGGTCAAGTGAAGGCTATACAGAAAAATGTCTGTATGACCACCAGAAGGCTACTGTATACCGGTTTACACTGGAAGCTGCCGTGTTGGCTTTATATTATACTGTAAATGTATGTAAGTGTACAAATGGACCCTAAAGGTACATATTCACACTAACGGTCCTTCATTTAAATAACCCCTCATTCTCATCCTCATTCCCTAACCCACTGGTTCACAAACAGTGGGTCAGGACCCGTTTGGGGGTCACGGACACATTTCTTATGGGTCCCTTTATTCTTTGTTTCCTACAATGTTTTTAATTATTCTTATTTCTGAACATTCCCAAAAAAGCTTACATTTTAATGAATTAAAAACATAATTCCAGTACTTTCATGAAGAAACAAAAGAAAAATCTATAAGAACTTCCATAACTTAGAAAACAAATGTTTCAGAAGTAGTGAAAATAGCCAAACCAGATCTGCTATTTTCATTTGTTTGGGTTACAGACAAACGTCTAATTTCTCTTTAGGGTCTTGAGTTAAAAGGATTTGGGAACCACTTCCCTAAACCCTCAGCCAATGCCATGTCAAGGTGAAGGTAACATTGGGAGGTAGCATTATCACCAGAGGCATTTGTTTTTAAATCTGCCCCTTGGAAATGCAGGTTCCATACAGAGATTCCAGACTTGTATCTACGCAGTGAGTGGTATTAGTCTGCCATGCCAGGCTAAAAAGTACTAGTTAATGTTTGCACAACAACAACAAAAATGACCTTCAAGGTGTGTTTATACTTTGTAGCACGAAGACATGTGCTGTAAATAGCAGATCTACAAGCTCACTATGTATCTATTTATAGTATAAATCTGGCTTTTCTCCGTCTAGCTCCCACGCTGCATCTCTCTGTCTGTCTGTCTATCTCTCTCTCTGCTCCATGTTCTTCTTTCCCCACATCAAAGGGTCTGTGCAGACGGAAAGTCCCAATGAAGTCACCCCCCCCCCCCCCTCCCCCCCAGTAATCTGGTGATCAGATGAGGAGCAGTAGAGCAGTCACCCAGTTGCCTTTCACTCTCTGACATTGCACTCATCAACATTCACCCATGCTCCTTCTTCTTCATCTTCTTCTTCTTATTCTGTCGTGTGTCTTTTGACCTGCAGCTCTGTTGAGGCAAGCCAGGCCAACGTGTCATGCATCGTCCAGGTCGATCAAACCATGTTGGGCATTTGGAGGCCGGTGGTTGATGCAGCTCTAGTGATTATATATATGTCACGGTTAGTTTGAGATTCAGTTAGATTGAGAACAGGAGCGCTCGTTTTTGGGCACAAGGTGGAGCAGGCGGCGCCTCCTTCGGGGAACTAGAAATAGGTTTAGGCATAGTTTTACTGAGGTTAGGGTTAGGATTAGGGTTAGGTTTAGGCATAGTTTTACTGAGGTTAGGTTTGGGAAGGGTTTTGATTTCAATCGGGATTGTCACATAAAGAACACTGTTTGTGGTTTCTTCCATGTATACAGTCCCGAGAGAATGGATGCACGCGCCATTCTTTGAAACTAAGAAAGAGTCCAATGTCCTATCTATAATTAGTCCTTTTTAGTTTTTCCAACTGTTTACTAACCTTTCTAGGGTTATGTTTTTATAAAGCAATGGATGTCATAGTTACTATCCACGACACTGCAAGCGGCGCGAAGGCCAGCGGACCTTGGTCCTGCTCTTCGCGCCCGAGCGCCGCAGGCGCGAGTGCCCGCGAAGAGCGGGCCAGAGCCGCGCGGCCGGCGGAGCGCCGCGCGAGTTACGAAGCCGTGGTGAATGCGATCGTTATATTTATGCCCAGGCCGTAAGGCCTGGGCAAGCGCACGATAAACGCCATGATCAGTATAATTTCTGTAAATCTTACCTTGATAGGGGCCTTTGTTGTAGGACAAGGCTGTAGGTTTATTTAAATCTCAAGGTTTGAGTTTGTGTTCATCCCCCAGTCTTTTGTTTTAGGCATAACAAAGGGAGCCAGATGGGCCATTACTGGTTTCGGGTGTGTTTCACACCAGCTCCTAGGCATGACAAAGGGTCATGTTGGTCCTTTGTTAATCCCCCAAGCACTATGGGTCTTTTGTGGTTTAGGAAATGTGTGTGTCTCTTAATCCAGGAAGAGTGTCCTGCAGGTCTTGGTGTTTGTCAAAACAAAGATAAGATTGTTTTCTTTTTTTGATGTTAGCTCTTGAAAATTGAATTTGGAGTGGATATTTATCTACGCCGGGTTGGCTTCTTTAAAGGACCTGTGGTCTCTTCATCAGTCTCCTCATCTGGGATGAGCCATCCCATACCCCCACGCCTGGAGTGTTGTTTCTTAGGTGTCTCCCTGGGTGGTGTTGATCTAGGCCGGGTTGTTTTCTTTAAAGGACCTGTGGTCCTTAGGGTCTCTCTGGTCTGTGTTGTGGGAACCAGGGAGTCCGCCTCGGATAGCTGAGTATCCGCTGTTGCAGCAGTGTTCTCATCCGGTAGTGTTGGCTCCTCTGGGGTGGTATCTATCATAGCCTGGTCCTCTTTCGGGCCCTCTCCTCCGTCTGAGGTGCTTGGGTTCTCCTGTGTATTTCCTTGATTCTGAACCCTCCGCCTGCAGCGTTGTTTCTTAGGTGTCTCCGGTGGTGTTGTGAGATCTGGGAGGTTTGTCTCAGCCGGGTGAATCTCAGTTGTTACAGTCACTGTTCTCCTACCTGCTGGTGCCATTGGTTCCACTTGTGGTGTGGTTGTTCTCCCTGTGGGAGATAGAACTGCAGGTTGCATGGTAGGGGGTGGGGGTGTAATACTTTCTGGCTCCGTGTGTGTGGAGTTTGTTATTTCTGTTTCTAAGCAGTATCTCAAATCAGTGAGTGTATCCTTGGTTGAAGAGACTGTACCTGGTGTCAATCTTTTGCCAAATTTCTTCCTGGCCCATCTTGTTGCGATCGGTATGGCTTTATCAAAATCTTGTGGTAGGCATGTGTAAAGTGCCGCTGTAGCTTTATCTATTTGTGTAAGATAATGTTGCTTTAGGATCTGCATTGTTGTATTTTCCCAATTGGTCGCATTACCAATTAACAATCGTAACGTTTCCTCTGTGGGTTTGGCTGGAGTAATCCAATTGATTAGCTCTTTTGTGCGTCTGGCTATGTTATCTGGCACTTTGCCCCTCTGGTTTACATTACCTAGATGGTGGTTAGCTACCATTAAATTGTAAATGTTACGGATTGTCACCAGTAAAATGGAATTCCCCTGTTCCTCTGGTGTGTGGATGTATGTGTTTCTGTTTGTCGGGTTTACCTGGGTCCTGTTATGGTGTACCTGATTCTGTCTGTTATTCCCTCTGGGCTGAGTACCTGGTCTATTGGCTGGCTCTCTTTCTTCTCTGAAGGGCCTGCCAGTGTTCACCTGGTGATCTCGGTGTGTCCAAGCCTCTCGTCCAGTAGTACTCACCTTATGGTATCCTCCAGGATGTCCATGGTTCTTGTGATGGTGGTGGGCCTGTCTGTGACTAGAATCCCCTCCGGGTCTATTCCAGTTCCACAGTCCTGGTCCCTTCTGTATATTTACCTGAGACACGCCTGTGTCAACCTGGTTCCTGTTCCGTCTCCGTTTCCGCCCGGCTATCTGCCAGGGCTCCTCAGACCGTCCATGGCCTCGGGTTTCAGTTGAATAATGCATTACGTTTCGTACAATTTAGTACTTCATCAGATGCTGAATCTCCAGATGAGACTAAAGTGTCTCTGGAGTTCTCTAGTATATATGTGGAAAAAGGTAGGCGTGGTCTAAACCTTGGCCTTTCCTGATTGGTCCATGGGTTTAATGGGCCTTGATGGCCGACCATTCAGTTAATTGTTTGTGGGTGTTGGTCCTTTTTTAGGGAATACCCTGTTTTTACATATAGTCTTTTTTGACTATTTTTTTGAAAAAATGATTTTTGTATAGATGTATCTTAGAAATCTACACAATATAAGGTTGACATTTAAAGACTCTTTCTTGTTTGCAAAGCAGGTACTGGCTAGGTTAGGGAAGGGTTTTGATTTCAATCGGGATTGTCACATAAAGAACACTGTTTGTGGTTTCTTCCATGTATACAGTCCCGAGAGAATGGATGCACGCGCCATTCTTTGAAACTAAGAAAGAGTCCAATGTCCTATCTATAATTAGTCCTTTTTAGTTTTTCCAACTGTTTACTAACCTTTCTAGGGTTATGTTTTTATAAAGCAATGGATGTCATAGTTACTATCCACGACACTGCAAGCGGCGCGAAGGCCAGCGGACCTTGGTCCTGCTCTTCGCGCCCGAGCGCCGCAGGTTTAGGCATAGTTTTACTGAGGTTAGGTTTGGGGTTATGTTTAGGGTTAGGTTTAGGTTTAGGTTTAGGGTTAGGTTTAGGGTTAGGTTTAGGCATAGTAGCATTCACTAGGTTAGCATTCACCAGCGTCGGACCAATGCAGTCAAATGCTCTACCACTGAGACATGGGCTTCTACCACATCCAGGTGAACTTCTTCCACATCCAGGTGAACTAAAACAAGCGCTCCTTTCCCAATCTAACTGGTTTCTCAAACTAACTGTAACATATACACTAGTACAGTCTGTGTTTGGTCCCCGCACTCGCAAATGGCACTGGTATCTGCAAGATGCATGCACCTTTCAACACCATTCAACATGCACCACCCGTCTCCCAAAATACAGGGTTTCTGTCCTTCACATTTTTATGACTGCGGTCTGGTAGAAATCCTCAGTGTTCATTTAACTCGAGAGACCAATTGGATCTGTCCATTTGGTTACATTTGTACACTTTCTGAGTTACAAAAGTAGGCTATAAATGAACAGTGAGGTGTGATGATATAGTGCAGCGCAGTGCCCACGATTGCAATAGCAGCTCAGTGTTAAACCTCTTTAAGCAGATTGAGATGTTAGTTTTGGTGTTGTAATTTTGGCTTATTCTTCCTATGCACTCATTGTAAATCTCTCAGGCTGAAGTGGCTGTAATGACAGCTGACTCATTCATTAGTTATTACAAAACAGTTGGGTTACACCACCCTCGCATGTAGAGGTGAGAGGTCCTCTCCTCCGCCCTATGTACCAATTCATTAAAGCCGGATTTATACTTGGCTGTGCATCGTGTCTCGTACTGAAAATAGACGCCCTACAAGCTCACAACGTGTCATGCAGAGACTCGTTATGAGCTTGTTAGATCTGCTATATGCGATACTGGCATCTCTGAACAGGGCCAGTCTGGTGGTCCGGGCACTCTATAGCTGCAATGCCAGCCTGCCAGCGAGTTGCGGTTTCGAAACCCGTTCCCGATGACCTTTGGCTGCGTGTCACTCTCTCCCCATTTCCTGTCAGTACTGTCCTATCAATAAAGGCATAAAAGCCCAAAAATAAATATTTGAAAAGATTATTAAAAAAAAGTAGATGGACAATTACTGAGAGATCGAGAGCTAAATCAAAGTTAAAGTCTAAGGGCAAGTGGGCAGACATGGTGGGGAAACAACTGCACTACAAACGGTAATAAAATGTAGGCTACGTTACGAATCAATCGACAAAGTGCTTCCGAAGTCATCACAATAATAATACTTTTATGTCGCCTACACTGTTTCCTACCACCCAAGCTCCTGTTGCATGCTGCCACTAAAAACTGGTATCCAAAAAACAGGGCCTTTGAGACAAATGGTTGAACAAATTATACGGCACAAGTTAAAGGAAAATAAACAAACCAGAGTTAGTAACTGATGCCCACAGACCTTTGCCACTTGGGCGGAGGCCAATCGCTAGCAGTTAGCAAACAGTCATGAAGTGCTCAAGTCTTCACGTGGTCTTTAATAGAACATCCTCTGCCTTATTAACTTCTTAGTCAAACAATCATTGAAGGCATAAGTCTCCATTCAACAACACACACCCAAATCAGGCTTATTGTGCCAGAAAGAAAGGCCTCCAACTTCCCTTTTTATAGTCTCCCCAAGGTGATATAGACCTACATGTTGGACAACGAATAAAAAAAAGAAAGACGAGAAAGCCGTTCACTCCCTATTGTCCCAGTTAGGGATACAACATCATACGCAGGCTTTAGAATGCTATTGTGTTGATCCATGACTGTGAGTCACAGTCCTTCCGACCTGTCCCCTGTCCCCTGTCCCCTGTCTCTGGTCTCCTGTCCCCTGCTCCCCTGAACCAGCACAGCTCTAAGGTGGTACAGTTAAAATCAGTGGTTCTTACAGTAAACCTTTCACCTCAAGTCCCACATTTAATGTCTCCCTAGGCCCCACAAAGTTAAAAACAAAATCAGTGAGCTGGTGCTATTTGTGAGATAATTTCATTAAGCATCCTGCGAAGCTTGGCCAATGTGGGATGGGGTGGGACATACATACAAACAGACACAGGACATACTGTACGTACAAACAGACAAAGCCAGCTGTCAAAAATACATTGTGAATTAACCACTTAATTACTTCAAATTCTTAAAAAAATTGTGAACAATAAGCTCAAAACAGGCTGTATCATGTCAGATTGTAAGCTTGTGGATCTGCTATTTTCACTAGGTATTTCTTGTCTTTTCCCCCACTTTTGTGAGAACAATTCTGAAATTATTTTTTGGTGTTTGGGGGGTGTTGGGGCGTAAAAAGGGATATTTACTTAATGACATCCCATTGTTTGAGAAACACTGACCCCACCCATGTCCCCTGCTCCCCAACACAAGCCCGGCTCTACGGTGGTACCGAAGAGCAGTGTTTCTCAAAGTGGATTTCTGTGACTCTTTAGGTTCCTTTATGGGGGTTGTAGTAGATTAGATATTATCATGATTGATTATGTGTGACGTTATAGAGTAGATCATGTGTTCATTGATTATTAATATCTAGCTCTCATTGATACTGGATAGCTTGTAATAGTCTAGATGTCTCACTAGGACTGAGCAGCTATTGTTTTGGTAAAGCATATCTTGTTATGGTACAGCTCGTCCCAGAGGCCTTGAAGCCACACAGTATAACTTTAGTGTCTGACCATTATTCTTGGCAGAATTACTTTACCACTGCCCAGAATGTTAAACTGTACTTCTGTCCATGATATCATGTTTACATAAACTTGATCACCACCACCTAATACATTGTCTTGTCTCCTCATTTTCACTGATTATTGATTGATCTGAATTCCACCACATGGGTCTAAATTGACCCTTGCAAGACTGTAACTTTGACAGTGTACAGATGGAACCAAATGGACCCTATTGGTGTCCATTTTGGTGTCCCAAGGGGAGACCTTCAAATGTAAAAGTTTGAGAACCACTGCCGTAGAGGGTTACATCCATTCCAGAGGCATGGATTTCAATCCAAAACAAACATACAGGAGGAGGACCCACGTCTGGCAGCTTCTGCTGAGCCATGCTGAGTTAGGTTATCATTGAAGCAGGGAGATGACCCTTGCAGCCGCACACACACACACACACACACACACACACACACACACACACACACACACACACACACACACACACACACACACACACACACACACACACACACACAGGCATGCTGACATAGTTGTTTTATGCTATCATTACAGCCTTTCCACACTGTGAAATCCAGGATTTTTTTACTGGGGTTATCAGAAAACATGAACATAACAGGAAACCTTATGTGGAATAGCAGCGTGTCCTTGTATCGTTGTACATTTGGGTTATCTGAGTCACACACGTAGTTTCAGTGAGACAGTGTCGCAGCTCCCTGGATAAGTGATGCCACTGCCACCCTCTCCTGCAGAACAGATGTGCAAAAAACACTAAGCTAAAGTCTGCTCCTCAAGCTTCATCAAATACAACGATTTATGTGCTTCTTTGTAACACTTTTTTTTCTTGATCTCTGTGATGAATAATTAATTGTAGACAGTTCCTCTCAAGATGTGCAACAATCCTGGGTGATAAGACTCTAAATCTAAACAGAATCAGCAACTCCTATGAAATCATATTTGGAGAGCTTCTCTGATCATGCTTTGTGACAGCCTTTAAGGGTTTAGCATTGGCTGAGAGTCAGAGGCATTCTTCTAATATCTGCGGTCTATCTGTGGATGATAACGTAGCCACTATCTTTAGTTGTTTGTTTGGGTGGATACGGACACATCATAATCACACAGCTTCAAACAGGGGGAGCAACCACAAGCAAACAAGACACTGTCTGGATTCCCAGCAACTCTCCACTACACTGTACATTAATGTAAACAGCAATTCATTGTGTTAGCTTAAAGTGTTGCTTGTGATACTTAAAGGCATGCTATTAGAATGCTGGTATATTTTTCATGGCTGCCCCAAAGAGGTCATTACATTTTGGCTTGAAAAGGTTAAAGGTCAAGGTCATCGAAAGGGGACAGATAATAGGACACGGTTGTCCTGGCAGGGTACATTAGCTCAATTGTCAAATTGTAAATAACTGGTTAGCCCAGATACATGCAGTCCTATTTCTCTTCCCTGATACCATAAATATGTTTACATTTGATTTATATTCTCATTACATGTTTTGTAGCTGCAAAACATAAAGGATCTAGAAAGGGGCACTGAGTGTGCAATCTGCAGAGCACATATTATCTCCACCCCCGGCCCGGGTGGCCTACTGAGGGCTGTGTAAGTTGTGGATGTCAGGATCCGAGGAAGCTGTGAGGGGAAATAATACGTACTGCTCTTGTCACACTTGTCAGAAGTGACAGCGGTTTTGGGGGTACGCTCTATAGAGGACCCTCAACAAATAACCTTAATAAGCCTTGCTGAACCATGGCCACATGGGCCTTTCTCCTGTGTCTGTAGCGTAGGCGGCTTGATGTACACCTAGACATTACGCTAGTATGTCCAGGGGGTACATGTATAGTCTAATAGTCTAGTGCAGTTATTCTCAAACTTTACAATTTCAAGGTCTCCCCTTAACTCTGACAGTGTACAAATTGGAACTTTGGTTACATTTGTACACTGTCAGAGTTATGTATGGATCAATTTAGACCCCACTAAAGGGGCTCACAGAGTCCCTGGAATCCACTTTGAGAATCACTGGTCTAGTGCACTTTGACAGCGTATCCTGTATTACTTGAATCCTGTATTACTTGAAAGCAATACTGCACTTAATGCACAAGTTACTTTAGTTACAAATCTGTATTGCCAGAAAGCGCTGCTAAACTATAGAGATGCACTTTACACCTTTGTACTTTTTTTCTTGTACTGTATGTATGTTTTTATGCTTTGTTTCCTAATGTAAGGTACTCCATTGTTTGCCTGTTTTGTTTTATGTTTTTGTGTGGGGACTGTATATTTCCGGAATCCGGTATATTTACATTGCATTTATGTAATGTCCATTAAAGACAGGGTAGCAGAATAACATCTACTTTGTCCCAATTTAATTGTTAGGTAGTTGTGAAAATATTTGCCAATGCAACCATATAGACAACATGCCTGGCCACGCCCCCTACTTCCGACCGGAAGCCCTTTTTTGGGCTTGATCGTAGCGCGATTTCCTGTTTACGTTCATCTGATCTGATTCTCCTCTTAACTAATGAGACGGGATTGTTTTACTTTGTAATTTTACTTTGTAACTTATGTTAACAATGTCACTTAATGGCAACACTCATCCACTCTGCTGATAAATAAATGAGTTGTGACGATACACACCTGTTCTGCCATCATTCAATGTTATGAGTTGGAGGAAAAAAAAAAGAGATCTCAATTGAAACAATTGCCATAGGCTTTCTTGGGCGTATGCTTTTAGTTGACCTTGTACTAGTGTACTGTCATGAAACTACCTTTTTTCATATGCAAACTTCTTAAAAAATAACGCTATTTAAATTGTTTCAAAAGCTTTATACCCTGTATATATATATATAAAATGTCACAATGCGACATAGCTTTTTACACAATGCTGTACTCCCTCCAACTGCATGTCATATTATATGTTCGCCATTTTAAACTGTTTTTATTTTATTTGACACTTGCTTTGGCAATATAAACATGTCTTCTCATGCCAATAAAGCTCCTTTGAATTGAATTGATATAGGCCTACAAATAAACAGATTTGTGTATTTGAAAGCAAGCATTGAACCTAATCAGTATTTCATGGAAGCGAATGTTGTATGATTTCTAGCTAGCAAACCTTTTCCCTTCAGAACGCTGGTTGATCATGTCAAACGTTGTCATCTCCATTCTCCTCTGTTCTGGGATGAAGTCACAGTTGGCTTGTGTTGTGTGATATGCATTAATGTTTTTACAAATAGGCCTGTCAACAACTCAACCCACTCCAGAATAGACATAATACACATTAGCCCACCTATTATGTGCATCCTATGCTGTGTTCATTTCACTATATCACTGTAAATCATCGATTTAATCCTAATCAAGGCAATATAAATATCCATTGATATTTAATGCTCATTTAATCATTAAATCCTAAACTGTCACGTCAAAACAATGAATACATTTGGCTTTAATAGATACAAAAACAAACTGGATTAATTGAAAATGACAAGTGTTTAAAAGCATTCCTTCAAAGCATCATTGGGAACATTCCTTATCTCAATAACACAATATACAGTACAACATTTGAAACCCTCAACAGTAAAAAAAAAAAAAGGCATGGACAAGTCAAAGAAAAGTGTGTATAAATATTTTATTGCAATAAATATGATGAGGAGACCCTCACATCTGGCTTCATTGGTCCTGGACGTACAGTACAGGTCTGAAAGACAGAAAACAATTGCATTCACAGATACAACACAACAGCGAAGAGCTTGTATTTCAATTATAATCAATGTTGTGTTGTCACAAGTGAAAATAACTTGTACTTAGTTGTAACAAGAGTAGTCCCCATACAGTAAAAGATCGTAGCTAACAAGGCTAATTAGCTAGCATGAGAGTTTTACCTTGTTGTTGTTGTTGTTGTTGTTGTGAGTCGTGCTGCTTCTCTGGGGAGTTTGCTGAGTCCCTCCTGCAATCGGCCAGGAATGTTGTCAACATTCCTGGCCGATTGCAGGAGGGACGCCCCGCCCCCAAGTCGAAAGGGAACTTCCGGGTTCTCTCTGTCAGGCATGCATATAAACGTGTTGCCAAGTCAATTTATTTACCTAAACTATCTTGTTTTTTTTGCTTATTTATATTGCAAGAGTTGGCTTGTTTGGCTTATTTCTCTCACAAATTTTGGCAACACTGCCCAGCGCTGCAGTAAAAGATTATGACAATGAACTGAAAGGGTTAAACCAACGGAGTTTTTTTTTCCAGCTGTCAGATGGTGCGGTGACTGCGGTCATGGTCTCTTGATATGCAAGCGCACCGCTATCTTCGATGTTTTTATTCTATCTACACCAGTTAATAGTATTGATGACATCCTTAACATATCCTAAACTCAGCAAACTCCCCAGAGAAGCAGCACGACTCACAACAACAACAACAACAACAACAAGGTAAAACTCTCATGCTAGCTAATTAGCCTTGTTAGCTACGATCTTTTACTGTATGGGGACTACTCTTGTTACAACTAAGTACAAGTTATTTTCACTTGTGACAACACAACATTGATTATAATTGAAATACAAGCTCTTCGCTGTTGTGTTGTATCTGTGAATGCAATTGTTTTCTGTCTTTCAGACCTGTACTGTACGTCCAGGACCAATGAAGCCAGATGTGAGGGTCTCCTCATCATATTTATTGCAATAAAATATTTATACACACTTTTCTTTGACTTGTCCATGCCTTTTTTTTTTTTTACTGTTGAGGGTTTCAAATGTTGTACTGTATATTGTGTTATTGAGATAAGGAATGTTCCCAATGATGCTTTGAAGGAATGCTTTTAAACACTTGTCATTTTCAATTAATCCAGTTTGTTTTTGTATCTATTAAAGCCAAATGTATTCATTGTTTTGACGTGACAGTTTAGGATTTAATGATTAAATGAGCATTAAATATGAATGGATATTTATATTGCCTTGATTAGGATTAAATCGATGATTTACAGTGATATAGTGAAATGAACACAGCATAGGATGCACATAATAGGTGGGCTAATGTGTATTATGTCTATTCTGGAGTGGGTTGAGTTGTTGACAGGCCTATTTGTAAAAACATTAATGCATATCACACAACACAAGCCAACTGTGACTTCATCCCAGAACAGAGGAGAATGGAGATGACAACGTTTGACATGATCAACCAGCGTTCTGAAGGGAAAAGGTTTGCTAGCTAGAAATCATACAACATTCGCTTCCATGAAATACTGATTAGGTTCAATGCTTGCTTTCAAATACACAAATCTGTTTATTTGTAGGCCTATATCAATTCAATTCAAAGGAGCTTTATTGGCATGAGAAGACATGTTTATATTGCCAAAGCAAGTGTCAAATAAAATAAAAACAGTTTAAAATGGCGAACATATAATATGACATGCAGTTGGAGGGAGTACAGCATTGTGTAAAAAGCTATGTCGCATTGTGACATTTTATATATATATATACAGGGTATAAAGCTTTTGAAACAATTTAAATAGCGTTATTTTTTAAGAAGTTTGGATATGAAAAAAGGTAGTTTCATGACAGTACACTAGTACAAGGTCAACTAAAAGCATACGCCCAAGAAAGCCTATGGCAATTGTTTCAATTGAGATCTCTTTTTTTTTTCCTCCAACTCATAACATTGAATGATGGCAGAACAGGTGTGTATCGTCACAACTCATTTATTTATCAGCAGAGTGGATGAGTGTTGCCATTAAGTGACATTGTTAACATAAGTTACAAAGTAAAATTACAAAGTAAAACAATCCCGTCTCATTAGTTAAGAGGAGAATCAGATCAGATGAACGTAAACAGGAAATCGCGCTACGATCAAGCCCAAAAAAGGGCTTCCGGTCGGAAGTAGGGGGCGTGGCCAGGCATGTTGTCTATAGTTGTCTTGCCTGTTTTCAGAGTTGTATTCAGACGGAGATTCCAATGTCCTACTTTTTCAAAACTCCTCCTCCACGAGCTCGGGAATGGCCGAGCAAAAGCATGACGTATGAAAGCAGAGCAACATCACGTGATCTCATTGAAAGGAATGTGAAGAATGTCTTGGAAATTACAATATTTTACACTCTTTCTAATAAAGTGAACTCTTAACTTTCTTAATTGACATGAACAACAACATGAATGCTATACACTTGCAATTTTTTATAAAGAATCAATAAGCCGTTTTTTCCGTATCCATTATATAGTGTAGCATGCACGTATTTTACTAGCCTGGGGGGCGTGTCTCTTCGCGGCCCCGGTTCTCTAGCGAGGCACTGAGAAACACCAAGCCGATATGGGCGCTCGTTTCGGCCAAATGCTGGAGTTGCCTCGGTGTTTGACTGTGGATGTTTTTTTGTTTTTTGTTTTGTTTTTCTCTCTCTCTCCTCCCGTTTTTTCCCCTGCCTCTCAGTCTCCATTCATGTGTTCTCTACCTCTGGACCAAACAATGACACGAGATTGGATTAACTCACCCAAAAGAAGGTAGACAAATGTATTCCACTGGAATTAGTTATTAAAAGGTGCTTCACAAACGCAAGTGACGGGGCCGTGGGCTGTGCGAGCCACGTGACGAGCTCGACTGAAAAAGATACTCATACTTAAGTAAAAGTACTCTCATATCATTCTCGCACGCATGGACAGTCACGCACTCACGCAGTGGCCAATCTACAGTACAAGCTCACAATTGTGAGCTTGCAGTACGGCTAGTTTCAAACAGCTAAGGTATAATAGGGCTAAAGTAGTTATTATCTGTGTTAGGATAAATTATGATACATAATTATGTTATTTGTGTATGACGCTCATATGACCATATAAGGATTATATATTATGAACTGAACTCACAGTATAGAGACCACATTTTGTGGATACTGTAAAGCTCAGGCTAATAGATTACAGGTCATAGTAACTTTGGTTGCCCCGACTGTAATCATGTTTTGATATACTGTGATACTATGATATAAGTCACGAGTGGTGGAAAATTACCAACACTACGTGTCACTTTCTTCCTGTTACTTCCTTGTTATGATATGGGAACGAATGAATAAGTTCCACGCTTCTTACTGTCATAAACTGTATGTCTTTATATACATGTTTTCCTCCATCTTGGAGGAGAGAGAGAATCCTCTGTCCTGCCGTTAGGGTGGGGAGAGATTATCGAGCATACCACTAGGATGATATGCGCACTGTTTTGTCTTCTTTGTCTGCTCTCTCAAGAATACAGCAATCTAAAGAAATATAGTCCTTTGGCTCTTTGTCTTATTTTAACTATGGATTTAGAGATCCATAATTTATTATTAATTGGTCCTTCTCGACTGGAAAAGCTGCGGTGCGTTTGACCAGCCAGGGGGGGACTTGAGGACCGGTACGGTCCTTCTCTCACCAGGGCTGGTCAAAGCGCTCCGACACGCTTTAAAAGTCCCAGCCAGGAAAATTCTCTACATTGCTGTATTATCAGACAAAGGAATTTATTTAGACAACAGTGTTATGAGTTTTGGATTAATGTGGAACCGCGTGGACATCCATCAGCACCGGACCGTGACGAAAGGCTGGATATTCCACCGACGCTCCCCGTGTCCGGCTGCTTTGGGATTTCCACGCATCGGCAAATTCCTAAGTGATTAAGATAAGTACATATTTACTAAGTCCCCGTAACGTGTCGTGTCTTTGAATTTTGAATTAACGATGTTAATGTAATAATAATTAATATGATTTGAGAATGATGTTCTCCCTCCGTCTGGAGGAGTCCGATAGCTCCTAATAACGTTTTGGTTTGACACGCGTCGTAAATTAACCCTTATCTGCTATAGATACTGAATGGTCGTAACTCGTAAATCTCTTTGTTTCTTCTTACAAAGTTTAAGGGTGTGTGTACAAACTCCCTATTCTATTTTTATCTATTTCTCTGGTTCGTGCTCTCGCTCTCTCATTGTGATGAGGAGGAAGAGACAATACTGATTTTCAAACTTTAACTTTTTTCGGTACAGTTGTTTTTGTCATTATTTGTTTGTCTGGACCCTATGAAGGGTCATTATTTGCCCACTGTTGACCTAGGCAGTTTTTCTGTAGACCCAGTACAGTTATCCCCACTGTAGACCCAGGCAGAATCTCTGTATAGTACAGTTGGATGTTATTTGTCCTCCGCAAGTCAGCGGAGTGTTTAGTTATCTGTTTATGTACCGATAATACTGTGTTTATTTAGGTCTCTCACTTTCATGGCTTGGCCCAGCCATTTGGAAAGTGAGAAACAATATTTTTATCTTTAAGACTATGTTACTGACCAGGTCTGTTTTCTGTAATATTAAGTACTTTTAAGACATTTTAAAATGTCTCTGAAAAATTAAAGTTAAGATTTAAGATTAAGAATAACTAACTAAAATTATTGATGCCTAAATTCATTTAAACTGTTGTAACTTTAAGACTTTAGAGCCATCCATAGGACTATGGGTCGTTTACAGTATTGATAATTCCTGTTTACTCTTATCTGTCCCTCACTCCCTTGCTGCAGTCGCGATGCAGGCAGGGGAGTCAGGAACTAGCCTAAATTAATTTAATATGTTGTAACGTTAAGTTTTAAACCTGACCAGAGGCTTCTGGCTGTGTTTGAGTATAATTTCATTTATTTGATGACTTTTCTGTGAGAATGAATTTACTGTCCTGTTTGTGTGTGCGAGCAGAAGATTTGTGCGTGTGGGTGCTGCTTCAGTAAACCCCCCCCTCTCTGACTCCCATCTCTGTGAGCATGAGTGCGTGCGTGCGTGCACTTGTGTGTGTGTGTGCGTGCCGTTCTGTATGTGTGAGTGCGAGCATGCGCCTGTGTGTGCGTAAATGTCGCTCTGACCCTTATCTCTTTCACTCCCTGAGTGCGTGCGTGAGCGTGCGTGTGACTGTGATTCATGCCTTTTGAGGTGTGTGCGTATGTGTGCCTGTCTGAGAAACCACCTGGATCTGTCGAGGTCAGATGGTCTGTGTGTGAGAGAATTGTTTTGGGAACAAGTCTCTGTCTCTTCCATTTTCAACAACATTCTGACTGTTTACTGTCTATGGTATTTTGTTTTGGTTCTATTCAGTCTTGTTATGAATACATTTACTGTTAAAACTCCATTACCCATAAAGCTCTGTTGGGAACGTCATGTCCCAGGTTACCATAACAACCAAATTAGATCCCATTGTTGAGAAGGACACAAGGTCGCTTCTCGCCCCTGAGGCGTATTACTTATCACTGACTCCCCTGTGCCCAAGCTGCTACTGTACTGTACTGTAGTGTATGATTTAAAGCTCATTTCATTGATTTCAATAATTTAAATTATTTTATTATAACTGTTATGTCACAACTATAAGTTGTAACAAAAGGGGAGTGTTTAAGGATTCATTTTGATTTTAATTTCATTTTGATTTGATTTTAATTTATTTAATTTGGTTTTTCATTGATTTAAGATTTATTTGAAACTTAATTTGAAATATTTCTGTTTCATGGGCTGACGGAGAGAGGAGGACCGCAGTGTGGGGAAGGAAGAATCGGGTCAACTGAAAACCACCTGATGGAGTGCAGACGAACCACAACCTGAGGCCAGGCCAGCAGTGCATGCCAATCCACTGCAATCGGCACGAGTGATCGTGCCTGGTCGGTGAGTTTCTGTTGCACTGTTGAAGATATGCCATGTAGTAAACAAACACTACCTGAAGTTCTGAATTAAACTGTTTTGGAAACAGTAAACTGGCCAGGTTCTCTGCTCCGTAGGAAACACCTGAAAGAAGACACAATCTAAGACCCAGAAGAACCCACAGCTCCTGCGTCCCCCTCTCCCCGACGTCTCTACAATGCCCCATCATCGTCATCATCATCATCATCATCACCATCGTCATCCGATCACTGGACTTATGGACTTTTTTTTAATTCATCTTTTATTACAGGTTTTCATTTTTCATTCTTTATTTTTATCTGTTTATTCAATTTTAATTCTGTCTTCATTTCATCTGTAAAAAACGATGAAATATTTTTATTTGGTGTCAAGTTTCTTTAACTTTAAGGATTTATTACAGTTCTCTTTTGAAAATTTGAATTTCTAAATATTATTAAAGTCTTCATATTATTATTATTATTACCCTGATAAAATGTTTAATATGGAGGTCATATGAACCTCATACAAAAATTAAAAGGATAGATTGTTAGGATAAATTATGATACATAATTATGTTATTTGTGTATGACGCTCATATGACCATATAAGGATTATATATTATGAACTGAACTCACAGTATAGAGACCACATTTTGTGGATACTGTAAAGCTCAGGCTAATAGATTACAGGTCATAGTAACTTTGGTTGCCCCGACTGTAATCATGTTTTGATATACTGTGATACTTGATTGATTGATTGAAGACTTTATTAGAAGTTTGCATAGGAAAAGGTACAGTTTCATGACGGTACAGTTCACTGGTACAAGGTCTACTAAAAGGAGATCCATGAAAAGACTAAGCTTATTTCCACTGGAAACCATTTAAGTATCTCATATAACATTGAATGACAGACAGATAGAACACAGTACTATGCAGTAGATATGTAAAGAAAAACAAAACAAAGACAGTAATTCTTAAACAAACAGTATATACAAAGAAGGGGCAGGGGAGGGTAGGGTTGGGGCTAGGTTCATTATTACCAGTTGCGAACGGCTGCTGCCTGTAAGTGGCTTTTCAGGGCAATTTTAAAGGATGCAAGTGATCCACACTCCTTTATGGCCTTCGGTAAGGCTTTCCACATTTTGGTGGTATAGCAGAAAAAAGAGTTTGACCCTTTGTTGGTTTTGACTCTGGGTTGAAAGTGATCTGTGGCGCTGCCTCTGGTGTTGTAATTATGGACATCCTTAATGTTTATAAAGTATTTTGACAGGTACTTGGGTATCATAGTGGTGTAGTGTATCTTGTACACCAGGCCCATTGCAAGCTGCTGTACTCTGTCATCTACTCTGAGCCACCCCACTCTTAATTGGTGAGTAGCGGTGAGGTGAGTCTGATAGGGAAGGCTAAGCAGGACCCTAATTAGTTTATTTTGGGCTGTTTGGAGTTTAGTTTTCAGGGCTTGTGGGGCGTCACGATACCATACGTGGACTCCGTAGTCAAAGAGGGGCTGGATTATTGCACCATATCATTGTACTATGATATAAGTCACGAGTGGTGGAAAATTACCAACACTACGTGTCACTTTCTTCCTGTTACTTCCTTGTTATGATATGGGAACGAATGAATAAGTTCCACGCTTCTTACTGTCATAAACTGTATGTCTTTATATACATGTTTTCCTCCATCTTGGAGGAGAGAGAGAATCCTCTGTCCTGCCGTTAGGGTGGGGAGAGATTATCGAGCATACCACTAGGATGATATGCGCACTGTTTTGTCTTCTTTGTCTGCTCTCTCAAGAATACAGCAATCTAAAGAAATATAGTCCTTTGGCTCTTTGTCTTATTTTAACTATGGATTTAGAGATCCATAATTTATTATTAATCTGGTCCTTCACAAACGCGAGTGACATGGCCGTCGGCCGTTCGAACTCGCAATGGTGGAAAAGATATTTTACTCAAGTAAAAGTACTCTTATATCATTCTCGCATGACAGTCGCCTAGGGACGTGACGTGCAGCTTGCAGATCGGCTAGTTTAAAACAGCCAAGGTATAAAATAGGTAGTTAATATAATTATGTTTTATATTATAATGTATTTCTGTTTTGATTGATTGAAGATTGTATTAGAAGTTTGCATAGGAAAAGGTACTGTAGTAACTAAAGCTTTCAAATAATTTTAATGGTGTAACCAGTATTTGCCTCAGAGATAGATGTAGTGTAGTAGAAGTGAAAGTATTGGAAATTGGAAATATCCAAGTACAAATACCTCAACATTGTACTCGAGTACAGTACTTGAGTAAATATACTTATAGTTACTTTACACATCGCGGTGATGTCCGGGCGTGCAGCGAGCCGCGAACACAAACAGTCACGCAATCAAACAGTCTGCAATGTGTCTCTACTACTGAAGTAGGCTAAAGTACACACAATCAGAACATTAAACAATTATTTCACTAATCGTTCACTCTCTCAGTGCAGACTGGAGAGTCCTGCAGAAACAGGCAGAGGGGAGGGGGGTGACTGTCTGTCTGTCTGTCTGTCTGTCTGTCTGTCTGTCTGTCTGTCTGTCTGTCTGTCTGTCTGTCTGTCTGTCTGTCTGCCTGTCTCACTGACTGAAACCAGAGAAAGGATTATACTCACAGATATAAAAAGCTAGATACCTCCTCCGCCGCTGCAGTTCATTGGCGCGACTGGTCAAACACCTCTGGCGGAAGTGCATAAGTGTGGAACTGCGGAAGGCACTCTGCCCCCTCCAATGGGAAAGAGGGAGTCCTGCCAGTCCTGCATCTGATTGGACTACCGAGCTTCCCATTCTGTGACGCACAAGGAAGCGTCCTTCAGAATTCCCAAGAGCCCCATAGAAGTTATTGGGAGGCTTGCCAGCGGTCTTGGACCAGCACCCCCCAGCCGGAAGAGGCGTCTACCTTTCTATGTCTGTGATTATACTGCTCTGACTGAAACGAGCCTCCGCTGTGACGGAACAGAGCGTCACGGAAGAGGCGTGGTCCCGAAGTCGAGGGAAGCAGAAGGAAGTAGATTATAACTTCAAATGTGCCTATGTCTTTTGTGTTTTTATTTATTTTAAATTTATTTGGGCATCCTTAGGGGATCTTTGAGAGATATGCGTCATTATTTAGATAAAGAAAGATTCCTGCTCCCCCTCCTTTAATATGCATTGTCCCGTCTAAATAAACAAATAAAGTATGTCTAAGGGACTTACAGTACCCCCAATCCAACCCTACTACTTACTTACTACTATACCTTCGGCCTGGTGGAAATCATTATAATAAACCATAAAAAGCCAGGACCACCCTGCTACCAGTTATGAAACTTTGAGATACTTGAGGCCAGTTTCATTGGTATAAGTCTCTTTGCACATATCTGGAATTTGTCCATTTAACCCATTCTAACGTATTATGATTAGTGGGCAGCATATACACAAGGAATGCAAGCATTTTGGCTGGAGAGCCTTCCTCAGCGTTGGCCCTGGCTGAAATGTGTCCCTATGCAGCTGCCCGTGCCAGACAATAAAAGAACCTAATGGACTTTAAGTGAGTACTGGTGATCTTTAAGTTTTATCAGCAGTTGAAGGACGCCCAGGCAGTAGTTCAGTGACTTGCTCAAGGACACTTCAACATGATGGGGGGAGCAGTGATGGAAAAAGTACTTGTACTGCAATGCAATGTATAAATACTCTGTTACAAGGGAAAGTCCAGAAATCTAAATGTATTTGAGTAAAAGTACAAAGGTATTGGTATCAAAATGTACTTAAAGTACCAAAAGTAGAAAGTACTCATCATGCAGAATGTCCCTTTTCACAAGTTTTCAAATGTATAAAAAATATTTGAAAATAGCAGATCTACAAGCTCATTGTGATAGATTGTAGATTGGCTATTTTCAAATAGCCAATCTACAATGAATTGGTTAATGCATGTTTTGTAATAATAATCAAAATCTACAAAGTAACTTAACTACAGTTTTAAAATAATTGTATTGAGTAAAAGTATAATATTTGCCTTCAGATATGTAGTGGAGTAGAAGTAAAAGTACTGAAAAAACACTCCAATAAAATAAAAGTACATAAGCAAGTCAGATTTGTACCTTGTGTGAGATTTAGTGGCTGAAAGTGTTTTCATACATGTTTTGAAACATGCTGCCACTAACTTGAGCCTCATGATGCTGGATGTCATTTCAAATTAAAATCATAATCCACGCACGCACGCACACACACACACACACACACACACACGCACACACACACACACACACACACACACACGTGTGTGTTGACTGTGCCTCTAAAATGAAGCCGTGAGGACAGACATAGCTTGATCTGATGTGACTAATAAAAGCCTAACAAAAGCCTCTACATCGTCAGTATGTCACAGGGGTCTCATGCGAAAGAGGCAGATGTCCAACAAACCAAATACCCGGCCTGTTGACTGTTGTTAGTCACATGCAGAGCCTTGGACCATAATTCTACTGCACAATGCAGCAGAGGAAGGTTCTCTGGGGTGTGTGATCCTGAAAGTGGGAACATAGTCACTGGACTTAATAACTACAAACCAGTCATCCTGACATGGCTGGTTAGGAAGAGCTTCAAATGTCTGCCTTAAGGCAAGGCAAAGCAACACCTGGACTATACTATCTTCCTGTACATATAGTGTTTTTATAACTGCGATGATATTGAATGTTGTCTTTGCTTGCTATTTGTTATGTACATGAATTGAATACCTAGGACTTCCAACGTAAAAAAAAGACCGCAAAAGGACTTATGTGGGATGTTCCTTTTAGGCAGGGTGTTTAACTGTACTTGTACTGTACTACATTTTTTATTGTATTGACTATACTTGTACTGTTCTCCATTTTTGTCTAATAATATTTTCAATCAATCAATCAAACTGCAACACATATACATATACAGTATACTGTATGATAGGAGCCTGTTTGTGGATTTCGGTTGTGCCTCTGCATTTACCCCCACCAACCCTATATGAATTCTATATACAGTAAATATTCATGTACTGTAATGTACTGTATGTACATGTACTGTAATTCTATAGAGATAAGAGTTATGCATCTGGTTGAGATAAAAAGAATAGATGAAGATGAGATACAAAGATGTATTGCTGTCCCCCCTTCCCTTTTTCTTCTTCTTATTTTTGAGCGGTGGTCACAACGCTCCTATACGTGGCCGTGTGTGTGGGTCTGTCTGTCTGTCTGTCTGTCTGCGTGCGTGTCTGTCTGTCTGTCTGTCTGTAGCCTGCAGTAACCTTTTCTGACCACACATGTTAAGGGAGGGGCGCTGTTGTTCAGGCCAGGCCAGACCAGGCACACACACACACACACACACACGCGCACACACACACACACACACACACACACACACACACACACACACACACACACACACACACACACACACACACACACAGGGGGGAAGGGGGGGGGGGGGGGGGGAACCACCGCTCAGTTCACACGGGTGTGATTTTTAAAGATCAAACCCTTTTAACAATATTATTCAATTTACTTTTTGGAGCTGTGTGAAGCACAGGCTCCCTATACGTGGCCGTGTGGGTGGGTCTGTCTGTCTGTGTGTCTGTCTGTCTGTCTGTATGTAGCCTGAACTTCCTAAACTTCGGCACGCCACTAGTCCCACAGTTTTGCCACCATACACTCGCGCCATATGTCAAATCGACCGGCTTACTCGGGAATCGTGGGCTATTACTTTTCTAAGAGAAAGGTTCTATAGTTTAATTGATATTAATTTATTAGTGAATTAATTTTCCCCATTGACTTATAATGGGAATCGCAAAAACTCACATTCAATTATTTGTCTCTCGCAAACCATAGGGGCTAGAGTTTCAAGACTTGGAGAGGAGGTTCATAATGATAAAAAGCTAGATACCTCCTCCGCCGCTGCAGTTCATTGGCGCGACTGGTCAAACACCTCTGGCGGAAGTGCATAAGTGTGGAACTGCGGAAGGCACTCTGCCCCCTCCAATGGGAAAGAGGGAGTCCTGCCAGTCCTGCATCTGATTGGACTACCGAGCTTCCCATTCTGTGAATTAGTCAAAGTACATCACATTATATCCAGCTGAATAACAAAAAATCACACCCATGTGAAGTGGAGCTGTGTGTGTGTGTGTGTGTGTGTGTGTGTGTGTGTGTGTGTGTGTGTGTGTGTGTGTGTGTGTGTGTGTGTGTGTGTGTGTGTGGATCATGTGTACCGATTTTTGTGACATTTGAAGAAAATATGTAGGAAAAGGAGCAAAAAGTGTGTTTTGGAGAAAATTCAAGATGGCGGAAAATCTATCATGGCGCAAATGGGCGTGGCCTATATGGGGAGATGCGTCATGACCCAAGGAATCCAGGGAAAAAATATTTTTAATTTTCCGACCTACGGTTCAAGAGTTACAGGCCAAAACGTAAAGTGGGGTGTTATAGCGCCACCATGAGGCCAAATGACACAATTATTTTTTATTTAATCCTTGAAATCATTATGAACCTCCTCTCCAAGTCTTGAAACTGTAGCCCCTGTGGTTTGCGAGAGACAAATAATTGAATGTGAGTTTTTGCGATTCCCATTCTAAGTCAATGGGGAAAATTAATTCACTAATAAATTAATATCAATTAAACTATAGAACCTTTCTCTTATAAAAGTAATAGCCCACGATTCCCGAGTAAGCCGGTCGATTTGACATATGGCGCGAGTGTTTGGTGGCAAAACTGTGGGACTAGTGGCGTGCCGAAGTTTAGGAAGTTCAGGCTACATACACACACACAGACAGACACACAGACAGACAGACACACAGACAGACCCACACAGCCACGTATAGGGAGCTGCACACAGCTCCAAAAATCTTGTGAGAGTAAAACCAGACTTTATATAAATGTTCCCTAATCTCTCTCACAAGGATGTGAGTGAGTGAGTGAGTCACTTCATAGGCAGCCAGGGGAACGTGTGCGCTGCCAAAGCCTGGGGTTTACCCAGAGTCATGGTGCAAAATCCTTTCCTGTGGCCTAAAATCATTTAGAGCTCCTCAGTCATCAGAAAGCGTTTTCCCCGGACATGGGGGTAGTGAAGGAAGTGTAGTTTGAATCAATTAAGACTTTATTGCTGGAGAATAGTTTGCGTGCCGCTGTCCATTATAAATAGTAATTGTGTTATACACTGTACAATCGTGAGTTTCTCATTTAACTCTAAGTATAGGCCTACAGAAGATTGACCCGTAAAGGTCTGCTGTTTATCCTCACTCACTACTTGATCACTTAACCCCCATGAACCCTAGTAGGCTAGTGTCCCTATTCTGAGCAGGTCATAATTGGCGAACATTTGGCAAAAATAGGTGAATATTTGGTGAAAGTATAGGCAAAGTATAGAAGCTCATAACGCATCACAACACTTTGTATATTGGCTATTTTCACATTTCTTTAGTGGTTTAAGTGGTTAAAAACTGACCGGATGAAGATCCTGTGAGGATCAAAATGTTGTCTCAATAAAGTGATGTTTGCCTTGCAGACGGTGTGTGTGCGAGCTCCACCTCTGTTAAGATGAAGTGGTTCCAGGACACATATTGTCACATATTGTCGTTGTCGGGTGTAAACCTTGTATCTCCAAGTTTCAAATTTGTATGTTCTTTCGCAAAGCAAAGCCCTGCTTCATCGTACAAGGCCGTCGCAGAAAAGTAGTGAAAACAGCAGATCTACAAGCACACAACGCCTCGCACATTTTTAAAATGAAAAATGCAAAACGAACGGTTTTGGTCATACAATGTTTTCACCCGACAACGACGATATCGTTGTGGATGTCTTGGTATGGAATTATCAGGTGCAGTAAATCCCTGGAATACCAGAAAACTCACCCTCTTTCAAAGTCGCCCCAAACTCGTTTCCCAACGGGTCTGTGCTTCTGGGGGTCCCTGGAACAAAAAGGTTTGCAATAGGGGTCCATCCGTGGAACAAAATATTTTGAGATGGGGGTCCACGGCCAAAAACACATTTTGGGGGTCCTTAACCACTGATAGGCACATTCTACAAATGTCTTCTAAATCATAACAATTTTCTGAAAAAAACGTACGTTGCCATCAGTGTTTCTCAAACTTTGTCATGTGAAGGACCCCCAGAATGATATGTATTTGGCTACGGACCCCCATCACAAAATACTTTGTTCCAGGGACCCCCAGAAGCAAATATTTGATTTTAGTCTATTCTGCATCTAGCTTAAGGCCACAGACCCGTTGGGGAACGAGTTTTGGGCGACTTTGAAAGAGGGCGACTTATCTGGCTACCAATCCCTGACCCCTCAACCTAACAGAATGAAAACCTCTTGCCCAGGCACAGTTTGAAGTCATGGGAGTTTGATGGTTATGTCATGGCTAATTATCTCGTTATAGACAAACACACAAGTTATTCCTACACTGTGTCAGACCCTAGCACTGAATCACTCCATCACTGAAACAACTGTCACACATTTGACCATCTGTTTACTGCCCTGCTCCACTGTCTGTTGCACCAATTGTCTTGGCGTCACGTTGTATCTGAAACTGGCCTTGCCTTTAAGCCGTCGTTCCACTGCATTTCACAGCAAATAGCTTCTCTTTGTTGATTTAGTTTGCCTTTCCAAACAGCTGTGTCTCCGTTGCCACTGGGGAAAACAGCGAATGGAAGGTCGAAGAGGTCCAAAACAGGAGAGAAGATACAGAGAGGAACCACAAGAAAGAGAGATGAACTTTAGAATACAAGACAAAGTGAGAGGAAATAGTAGGCCTACACTGGAAAATCCTTATTGTTAATTTAACTCTGATTGCACAAATGCAACCACACCTTAGGGGTTGATCCATTTGTCAGTTTAAATCAATACGTTTGTGTGTGCGGGCCTGTGTGTGTGTGTGTGTGTGTGTGTGTGTGTGTGTGTGTGTGTGTGTGTGTGTGTGTGTGTGTGTGTGTGTGTGTGTGTGTGTGTTTGTTTCAACATGCAAGCCTGTCCACACTTGTTTGATTGTGTCTGTGTCCAGAAGGGAGAGGAGGAGGACAACAATTAACATGAACAGCACTCTGGGGAATGTGAATCTCCATGACGACAGTGAACATAGCCAAACAAATGAGTCCTTTCATAACAATTCAAAACAAACAGAATATTTCCCCCCCTTGTTAGCACTCGTACTGGCCAGGAGGCCTGCGTCACTCCCCGAATCCACAGTGTTCCTTTAACTGTGTAAGTGTAAAAATTGATCTGTGAGAGTCCATTATCACAAGAATATCATCTTTCTGTTAAGTTTCACTATTATGGTCAAGTGCACTTTGATGTGTGTGGAGGTCTGGACTCTGGAGGCTAAAGTTGCAATCTGGAACTTATTAAAGGATGAAAGGACCGACTATCTGTATGGAGTTTATTAATACAACATAACTAGCACATAGTTGGAGGTCATCTCGCACATGGTTGGAGGAAGAGGTGGTCTCTGAACTGAAATATCCATCTGGCTGATTTATCTGCATTTATGCAGCTCTGTCCCGATTTGTAACAACTTTTCACCTGGCATCCCTATATTGTGCATGTCATTACAGGCTAAAACATCTCAAACATGTTCTAAAGTAGCAGATCTACAAGCTCACAACAGCACATTCAACGTATTCATCCTTTTTCATATTGGTTAGAATTTATTTTGCACATTTATTTTGGTCAAATATCTGTCAAACCATAGGTAATCAGGTCCGGACCGCTGGCCTTGCGGTCCGGGCACCTATAGGTTCAAGTAACCTGACAGCGGGTTCGAGTCCCGTTCCCACCGGTCTTTGCTGCATGTCTCTCCTCATCGCCCCCCCCGCTGTTTCCTGTCCATCTCTACAATGAAACTATAAATAAAGGCAGGAAAATATCCCAAAATTCTCTTACAAAAAACATAGGTAATCAGGGGGCTAGGACCATGGGCTCTCCTGGCCAAGCGAGGAGTGTCTCTTGATAGCACTTAGGAAATTAATCTCTCATATGGAAGACCAATTAGACCATTAGGGTTTCAATCCCAAGTACTTAGTTAAAATATAAAGATAATCGACCTTTTTGGAAAAACACAGAGAGGTTACATCAATTTCTGAGAAGAAGAAGATTAATAAACACATTTATCTTATCTAATAGTCCTTAAAACAGGCAGCATGATGTTGGTTAAGCCAAATCATTGTTGCTGTCCAAGTTGAAAAGCTGGTTATGATTAACAGGACAAGCGGAGGATGAGAGGTCTAGTTGGCTAAACATCCTGACCAAAATACAGTCTCTAAGATACAGTAAAGAAAGAGAGAAATATTTGTGTGTGTTTGTGTGTACGTGTGTGTGTGTGTGTGTGTGTGTGTGTGTGTGTGTGTGTGTGTGTGTGTGTGTGTGTGTGTGTGTGTGTGTGTGTGTGTGTGTGTGTGTGTGTGTGCGCGCGTGCGTGCGTGTATACATGCGCGTGCATGCGTGTGTGAGAGTGTTGATCGTAAATGAGTGTTCTGATGTGGGATGGGTGGGGTAGTGGGATATACAGAGCTGTGTTTGATGAGCCAGCGAGTCCACCCTGTGTCCTGGCAAAGGTTTGGGTCCTTAATCAGTCACAGAAGACCTCCTACGGAACTTGATTTTCATCATTTTTCTGTTGAAAGAGTTTAAATATTTGGCCTTTGCCACAAAGTCATTAAATGCCCGCTTGACTTCTGCATTTAGAAGTAGCCAAATAATCATCCATACCTCCACAGTACGAAAAATGCGTAACTGATCAATTGAATTGCAATACAAAGGTTTCTGATTATTGGACCACATTTGAATGATGTAATACTTACGAGTGATTACATCACTGATTTAAGATTAGCCCTTGCTGTAAAAGGGCGGCCTTTAAGCTTAATTAGTGTGGTTGTTATAGGCAACCAGACTATTGTTCTTGTCCAACCTTTTTTCTGTAAACTTTTCGGTAACACCAAAGTTCATTGAGTTCAGTGGAAGTTTTTTGTAAACTGTTCTGTAACCCCAAAACCCCAAAAGTCCATTGACTTCAATGGACTTTTTCGTCCCTTTTCTTGGACAATATAATGTCCAATCAGACAGGATTGGTCAGGCTTCATGTGATGTGACATCACAATATCGTCGTTGTCAGGTGGAAACTTCCAAAACCGTTCGTTTTGTATTTATCATCTAAAATGTTTTACAAAACCAGTGAAAACAGCAGATCTACAAGCACACAACGCCTCACGATGTGTGCGACGGCCTTTTATGATGAAGCAGGGCTTTGCATTACCAAAAAACATACACATTTGAATCTTGGAGATAAAAGGTTTCTGCACGACAGTGACGATATGTAATATAAATTGTAAGATGGAATTCAGTTCCCAGTGGATTCCTCTCCACTCTTGTCAGTGGAACCACTTGCAATTTCCCAGAATTGCAACTTTCTAGTTTATTCTGTTTCATCATATGATGTGCATGTGCTGCTTGCCCTTTTCAACATTTTCAAGCAACATTCATACGTTTTACTGTTCACTCATGCAGCCCTAAAGTCACAACTGCTGCAACAACTGAACAGTTGTTTAAAGATAGTTGGACAACCCCTTCAGAGGCTATGAATGTATATAGCCGCTATATACATCTATGTATAATAACATCATTCTAAGGTTGGCAAGAAATATTACCTCTAACAATAGCCATGTGTTGTATAGAGAATATAGGCTGCTGCCTTCAGGAAGGAGATACGATGTTCCAGCATACAATAAGGTCAGACTAAAAAGGTCCTTTGTCCATCAGTCGACTTTAAGACTTAATCAGGGTAGGCTAGGCAGTGGACATTGCTCTTGTCTGTATGTCCTTACTCCTTATGTATGTAATCCTGTTTTTTTCTTCTGTGTTATGTCAAATGTGCGTATATATGTTTCGCTGCTGTGTCGCAAGACAAATTTCAGTAAAGGACTGACAATAAAGAACTATATCATATCATGAGTCCCATGTAGGATACATTTTCTCTCCCTCTCTCTTTGATCATGAATTATTGAAGCTTTGTTCACACCATGGACATATTTATGTCCCATTTTGGGAGCTAGTTTGTGTTTCTGGAGTTAAGCTACTCATGCCATGGAGTCACATTCCTAACACAATCATATCATTACCCCCATTGATCCCATCCGGAATCAATGGGGGTAAATTTACTAAAATCAAATTGTTGTCTTAGGAATGTGAAAAATACAAAAAGATATGATTGAACTCAAGTCTCCATGGCATGAGTAACCAATAGAAAAAAAGTCATTTTGGGGGTGAACTACTCCTTTAAGCCCAGAGTCAGACCCATGCTGTTGGTATAGTCACTAAATAAGTAACTCAATAATTGTAGATAAGCCTACCTGCTGTTTAACATTTTGCATTTCAAAGTAGCCTGCAATCAATGTTTTCTTTCTTCTTCTTTTTTACTGTGGGAGAGGAAATACACTTGTCTTGCCTTACAATGAGGGAGTCACCCCGAAACTAGGGATGTCCCGATACCACTTTTTTGCTGACCAAGTACAAGTACGAGTTACTGAAAAGTCGTGAAAATGTGTGCAAATCTTTGAATATATGTGTTTTTTTAAGCGAACATTTGTAACTCAAATTTTACTTCTGGGGGGTCCCTGGAACTAAATGTTTTGAGATGGGGATCCGTGGCCAAATACATATCATCTTGGGGGGCCTTGACATGAAAACGTTTGAGCACCACTGACATAGAAACATAGGTGCATGTCTTGCGCACATTTTCACGTGTTTTTTTCATTTTTTCCAAAATAGCAGATCTACAAGCTTGCAGCGCGGCACTCGGTGCCGCGCTGTGAGCTTGTATATCTGCTATTTTTCAATAGTTAACATTCATGGGGGGCCCGCAGTGAATCCTTAATTGTACCCAGGGCCCAGAACTTGGTGTGACGCCCCTGCTCTCTCTCTCTCTCTCTTCTTCCATTTATGTTGTCCTCCTCAATGCCCTCATTCTGCCCAGTGGCAATAACCTTCTCTTGTCATTTCCTAATTTCTTTCCACGCCTTCGCTTCTGGACAAGCAGCACACTCCACAGACCAGCTGTTGTTGTGTCTTGTCTTGGAGTGGAAGAGAGGGATTGTCTATCAAATGTATGACTCTGATTGTTCTGTGGGTTTCTGCTTTAATCCGTGTGAATTAAATTAATAAGGACAATATTGTTGGACGGATCTTAACAGATGGTGAACATTACATCCAAATGTAAAATCTCCACTTAAATTACAAATATTTTAAAATGCCAATTGTATGAATTTCAAGACCACTTACAGTAGCATACACTCATCAGAAAGAGTTAATAACTGCAGCCTGGATGATTTGCAACAGCTGATTTGATGAGAAATATGCAGTCTGTATGGAGTTATATGCCAGTTTTGAGGTATTTTTTTTAACTTTACTGGATTAGGCCTATTTCCAGTTTTCTGTACTTTTCTAATCCACTACATCTTGGAGGCAAATAGGGTACTTTTACTCCACTACAATTATTTCAAAACTTTACTAGTTAGCCTACTTTGCAGGGATAAAATATAATAGCCTATTATAACATTAACCACTTTAGCCCTAGCTTGAGCTTGTAGATCTGCTATTTTACTTTTGGTACTTTAATTAAGTAGTCTATATTTTCATACCAATACTTTAGTACTTTTTCTCAAGTCAATTATTATTACTTACTTATTTAAGCCATTTGAGTAGGCTACCTTTTCCACCACTGCTCAACAGAAAAGCGTCTGATCTGATGAGAACTGTGCAGTGTGTATTGAGTTGCTGTATGGGTCATGTGACCAACTGGGGTCGGATCTGGGATGCTCTCATCATCATCATGTCTCATTGTGGAGGAGGCTGCAGACCTAACGCCGTCCAGAAGGCAGTCCAGCTCCACCATGACTGACGCTCCTCTCAACCGCACTCGGCCTCGCACGCGTTGGGATTCCTCTAACCTTTCTTCGCGGAATAATTTAGTTTAAGGATTTAGTTCCCGGGGGGAAAAAAGAAGGAAAAAAAAAAGGAAAAAAAAGTTATTTTATTTTTTCACTGGGAGTTTACCTCATTCATGATTTGATTTCTACACCAGCCTGTTCTGTTCTCTGATGCCAAAAGCCCGCAGCTTTTCCTTTTCTATCGCACAGCTCACCTGAAGCAATAACCATGTGCACGTGGAGAGAGCTCTCTCGTTGGTAAGTTACTGACGTTATAGCCGTCTTGCAGATTCAGAAAACTTTGAGAGAATTCATATGACAGCAGCCTAAATACGAAGAAGTTGCACCTTGTAGCCTACTTGCCTGTATACTGTCTGTAGGCTACATATGGTTGCTATTTTATTTATCTCCATCATTATTAAATCGATTCTCATTTGTAATAGGTTACAATTTAATATTTAGGCCTATAGTCTATTTCAGTCAATATAGAAACAATAAAAAAGAAATACCTCTTATAGCCTAAAACATATCTTTAAATATATCCTACACTACAGTTACGTTGTATCATCACGCATTGCTTATTAAAATACCATGTGCATTTTAAAGTATGCTTCTGAGAAAGAAGAAAGCCCAACAGGCCAGTATAGGCTATAATAGCCCACTTAAGGAATTTTCCATCAGAGCCTATGACCTGATCTTTTCCCTCTGACAATAATATTTGTGTAGTATTATTGCAGTGGAAGTTTACAAATAGAGGAACATTTTTCAGTTGGAATCTCTCGAGTGCCCCCCCCCCCCCCCCCCCCCCACACACACACACACACAGTCACACACACACACACACACACACACACACACACACACACACACACACACACACACACACACACACACACACACACTCCAAAATACTTGCTGCTGCTTTTATGGGAATGCTTTTATAATGAGGCTCCTCCAGACATCCGGCTAGATTCAGTAGAGCCATGATAGTCCCCTGTGTTTGGGTAGAAAGTATGCATTATGAGTGAGAGAGTGAGTGAGGCACCTGACCGTACAAAACAAAAATTGGAAATCACAGTTTGTCGAGGTCAGCAGTTCCACTCCACCTGTCTCATATCCCCTGTACTCCTCTCCTCCGCAGGTTCAACATAATTCTTCCCCTACTCCTCTTCCCTCCGTCCATTCTCTCCTCCCACCCCCAGTGGATTCTCCAGCGCGTCCCTGTGGTCCTTCCACAGCAGACAGAGAATCGACCCGCTCCTCACTTCCTGTCCCAAGCCCGGCTCGAGGTCACCTCCGACTGCGACCCAGAATGCCACAAGAGAGCCCCGTCCCCGAGCTACTGGGACCTGCGACGTCTCCTGGCCTACGAAACGCTCCACTCTGACGGGCGACTCACCGAGACCGCCATTGGCATCTACGGATACGACCCCGACACCGGCACAAGTCCTGCCTCCTCCTCCCACGTCAGACGAAAGCGTCAGATCTTCGGCCACGACGGACGCTTCAGCATTGCCGGGCAGGACTTCCTGTTGAAGTTCCCCTTCGCGGTGGCCGTCAAGCTGTCCACGGGGTGCTCGGGGACGCTGGTGGGAGACCGCCACGTTCTGACGGCGGCCCACTGCGTCCACGACGGAAAGAACTACGTGAAAGGAGCCCAGAAGCTCCGCGTAGGGTTCCTGAAACCCAAGCAGCGGGATGCGCCGTTTCCTTCCGCTCACTCCCTCAACTTCACCAATCATGTTGAAGGCGGCGCTGCCCCTTACTCCCCACCGGTCAATGACAGAATGAAGTTCCAGTGGATCAGGGCCAGGCGCACGCATGTGCCCAAAGGCTGGATAAAAGGGAACGCCAATGACATCGGGATGGATTATGACTATGCCCTCCTGGAACTCAAGAAGCCCCACAAGCGGCGCCACATGAAGCTGGGCATCAGCCCCCCTGCTAAACGCTTGCCCGGTCGACGGGTCCAGTTCTCTGGTTTCGACAATGATCGCCCGGGCCACCTCGTGTACCGCTTCTGTCGGGCCGGCGAGGAGACCTCAGACCTGCTGTACCAGCACTGTGATGCGCAGCCCGGCGCCAGTGGGTCTGGGGTCTATGCTCGCATGTGGGACGGGCGCCGGCGACGCTGGGAGCGCAAGGTGATAGGTGTGTTCTCCGGCCATCAGTGGGTGGAGCGACAAGGGGCGTCCCAGGAGTTTAACGTGGCAGTGAGAATCACGCCTCTGAAATATGCCCAGATCTGCTACTGGATAAAAGGCAACTATGTTGACTGCAGAGAGGGGTGATGTTAACACCGCAATAATCAACGAATATGTGTTTGTTACAGGTGTTGTGCTGAGATTTGACCCCGACAGAATTCGGAGTCCACGTTTTTCCCAATGACCCTAAGCACAACGGTGGGGGCCTGGGGGCTGCAAGGGAAAGGAGCGCTTGTTTTTGGTGATGACGACGGAGGCATGCCGTCTCAGGTGACCATGAGCCATGTGAGACACCGCCTAGCGAGCGAGTCGCTGTGTCGAACTTTGCAACGGTTGCATGAGCCGACTCAGCACCGCTACCGAGTTATGTGTCATTATGGACAGAATAGTAAATCTTCGTCCCCCCGACTTTCGGCACCTCCGCAAGGTCCAAGTGAACACAGCGAAGCGCTCCCTACCTCCTTGCCCACCACTGGCCCCCACCGTTGCGCTCAGGGTCCCTGGGAAACGCCAGGTTGCAGCTGGACTAGGGTGCACCACAGGCCTGGTTCTTTTCAGAAACGGTCAAGACTTAGGTTGGTGCAGTGCAGCGGGGCTAGGGTGCAGCAGGCTAGGGTGCACCTTACGCAAACCGGTATGTACTGAGGTGGATGTGTGGAGCTACAGTGGAGGAATGTAGCGGGACATGGAAGCACCACAGGCGGGTGGGGTGGGTGTGGAGGTCAATGTGGTGCTGTTTGGAACCAGAGTCTACTGGCAGTGTTGGCAGCACCGGTGAAAGAGTGTCCCCAGGCTAGGGTGCGCCTTAGACGAGTAGTTCATGCAGTCCACCATATCATATAATTATTTTCATGACGCAGACAATTGGCGAGTTCTCGTCGAATTATGTAGGGAATCAAATCTCTGCACAAGGGAAAGCAACAATGTACAGTGCCGTTTACACATCTAAGCTTGCATTCACGCACATGGACACACAAAATAAGACACGCCTGCTAACCTTATTTACAAAATAGCGCATGCTCATTAATTGCATTCACCTGTATCTAGACAGACAAAGAACACTGTTGGGTGATATGACTTGAATGTGATATCACAATATTTATGGTTCAAATGTTGATTTGATTTAATTGTTTTTCACTACACAATTCAAGAATGTACTCTCTGCAGCTTTTTATTTTCTGAAATAAGACTTCTGAATAGCAAAAAATATTAAAATAAAGTTACAAACTGATTCAACAATAGACTATAAACCAAAGGGCTAAAAGCTATTCTTTAGGACCCCCACTAGCACTATTAAATCACTGAGGACTCTAGACTACAATGAAGAGGGGCAGAATAATAATTTTACTTTGCATTATAGCCTCTTTGCTCTGCTAATACTAAAGATTGTGCTGTAAAACTTATCTGTTGTAATGAATGTAAAACTGTCAGTTGCCAAAGGACAGAACCTTTTCTCCAAAATCGAATTGCACCTTTTCGCTGTACATAATGCAGTGTTTTCTGTTTACTTGTGGTCAAACTTTATAAATATTGACTGTAAATGAATGCAGATGAATCGCCATGGAAATGGTTTAGATCCAATGCTTCAAAATATGTGTGTGTGTGTGTGTGTGCTCTGAAGCACAAAGCACCCCTCTGTGAATGTTGAACCTTATCATTAACACTTAGCTCCCTCTGGTGGGAAAAATGCAAAACTGCAAGGGTGTACAATAATTTGTCCCAACTTGGTCTCAGCCAAGTACTGTACTTTCGATTCTTTGTTGAAGAAAACAGTGTTATGTTGAGTAACAGAAAACCTTGGTACAGTAAACAAAATGCATGCTTTGAAATAAACAAGGTTGCCTTGTAACTGTGCTTTGCAAACAGCAAAAAAAGAGACAAGTGCACAACACAACATGCATGACAGCACACAAAAACTTAAGTTTTAACACCGTTTTTATTGTTTCATATGTCAAGAGGCATTTTCAGAAACGCTGTGGGGGCAATGAATACTGTAAAAAGCTGAACCAGCTTCTCTGACTCCTCCCACACGCACACATTCCATTAACAAGGAAGGTTGATAAGACAAATCGTGCATCTCAATTTTACAACCTCCATCGTGGTTGCTTGTGCACACACACACAAGCAACAACATCGATTTAAGCATTCCAATGTTAACGCCACACCCTCCGGTCACGTTGCCTTGAGTGTACATGTGGCGTAGGGTAGCAGTCGACACACCTCAGGAGAACAGGTTAATGGGTTGAGATCCCAGAACATCCCAGGCTAGAGGGATTGAATGTCAGTTTTTCTCAAGCCTACGGTACAGTGTTGCCCCTCTCCGTCTCCTCCCTCACACATTATCACCAATCAGAGTAATCTGAGAAGGAAGGAGGACGAAGGGGGGCGGGAGATGTTAACGGGACAGACTTGAGATTCGCCTGAGAATTGAATGAGAGAAGCTGGCTCCAAGGCGACCCATACTCTGCCACTTCTTTTGATTGAAGGGATATTGGGGGTAATGGCATGAAGGGGTGACGATATAATACAATAACCATTCCAAATTAACATGACACAAATAGTGCTAGGATTTTTTTGGCTCATGCCAACAACATAAAAGACCCATACAACAGCACCATTGACTCGCAAAGTCTCCTACATTCAATTGGAAAAAATGACAATTCACTCAGATCTCCACACATGCATAAGGTGCACCAAGGAGCTGATTTTATGACTGACTGACTGACTGACTGACTTCGGATTGAAGTATCATGGGGGCAGAGGAATAGGCAAATGTATGGCACTTATCTTGAGCATATTCAAGAGTCAGAACTTGAGTTCAGGCCCTGTGCACCACTGGTAGTTCAGGCGCCTGGTTGCGTCTCAAAAATGATTTTGTCTTCCTCGTCTGCGAGTGCTCAACTAAATTGAAGTAAACAGAGCAGTATTCGGGACTGTGCAAAAAATGAAAGTTTTTCAGAAGACCCAATTATTAGCAACATTCAGTTCTACGTGTAGAACGTGTGAATATATAACCATGCCCATTGCATCACCTTACCCACAGCCTGCCGATTACTGAGCAAGATGAGTACAAAAGGAAACCACTTTGAGTTGGGATCGAGATGCACACGAGTGTGACCCAAAGGCAATGTAACTGAAAGGCAAAATGTAACACCATTTTGGTAACTGAGAACATACAGTATATACCAGGAACAATCTCACCAACGCACTCTTGCCTCCGGTTGTCTTTGCTCTGGTTCAGCATTCTACCTCATAGGAATGGAAAGCACAGTAATGTTCTCAACAGAAATCCTACTTAGTCGAATCCATGCAAGGGCGAGTTTACATGTACATACTTGTTGAGGAGAGGGTTATGAGGTATGGGGGGTGTACCAACAGACATTTGTATTACCTGTATTCATTTTATCGTCTATCCAACCAACAATAAAAAAGGCAACAATTCCATGGCAAAATGTTGATCTGATTTGTTATGGTTTAACCACTCAGTCAAGGGGATCGAAATAATATGAAACCGTGACTTGATAACCTTAAGGAACATGAAGCAAACATAGGCCCACGTCATAGCGAAAAACCTCAACACCTGCCTACACAAACGGGCCAACTTAAATAACACAGGTAGACAAAAGTGAACCAACTGTCTCCCGGCTATAGCAGTCGGCTCTTCAAAGTTACACTTGAAATGCTCGATAACTGGGGCAGGGGTATCAAACGCTGTGAGAAATTGCATACATCTGCCCTAAAATCTCAGTACTCGTCAATGCCCCAGTATAACTCTCGATAGCTGTTGCTGTGAAATAAGCCGATACTCACAATATAATAATACAGTAACATAACAAATGGAGGCGGAATACAGCAGTCCCTGCAGAAGCAGTAAAGCACCTCAGGCATTGCTCCTATAAACTGATCTAGGTACACTGAGTTTTCGCTTCTCTCCTAGGTGACGGTAGACTAGAAAACACAGCTCGAGGCCCCGCTTGAAAGATAAAGCTGCAAATAGTGGTAACAATATTTGCAGCTCTACTGAGCTCTTTTGAGTGGTGCAGTGAAAACTGTCAATGCTCAACGTCATACTGCTCCCAACAGCTGCATCAATTTGACTGATCCCAAAATGAAATGTTAAGGGCCCTGGGGATAAAGCAGATTAAACAGAACATTGGTCAGCATTTTAGGCACAATTTGTCTGCTCGGAATCTCTTCTCTAACTGGGTGTGCAAACAATCGAAACTGGCTGGCAGAGGCCAACGTCTACTCTGGGTTTGGCCACCTGCACTTAAAACATCTTTGGTGGAAGTCACCTCCCGGCATTCCCTGACTTTCCTGTCGCCTAGCAACATATAATACCTCATACCGACGTTGTCGGTGTGGTAATGCCCGGTGTAACTGGAAACAGTATACAAAATAAAAATACTCTTTAAATAGGTATATAAACATTGCATGAAAAATAGAACCGTATCAAAACGTAATTATGAGTTCACAGTCCGTCCCGAAGCGTTATCGCCAAGCAAGCCCCCCCTCATCCCTGCTTCTTCCACGTGGCCAACCCCTTCACCCACCTCCTCTTTACATTCAGAGTTCTTAGGTGAGGGGCGGGTGGTGGAGGGAGGGCCCTTATTGTGACTTGAGTCCCAAGCTGTTGGAGGACAGCGGGTAGGAGTAGGCTTTTCCCAGGACGATGCGGGCCCGCAGTAATTTAAAAAGGACATAATAGTTGCAGATGAGGATGAGCCCCAGGGAGAGCGTGTGGTTCCAGCGCTCGGACCGCAGCAACGAGTAGAGCTGGTACAGGACCACGCTGGACTCGATCCAGATCAACAGGTTAAGGATCCGCAATGGCTTATGAAACAGGATCTAGACGTGCAAAGAGAAGAGGTCAGGGCGGGGTCAGGCCGAAAGGACCACAGGAGAACATCAACTACAAAAAACAGATGCAAGGCCACAAATAAAATATCTATTGATTTCACTAGAACTGTGATACACTGGCAAAAATATAATATCTATTAATTTCACTAGAACTGTGATACACAGGCAAAAATGTATCTCTGCTGTCGGGCCGAAACATCCAAAATCCAAAATGTTCATTTTCGGGAAAATGAGCTCAAGTGGAGTTAGGAGGTTTTGACCGAAGGGCTTTTTACTACTTTTCATTGGTTCAATATTATTTTAACCAACACACATACGTAAAGGGTGTTCAACAGCACATATTTATGAAAAAAAGAGAGGGCCAATCGGGTGGAGTTAGCTGGTATGGCAGAAAGTGTGGAGTTAGGAGGTTTTGTCCCAAGCACTTTTTACTACTTTCCATTGGTTCAATATTATTTAAACCAACATTCAGTTGTAAAGGGTGTTCAATAGCCCTGATTTATGCCAAAAAATCAACAACAAAAAAACTCAAAAATGGAGTTAAGAGGTTTTGGCCAGACAGTGACGATCTATACTATGGTTATGTTTTGTACCATTTCTTTAAAGGACAACTTCACCCATTTCCAACTCATCTTCATATACTTGTCCTCACTAATACTCATTATCTACAGTTTTTGTCAACTTGGTCTGTGTGTTAGAGGAAGGCTGTGGACAGTTCAGCATCATCGGTAAGCAGGTTTGGACATTTCAAACATTCTGGTTATTTATTTTATTTTAATAATGCTAGATCTAATTATTATGCTAGATCTAATTATTCTATTATAGCATGCCAGCTTTCCAGGAAGAGCAAGGCTGTAGTGTTCAGAACCGTCAGCCCATTAATGAGACGGAAATTGTGCCATATTATGATGATGAGCATTAGTAAGGAACAATTATATGAAGATGAGGTTGAAAATGGCTAAATATCTGCTCTCTGATGACTCTGATAAATACTGAGCTCTACACAGTAAAATCTCTGGGTTAATTAATTTAACTCCAAAGTACAAATGGAAACAAATGGACCCGTAAATTAGTTTTGGAAATTAACAAGCTAAAGCACGTCCACACAGCATTGTGTGTGTGTGTGTGTGTGTGTGTGTGTGTGTGTGTGTGTGTGTGTGTGTGTGTGTGTGTGTGTGTGTGTGCACGTGCGTGCGTGCGTGCGCCAAATGAGTGAGTGACTTTGTCCATCCAACCACCTACTCACATAAAATCTTGCATGGGAGACATCGGAGGGCAGTGCCACATTATAGGGCCCTACTGCCTTGTAGAGACTGCGACTGTGTCGTACCAACACGCCCTGAGGCCACACGGTGCTTTCTGACCAGCTGAAAGACAGACAGGTGCACACGCATGGCTTTATCACACACCAGAAATATATGGCTGCAACTATCCATTATCTTTTTAGCCTTTATTCTATGGATCACTTTTTCGATTAATCAAATGATTAAGAAACGCGTTTTCTGGTGCGCTTCCAGTGTCAATGCAGCTCATAACACATTTGGAGCTTGTAGATTGGCCATCTTCACTATTTTGACTTTTGACTACATATTACATTTAAAAGATGTTTAACTTAAATACTGATCGATTATTATTATTATTTTAAGATTGGCCTTTTCTGCCTTTATTAGGACCCTAGCCGTCCGGGCCATACCGATCGATTATTGATCGACTTTATGAAATGATCCATTGATTATTTTTAATAGATTAGTTTGATTAACTGCTACACCCATTGAAACACATCATGTGCAAAAATTAGATTTTAGTCCTGTGTATGTGTGTGTTTGACCTGCATGGCAAGAGGCACTCACAGATGCTGAGGAGCATTGCTGTATGAGCCGTGCTCTAGCTTTTGCCAGCGTCCCAGATGTGCTGCAGAGCGATGGAGCAGGTCGCAGTAGCTGGGCGGCAGCAGCTGGCTCATCAGCATCACAAACGCATTGATCCAGACCATGATCAGATGCTCACACGACCAGCGCATGTCATAGTACTGGGTACTCTACACAAGGAAAGGAGCAGATATAAGTACATGTCATAGTACAGGGTACTCTACACAAGGAAAGGGCCAGAGATAAGTACATGTCATAGTACTGGGTACTCTACACAAGGAAAGGGCCAGAGATAAGTACATGTCATAGTACTGGGTACTCTACACAAGGAAAGGAGCAGAGATAAGTACATGTCATAGTACTGGGTACTCTACACAAGGAAAGGAGCAGAGATAAGTACATGTCATAGTACTGGGTACTCTACACAATGAAAGGGCCAGAGATAAGTACATGTCATAGCACTGGGTACTCTACACAAGGAAAGGGCCAGAGATAAGTACATGTCATAGTACTGGGTACTCTACACAAGGAAAGGAGCAGAGATAAGTACATGTCATAGCACTGGGTACTCTACACAAGGAAAGGGCCAGAGATAAGTACATGTCATAGTATTGGGTACTCTACACAAGGAAAGGGCCAGAGATAAGTACATGTCATAGTATTGGGTACTCTACACAAGGAAAGGGCCAGAGATAAGTACATGTCATAGTACTGGGTACTCTACACAAGGAAAGGAGCAGAGATAAGTACATGTCATAGTATTGGGTACTCTACACAAGGAAAGGGCCAGAGATAAGTACATGTCATAGCACTGGGTACTCTACACAAGGAAAGGGCCAGAGATAAGTACATGTCATAGCACTGGGTACTCTACACAAGGAAAGGGCCAGAGATAAGGACACACACAAGCATTACAACAAAACATAGTCAGGGTCGACACTAAGGTCTCAGAGGCAGTTGCCCATCAGGCAAGTACAGGTCATGTTCTTCTTGCCCAAAGGTCATGCCTACAATACATGCCCGAAAAGTTAATCGACCATTATAAAATTGTAGGCAAAATTTGAATTACCGTTCATTTCAATAAATGTTTCTTTTGTTTTTGCATGCCAATAGGGATACCATCTTTTTTATTTTTACCAAGGCTACAGCTAGCAGATTTTTTTAATTTTTTCTTTCTTCTACAGTAAATAAAATGTGCAAAGAATAAATATTGCAAATTCAAAATGAAAGTGCCCTGAGACAGAAATGTTCTCTCTTCCATATTGGGCAATGGGCAGTCTAAAAACATCTGACAAACATACACACTATTACACAGGCAAAGTGTATAATAATAAATATTCTCCACATCCACAATTATTTTTCACAACAATCTACATACTGGTAGAAAAAAATGAACTACATATTCATATGGCCAAAAGGTTCCGAGTTCAAACCTCTGCTCTGAACATAATGGACTGATGATGACAATAACAACAGGAAATGCCACCGTGAATCAATACGATTTGTGTGTCCATAACAATTAAAATGTGAAGAAAAAAAAGTTAACGGATCACAAATGAGATAACAGACACCAACCTTAACGAAGCAGAGGGGCAGGAAGGCTACGTAATAAGCGCTGAACAGAGAGTTGAACAGCACCTCCTTGATTCTGCGGTTAAAGTCACTCTTCAGCTCCTCCACCTCGGAGCGAATCAGGTCTGGCGTGTGTGAGTGTGTGTGTGGGGGGCAGGTGTGCGTGGGCGCGTGGGGGGCGCTGGCAAACTGCTCCCTAAGGTTCTCTCGTAACAGGAAGAGGAAGTCGCGGGGCCGAAAGAAGGGCGCGTCCGACAGGTCGCCCTGGTGATGGTCAGCTTGGTAATCGCAGTCGGCTGTTGCCGTCTGGCTCTTTCCCCCTTCCTGGTGGAAACAGCAGAGCGGGACGTACACCCCGAATCTGGGATGGACAAAGAGCAGAGAAGGGATGGAGGACAAAAAGAAAAGAGAGACTTGTTGTTTCAAAGATGACAAGATGAGAGTTTTCTATCTATGATGTGATGATAGCACAGAGCACAGCCCTGGTCACATCCAGTGGTGTTTTGGTCATAGCACAGGGTACCACGGCACGCGGCGAGTAATTGTAATCACAAGCACGCGCAGGTACGGCACCATAACGTTACAGTGCGGTACACGTGCACGCCAGAACTTAAATTAATATACTGTACTGTACTGATATCGTCAAGTGCAAAATTTCTCAGTTGATTCATTGATACATTTGTGCACTTGGGAGTTACAAATGGATAAATAAACAATGAGTTTAATGCATTTTATTTAGCCATTGAAGGCTAGACTTTGCTGTGTTGACACAATTCCTGGAACTATTCACCATTTTCCCAAATCTTTGCATACTATTTTAAACATTCACGCATCACGCTCCCAACAATACAAACACATAACTTGAAAGTTTACTTCTTGGGGGGGATCACAAATCAAACGTTGCCCTCAGACATAAGCTGTCAAAAACACAGATGACATGGCTTCTTGTAACACACTGGAAGGATTCATTCAAAACACTACTACCAAACATGTTTAGCCATCCCACTACCATACCAACAGGTTTTTACCGCAATTTGCAACTCACAGCACCGACTATCCAGATAACGCTTTCAGGAACACCTTGAAAAAGGTACTGTAATACTGTAAATACCTCTTCCAATAGTGGACAGGGGAATACTACTGTTAATGCTGTTATGGTCAACAACCTGACCTAAATGTCACAATGTGACAATTAAGAAAGACTCATACACGCCTGTGCCACAAGGCATGAAGTGGATACGTAACAGGTAACATACAGCATCGCTCAGCATCAGCATCACTGTTCTCATCATCTCATCTCACGTCTGGGTCAGGCCATAATATCTCAACATCATGTTTGCTCTTGCCAGGGAGCGTGGGAAAAATACGCTTGTTTGCCTTATCCAACCCTAGATAGACTCCACAGACACATCACCACAGGCGTCCACCGTTGCCTCCAGGAGGTTTCTGCTGTGAGTGGGGATTGTGGTCATACACTCTCCACCGCCATGTTGAGAAAAAGACTATGGCCCGGAGTGCTGGCGTAGCGATCCAGGCACCTAGGCTACAAGCGCGTCGCTGGTTCGAGTCCCGATCCCACTCCCCATTTACAAAAAGAAAAGAAAGAAATGGGTAATATATGCTAGAAAAGGAGAAAACAAATGGGTTGCCATTGAACCAGGTGTGAACCAGAGCAGCCTGATGGAAAACTCACATTATTCCAAATGACAACATACTGGGCTTGCTCTTGTTGGCCTTGTTCCCCTTCCTGTTTAAGAAAGTTATTGTGCAGCTGATCTACAAAATGTGCCGTGCCGTATGGACCCACTTTGACATGGCGTCTTTGGCATTGTTAGGATCCATTGTTCCAAAGCACATGGACATGCCTCTCAGACACATTTGGCCCTGGGTGTGTTAACAATTTTGAGGCTTTGTATTTGCACTTGGAGAAAAGGTGTGGTCTCTGATCTTTGGTCGTGATGACTCAAGTTAATAAAACTTTGCGCCTATTTTACTGAATGAACATATATAGTACCATTAATGATTTATTTTGTTTGCATAAAGAATGTTGATTATTGAACTGTGGAAACGTGTTTGCAGTTACAGGAATTGTATCTGTCTGTTTTGGGGAATGAAAAGGGTGGGGGTTTTGTGTTACCGGAACACGTTTTTTGTAAGCAAATCAAGCAATCGAGAAAAACTGTAACACAAGAACTCACGGGTATCCAAGGAAGAGGAGGTTGAGGACAGAATGGTTCTTGCAGAGGTTGACCAGGGTCCAGCAGAGCACCCAGCCACACATGGTTAGCAGGCTGAGCCGGGCTGCAATCAGAACCACATAGCGGACCAGTGAGCCACCAGTGCTCTGAGACACCTGCAGGAACACACAGCACAACCAAACAAGGGTTAGGGTTAGGGCAGTGGCAGTCAAAGCCTTTCATTTCCAGGACCCAAGGGTCTATTATTTGGTTCTATTTGTACACGCTCACAGTTAGACATGTGAGGGTCCATTTGGAATCCCCTCAAGGAACCTTAAGGGTCCCTGGACCCAATTTTGATAACCACTGGAGCAAGGTAATGAGACATCTGTGCATATTAATATTTCATTCACAATGTGTGCCTGTCTGACTGTCATTCTGTGTGTGTGTGTGTGTGTGTGTGTGTGTGTGTGTGTGTGTGTGTGTGTGTGTGTGTGTGTGTGTGTGTGTGTGTGTGTGTGTGTGTGTGTGTGTGTGCGCGCGTGTACTTACATGCGTGAATTCATTTACCTCTGAAACAATAGTCCAGACCAATCTCCTGGCCAACATGACTGTGATGAAGATAACCAGATGGTAGTCCATCAGATGGAAGTTCTGTACAGATACGACACATTCAAACAAAAGGAGGATATAAGTCTACTACACATATTTACTCACAAACGCTCAAACACAGATTGCTGCTGAATAAAGTCATGTTTCTGCAGCTTTTTAGGAAAAATCTGAAGATGTTAATTAAGTCACGCAAGTAATAATAGTTGAATATAATTGGAGTATGCCCTCACCAGCGAGGTAGAGGCAGCAGGATGGCTGTACGGGTACCACCAGACAGTCCGGTAAATGTTTATGTACTGAACAAACAAGGCCACCAGCAAATAAATAAAGAGCAAGAACTCAAACAAAAGGCTGCTGTCCAATGGCAGCTCAGGGATCCTTGAGTGACGGACAGGCTCCGGGGTGATGAGGGCAGAAAGAGGCGGGGCAGACAGACCCACTGAATTACCACTCCTGCAAAAAAACATAAGCAAACATGCATGTGAGCACACACACCTTTACCACACTCATCGTCATGCCTACTAGCAATACTGGTCTGTAATGATGTTCCAGAGGAGACGGTGACTCAAAACCAGTTACCTTTTGCTGCTGTATTTATAGCACAGAGGAAGTGGTTCATACAGGGTTGCGATTAACATCGGTTGAAGGTGATATGTGATCAGCCTCTATACAGGCGCGCAGGAGAAATGCCAAAAACTACCCGAAAATCAGTTAACTCAGCATTTTTGGTGATGGAGTTTTGTTAAAACCATTTTTCAAAAGAAAGTCAGTAATATCTATGGCCAACACAAATACACTCATTAGGCCTAACTGATACAGCTTCTAAAACAGTGTTTCAGAAGCTGTTTAGAAGGAATGGAAGATATATTAGGATGAGTATATTTCAGTTTTCTGCCAAAGCAACAGAAAACATTGTGAAACAATGTGCTCGGGAAAATAATCATGACCAGAGAAAAGCCCTTTGTTGTCCGAGCATTGGTTTGTGATTCACCTCATCACCTTTTCTGGATCCCTATTGACATCTAAAAAGGGATGAAGTGATGCTGAGCTAATGTGTAACAATGTTGCATTATCATAAGTTATATTGATACACAGTAAACATTAACAATAATAACTATATTGCTATAAAACACATAAACACACTGTTAAGCTAACATGCATTATTTGATCGCAGTGTTACATCATTGTTGAGGTTGTGCCGTAAAACGATTCAGTCACATTTTCGCGAGACGAGATTTAGAACGTGACTGAATCGTTTTATGGCAGAATCTCGACAATAACATTACCATGGAATAACTTATGAATGTTAGCTCATCGGTGTGTTTATAAAAAACAGAAAAAAGGGATTTTGGAGCGATGGAATAAGCGGATTTGCATAAGCCCCGCTGCTCCCGTTGTGGGCTGTGGTCGGGTCGGCTAAAATGGACAATATATTTTCAAAAAAGAAAACACCTGGACGGGTTTTCTACTTTAAGGTAGCTCTCCACCACACTGATGTCGGAGTCAGTAAGTGTTGGAAATTGTCTGTAGCCGGAAATCTGCTGTTGAATGGGCGTTGGGTAAACTCTCGCATCGGGTGGCAAGTTGCAAGAAGTGGCGGGATAGCATAGCAGCAGGCTTGTTGTTGAAAAAGACATCAAGCCATAGGCTATATTAGCAAGCACCATAGTAGCAGTCTGTCGATGTCAACTCTGAGATACATTCAGTAACTTTTTTCACACCTTCCAAGGACTTCATTCAACTGCCAGTCTGTAGTAATCTGTAGAGTAGTCTGTTTGGTGGAGAGCTACCTTTATGGACCCCAAACACCTTGGGCCCAGCATCATACAGCAGCTGTTAAGGCGCAGTTTTCATTTACAACAATTATTGCTCAAGTGGTTGAGAATGCACCCAATACATTATCCACTGCCAGCCTGCATCATTTAACAGGGTACTGTAGTTTGTGTGTGTGTGTGTGTGTGTGTGTGTGTGTGTGTGTGTGTGTGTGTGTGTGTGTGTGTGTGTGTGGTCCCTGGCGATCCTTAAGGGGGTTCCAGGGCATCCCCAGCTAAATGATTGATGGTGCATTTATATACTTTTGTCCAGGGTGCTTTACAATGATTGTGCATTGCATTCACACAACGATGGTGGAGGAAACCATGCAAGTCACCAATCTGCTCATCGGGAGCATTTAGGGGTTCACCGTCTTGCTAAAGCACACTTCGACACCAAATCTGGGGGAGCCAGGAATCGAACTGGGAACCTTCCAGTTCCCAAGCAGCCGCTCAACCTCCTGAGCCACTGCTGCCCTGGGCTGGGCCTATTTGGTACCTAATGCATATGATACCAAACTGGGGGTCCTTAAAGTAAAATAAAAGTTTGAGAATCACTGATGTCATACCTGTTCCTGAGGCCCATGCCATTGGTGAGGTTGCCTCCCACCAGAGTCTGCAGGGAGGGCAGAGCAGAGCGGCTTAGCTGCTGTCTGCTAGGGCCCCTGCGACCTCCTGGCATGGTCGCCAGTTACCGTGGCAACCACGGGCTACCACCAGCCGACCAGACGCTCCTCCCTCTCCTCCTCCTCCTCAGAGAGCCAGCAAACACACTTAGACTGCCGGGGGGAAATATGAAAGCCACTGTCACCATGGATTATGTAATAGTTATGAACACTTCACCCATGTTCAGTCCTATCTTCACTGCACTAATGCTCATAAGATGGCACCGTTTCTGTCTACTTACACTGTGTAAACTTTCCAAGAAGGCAAAGGCTTTAGTTTAGCTTGGAATCACCATCGATGATGTCATTGGTAGGCAGGTTTCTGAACTGTGTGCACAGCCCACCAATGAGACACAGAGTGAGTGAGTAGACGGGAAATTGTGGCACATATTATTTATTATGGATGAACTAGGGAGGAGGACCATTTATATGAAGATATAAGGTTAAAAATGGGTGATGTGCTCTTTTACTTCAACAATCTGAAGACAGATGTCAACCTTGTCAAGTAAGTTACACAGCAGTACTACTATTTGAACAAATATATATCTGCCATGGAGCTGTGGAGCAGGGTTGTGGTGCCCTAAGGTGCGTTGATGCAGTCCAGGAGTGCCTTCAGAATACTTTTACAATATTTGGAATTCATGAATATCACTTGCACTCTAGGTGACGAGTTGTGAGCTTGTAGATCAGCTGTTTTTTGGCGAATGTTACCCCCAGAATATAGGGATGCTCGGGTTTAAGTGATTAAACGCCCCCAAGTATAACAATTCTTTTCAATCTGTCCTAATGGAAACTGATATTCTCTCAAGTTTTCCCCATGACTATCTTAGGGGGAAAGATTTACATATTTACCTATCGTTAATATGACATAAGGTGCTATAGTAACAATGTCATTCAGGGGTACCATGGATGAATAAGATATAATTACAGGAGTGACCTGAGCCAAGAATGTTTGAGAAGAACCACAGCTGTAGAGTCTAAAAAGAGGGCAGACAGAGCCAAGTTTTGGATGTCACCATGACTTGGTTTGTACTCGTAGTCACACCATGCCGAGATAAGTCTATCTGTCCCACAGGAAATGGCAGTTTGTAGACACCATATTGCAAAGGGTGCAGAACGAAACCAAACAGTCAAAACTAAGTCAAATGCAAAAATAGGAACCAGGATGTGTGATGAAGAAAAAACTATAAAAAACAGTAAAATGCTCAAGTGCCTTTTTGTAACTCTGAGACGTGTACAAAAGCAACATTTAAATGTTACTGTACATTGACTTACATTGACAGGCTGCATCCTATGGAGGATGTTATGTTACTGTGTAGAATGCATGCATGTTTAGACCTGAATAATGCAGTAATTAAATCATAAGTAGAGAGATCGGTATCCAGTCCAACTCGTGATTTGTTGAATTGTTAGATAGGGGTTATTGTTCCTGTAGAGAGAGGCTTGCTAGGACATGCATTCACTCCAGTCCATCTGACAACACACGGCGCTCAATTATCAATTTGTAACTCAAGTCTAGCTAGAGTGTACAGATAAGATGTAAGCAAAAACGGACCCATTGGTCCACTTGGTTACTGTGTACACTCAAAGAGTTAAAATAACACTGGGGATTTTTAACTGTGCCAGTCTCAAGTCTCAACGGTGACATCACGCATTTGTTGTCTTTTTTCCCCCTAGTCCTAGCCCTGGTCCATAGCGTTAGAAGAAGTTCCTCAACGCTATGGTAGCGATGATCCCTGCGCCCGCAGGAAAGCCTGCGCAACCCTCGTCTGTAGTCAAAAATAAAGCATACCGTTTCGCTGCTCACCAAAACAAAGACAGTTTTATGGAGATGAAAGCCTTCTTTCCTTAGTGGCAACACTCTGAGCCCCCCACCTCACGTCTAAAATACACCTTTTTGGTCAGAAATGAAAATGTTTCACCGGAAGGCAAAATCTGGTCAATGGAACGTTTCTATTGACAAGTCCTGTAGAGGGCGCTGTGGAGTAGCTAAAACTTCCGGTGTAATCTTTTATATTCTAGTCCAAAAAGTGTATTTTAGACGTGAGGTGGGGGGGCTACGAGTGTTGCCACTACGTAAAGTAGGCTTTCAACATCTTAGAACCGTCTTTGTTATGGCGAGTAGCGAAAGTGTATTTTGTATTTTTACTACAGAAGAGAGGCCGGGCAGCCTGGGCTACCGAGGCAGCGAGCGCAAGGGCTCATCGGTGACATAGGAGAACTCCAAACGCTATGGACCAGAAGCTATTTTTCTTCCTACTACTTCTCAACACACGTGACCCACCAAAGAAGAATTAAAAAACCCTATCCTTTTTTGTTTAATCTGACAGTGTGTGCACGTAGAAGTAGTGTTCTATGAGTTTACTTACACGGCATCAACGTGTAACGGAGGGTGTTGTGCTGAACGAGGATGCATCAGCTCACAGCCCCCGGACGAGGAGAGTCGACACAGCAGCAGCAGCAACAGCAGCGCGGAGCCACCGACGACCACTTCTTTTCTCCATGTTTTTTTTTTTACCGTCAATAATATCCTAAACTTCTCCCATGCGTTAGTGAGCAGCGAGGCCAAAAGGCAACGTCGTACGCTTTAACTGAGCCCTGGACGAGAGGGTTAGAGGGTTTAAAAACTTGTTTCAAAGCTGCCTGCGCTTTGGATGAGCAACAGTGTGAGACATTGCACGCACGCACACACACACACACACACACACTCTCTCACACACATACGGCGGAGAACCGACGTGGCAAAACTGCACCTCCTCCTCCTCTGAACCCCGCGCGTCATCAGCGCTGCGACGTCGTCTTTTTTTTTTTTTTTTAAGAATTCTGACACAAACGTCATCAGCTGTGCGACGTGAACTATATTAATAAACACTAAACCCTAAACACACTAAACCAGTGGTTCTCAAAAGTTCAAATTTTAAGGTCTCCCCTTAACTTTGACGATAATTAAATGGAACCAAATGGACCCTGTCAAAGTTACATACTTTTAAGGGGCAATAGAGTAGACCCCCATAAAGGAGTCCCTGAAATCCACTTTGAGAACCACTGCACTAAACAATGTTCTGAACCCACAAGCATGAACTTGTAAAGTAGTAGTAGCCTATAGATGTCTCGTGCTGATATGTATTTTCTCTCCATGCATGCACTTTCATTTGGTGAATATGTTGTAGTTTAAGCTTTAGGAAGTCAAACATTTATTTATAAAGTATTACAATGCCATATTGATTTCATATAGGCAAGTCATATTTTCAGCACTTCCATTTCTCCCTTGATAAAACAAAAAGATAAACCAGGAGATCATTAAGCTGAGGAAAACAGCTCATGAAATACCTTCAGTTATGACCGATATAGCAGTATCATACATACATAAGATAATTTCTCACCTTGTCTAAATTATAAAGTAAAAAAAAAACAATCAGCAGAGTGAGACTGAGCTGTGCTTTATTGTCATAATATGGCTTCATTTATACAATGTTTTTGAAAACACATGGAACAGCACTTTTCATTCACCTACTAATGTCTCACAGGTTCTCGACAAACATTTGTCAGGCTGCAGCATTTTCATGTCATAGGCCTACAGGTTTTCATTAAAAAACATTACTTCAACACATCTTGAAAAATATGTACAAAATATATCATGTGGGGAGTGTAGCATGTTATTTTGATTTTAGGAAAGGATAAGTCCCCTTGGCTAGCATCTCACTTTTGTGTGGATTGACTAAAACGATAAAACACTAATGTATACATTTCACAGACAACCGTTGGTATAAAACGACACAATAATGAACAAAAACGCAATGACAAACAGTACCTGAGTTAGTCTAAAAACCTTCTATAACATGGCCATAACCCTACTGATCCAGTAGAGGGGGGTATTGCAAAACCTGTGGCAGCTACAGCTCAGATAAGAATAGCCATAAAATATAATATAAAACACAACATATATACAGTCAAATTAAATTGTCACAGTAGAGAGTTCTTAAATCAAGATCTTGTCATAAGCTATTCACACCAAGACCATCTCTATGCTGACAATCAATTACACAGAATAGTTAAAAATAACTTGAGGCCCCAAAAAATTAAAAAATAAATAAAATACACCAACATAAATTATTGCCGTGTTCGCCAAACCAGCTGCCACTGAAGTGTAGATACCCAAACAGCTTCTCCTACGGTTGGCAACCACTTCACTTATTGTTGGTAAAAAAAATACCATCAACATTGTGGTATATTGAATGACAGCAATCCATTCTAGCGACTGAAAGTAGCCATCTTAAGTGGAAGCCACAGGATGTGTGACAGCGGGACGTCTCAGACGACCAGACTGGTGCCACTGCGAGAGCTCTTGTCCTGAGAGAGACACATAGACTTTAAACCCACTGCACTACATCAGCATCGACACATTTTTACAGGTGTCTGTGCACGTGCCTCTGTGTAGCTTTGTAGCCGTGCAGCTAAAAACAAGACAGCGTCTAATGATGCGTCTTTGGAATTGTATTGTTGGTAAAATGTTAATAGAAGGCAATGTTTCTGCCCAATCCATACCCCTACTTCCATAACATGAAGTTTGGTGGGATAGCGGATATGAGATTATGAATTCATAAAGGGTGAAAAATATTCCTTTTTAATTTGGTGTTGACCTATGTAGTGGTTATTATAATATCAATATTAACCACTTAAACAAAAGACCCTAGCATCCCTTTAGTGGCCATGTCATAATACGTGAACATTTGATGAAACTAGGCAAACAATCGGCAAAAGTAGCCGATCTAAAAGCTCACAACACACTGCAAGTGCAACATTGTGAGCTTGCACATCGGCCAATACAGACCCTTGGGGGACACGGTTAATTAAGCATGCAGGGTTTCAGTGGTTAAAGCAGTGTGTTCCTTACAGAATAACGATCATTCCGCCGTGCTCCAGGTTTCTGTCCAGGCTCGTACTCTGTGTAGCTGGGAGGCTTCTCAGCCCATCCTCCACCTCCCCTTCTAGCACCACCACCACCACCTCCTCCTCCTCTTCGGCTGCTGTCCTCGTCGTCGGAGCTCCATGATCCACCTCTCGATCGCCGTGAGGCCGGAGGAGAGTAGTTGCCCCGAGACCTCGCATCAAACAGGTCGTCTCGGGAGCGGGATCGTTGGCGGCCGGTCGCTGCCGACACCACACTACGACCCCGGCCGTCCAGGGACTCCTCACTGTAGCTCCGAGGGATGCCTCTGGAGCGCGCCGGCGAAGGATAACGTCTGGCTCCTCCTCCCCCTCGGTCATCACCTCGGCGTTGCGGGGGGTACCCGCTGCGACTGCTTTCGCTGGAGCTGGGAGGCCGTGTCTTGGGAGGAGGCGGCATTCTCCCTTGGTGGTGCTCTCCTATTGGCGGAAGAGTGATGACACGTGTGGGGCCGCCGTGGTGGTTGTCATCAAGGGCGGAGAGCATGCTAGGAGGGCCGGCGGAGAAGGGGACAGACTGGGGCATGTGCTGGGGAGGTGGAGGCATTTGGTTGTGGTGGAGTGGAGGACCCGGCTGGTGGAGGGGACAAGAAGAGGAGAACTGTGTTAAGTGGATATATAAAATGCAAGAACTGCCTGTGTCAGTGAAGATGAATGCTAATGACTTTCCATCTTGAAACTTTAACTTCATCCTTCCTGTTTTGTTCTTTTTCTTCCAATTTAGTTGTTCTGTCAATTCCCAATTCCTTTCGTCGCTGCTGACCCCTACTGGCTGGTTCATTAGGGAGGGTGTAGACAAGCATGTGTCACAGCGCCAGTACACTTTTTTTTTTCATTTGACACTAAGCGAGGCATTTCCCTGAGATGATGCAACAGAGGCGTAGGTAAGCGCTATTCAGCTGCCCACTGATCAGGTGTGCTGACAAACATGTGGGAGTCGCTATTGCAGTGACAGATCTCTCTACCACACCAGCTTAAGTGCTTGAACATGAACTTAATCCTTGTAAGCACCATGTTAACAATTTTGCTGCCATTTTAAACATAGCTCTAGTAAGCAGCTGCCAAATTGTCCTTACCTTTTAACGTGGGCACGCGCACGCATCGTGCACAATCTGTGCGCGACTCATCTAGTAGACTGTAGACTCGGTGACAAGCTTTCGAATAAAAAAAACCCCATTGAAATAGACATATCCGTTGCCACGCTGTGTCCCTGCTTATCCGCCAGTGTTTACATGAAAAAACATTGAAAAAAGCCAACTGTGCGCTATGGTAACAAGTGGACACGTTCGCGCACAAAACGCATGATATGTGCGGGGATCATAATCCAGGCGTGTAGAGACTGGATCAAAGTTTCCAAACGCAAAAATCCGATTGAAAAACGAGTGTTCCATCGCCGAGTAGCTTTCTCTTTTGTTACACTGTAAACCAACGGAGGCGGGACTATGGCCCAGGCTCAGACCGGATACGGAAAGCTAGATCCGGTCCAGACCGGAAATGACCGGATACAGTTAGGGGGGCGGGCCTAAAGAGCCAGAATCAGCGAAAATCTGCGATAATAATTTTAATCCTTTCATAATGATTAAAGCTAATTAAACTTCCGGGTTCGACGGGCATGGCACCGCGGTACAGCGGGAAATCTACGGTTTCTACGGGCATCGCCCAGAATGAGTTAACAGGCATGTTTTGCTACGATACGATATCAATAGACCAGAACAGTAGAATTGAGTCAGACTTAAGTGATGAAAATCTATGACTCTCGACTCTACTCCTCTGCTGCGAGACTCGACTTAGGATTTGATTTGACTACTACAAAGTAAGCTTACAATGACAGTACATGTCAGACATTGGTATACAAGGAGAGGTAAACATAATGAAATGGGTAAAATGTTGAAGCCGTTTGCTCCTGTTGAAACAGCGTTCACGTACCTGTAGAAGGGGACTGGTCATGTCCATCCCCCTCACCTGGCTCTCCAGGTAGTCAAGCATCTGATTGCTATTGGCCCCTGGCGTATGGTTGCCATGGCCACTCGGGGGAGGCATGCTGTAGGCTGAGGGCTGGGGAGGGGGGAGGGGCATAGGTTGCATAGCGATGTTTTTGCCCGAAGCAGAGCCTGAGGAGACAGATCAGGAATTAAGTTAACCACTGAAACCTTATACACTTAAGTTGACTGGGGTCCCCCAGGGGTCTATACGTGGTCCCCGCCTCTTCCCTCCCCCTCTACATCAAATCTCTTTGCCAAAAATAACAGATCTACAAGTTCACAATGCGTCGCAACGTGAGATTGTAGATCGGCTATTTTCAGCGAATGTACAGACGAATGTTCACTTGTTTTAGCTTAACATTAGCCTATTATGAGCCAGAATAGCGATGCTAGGGTTCATGTGGTTTACAGAACATTTTGGAGTATGGGTCTTGTTTGCACTGTTTAACCTCATTTCTTCGTTCTTTTTGTTTCTCTTTGAAATCCGCTATTATATTTTTGTAAGTTATGCTGCTGTTGTTGCAGTTTTCATTTCACTGCTTGCATCTGTATGAGTGAGTGACAAATAAAACTCATTCCAATAAGCCACCAAATAAGACAATGGGTATGTGTACCTGCGTAGAGCAGTGGATTCATTTGGTTAGAGGACACGTTGCTCATTGGTCCGTACAAAGGCTGTCCTCCCATCCAGGGGGCCATGGCCCTCTGGGCGTCCTTTATCATACGATGCTGCATCACCGCTAGACAGAAAGAAAAAGAGCACACGTTTTAGTAAAAATGCATTCTTCATAACTGACGTGTTTAAGATACACCCGTGTGTTGCTTCAGCCACTGTGCAGCTGTACTGGAACAACTGGATATTAAGGATTCCCTTCATTTCTGTTCAACACTGGCTCACTCAAACAGTGTCTGGAAGGCGGTATTCTACCCTTCCAGTCAACCGGTGCCTTCCCGGTCACTTCCACACTCCAGGAATGCGGTTCTCAAACCCAAGAAGTAAAAGTTAAAACGGCGGTGGCGAGCCGCCTCAAGCAGACTTGAGCCGAAAGGCGAGTGAGACACGATGCCGAGCATTGCTACAATAAGTCCGATTGAGCCGACTCGGCACTGTTCGAGTTATATCCCGATAGGAGACAGAATCGTAAATAATCTCATCGCACATTATTGTCTGTTGTATCATCTTGTGTTTTAGTGCATTGCAAAGTGCAGATTGATTTGATAAGTCTAGCTGACAGTAATTTCCAAATGGTATTCAAAGATCCATTGCTTCTTTACTGTGCAATATTTAGCATTGGTGTGATTATTCCGATTTTAACGTTGACATGGTGTATGTTTATGTACTAATGGCTGAAACTGTGAATAGACAATGCCATGTACCTTTAAGTTCCTTGGTGAAAGACTGTCACAGAGTAAGTGTTGCAGGAGGGCAGAGCATTATTAATTCTCTTCCCCTGCCCAGGTCAGTGTGTGGTACGTTTCAATAGAACACTGCATTTACTCATTGGAGAGTGATGTACCTTTTTCAGGACAGCAACATTGCTGCGGGCAGCAAGGGCAGCGGACATAGCAGCAGCATTTCTGAGGACAGCATTGGCAGCAGCAGATACAGAGGAGCAAGATCAACATAAGGAATCCAATTACAATGAGGAGCACAGTTAACCAATCTGGAGGGAAGAAAGATGGAAAGGGATCCTGTGTTAAAAACGACTTTGTTTGAACTGCATTGTGCATGAAGATGTGAACATGATCTTGATGAAAAGACATTCTTGCTTTTTGATGTTCATCATTGTAACCAATATAGGTTTGGTTTCTTACTGTAAACGATGAGTTTGATTTCTCGGTCAGAATCTCCAGTGGTGTCCCCAGGAGCATCAATAGAGCAGTAGTACACCCCGTTATCCCACCACATTATCTCGTTGATCACCAGGTCTGCCTCTGTGTGAACACAAACATAATTTCACATTCAGATTCAGACAGAAATATAGTAATCTCCAGGAAGTTGCTTTGTCAAGTTGACATAAACAGTGGGGTAATAGAAAGTACAAAATAATAAGAAGAATCAAACATAATATATCCCTTCAAACCACTAAGAAAATAATCAAAGTCAAATAATCGCATCCCTTGTTACGTATTTTGGGACACTTGAATGTGTTACTTTCCAGTGTTGCTGTGAAAGAAGTATTTTGAAACTTATCTATCTTCCTCCTAATGAAAACAGTTGCTATGCAGAGATTGGCTTCTTGATGCCTACCATTCACAACTACACAAACCCTTCAATTAAGCTTCCGGGAGATTTAAGTTGTTTGTTAATTACCGGTATATGCATTCCCAAGTGATTGCTGAAACATTATTCCGACAATGCATACATGTCACACAATGTGTTAAGCCACTAGATTGCAAGATTACGATGAAAATCTGTTATTTTCTATTACCAACAACAACATTGTGTGACAGAATATTAAGCGTTATAGTGTTGGTGCTCTCAAGATACAAGCATAGGATGTTCTGCCTTCTTCCACCTCAAGAACATTGCCCGTCTCCGCCCCTCTCTGTCACTCTCTGCCGCTGAAACACTCATTCATGCCTTCATTACATCCCGCCTCGACTATTGCAACAGTATCCTCCACGGCACCACCTCCAAAGTCCTCAATAAACTTCAATATGTCCAGAACTCTGCTGCCCGCCTGCTCACCAGTACCCGCTCAAGTGACCATATTACACCTGTCCTCCGTGAACTTCATTGGCTCCCAGTCAAACACAGAATCCACTTCAAAGTACTCCTAAACACCTACAAAGCTCTAAACCACCTCGCTCCTCCATACCTCCGTGATCTCCTGGAACCCTATACCCCATCCCGCTCCCTCAGGTCTGCTGACGCTAACCTCCTTATTGTCCCCACCACCAAAAAACGTACCTGGGGCGACAGAGCTTTTGCTTTTGCTGCCCCAACCCTCTGGAATGCACTCCCCAAAACCCTCAGAGACGCCCCCACCATTCAAACCTTCAAAACCGGTCTCAAAACCCACCTCTTTCATATTGCTTTCCCCAGCTAATCTACCTTTGTTTAATTGTTTTTAATTGTTTTTATTAGTCTTAGTGTTTTTCATTCTTAATAAAGTTGTTTATTTTGTTTTGTTTTGCCCCATGTAAAGCGTCTTTGGGTACTTAGAAAAGCGCTATATAAATTTGAGATATTATTATTATTATTATTATTATAGGAAGATCAAGGTTTTGTCTTGACAACAATGCTGGTGTGTCAGCTGAGACATGAACTCACTATTTTGGACAGAGATCCTGCGCTCACGGTACTCTGAGCCCAGAATAGCTTCATTGGCTCCTCTCTTCTGGACCACTGTGCGCACCGTCCTCTGGCGATCTGGGCAGTCATTGGACGGGTCCTGACCCAACTGTAGAGCAGCCTGGTATGCTACAAAAACACAAGAAACATTTTGTAAGGGATTGTTGTAAATAGCATTTATAACATCTGGTATAGGTTTTACTAGTAGAGCTTTGGGTTGATGAGAACTCCTCTTCATCACATCCTACTAATACAAGTAAAATGCCCTAAGGCCAAGAAGCGACTGTCAGGTCGCCGTTACCTATCGTGTGGCACATCGCTGATTGCCCATAGCTGGGGCACTCCTGTCCCAGCATGTGTTGTGTATTAGCGTGTCGGACGGACAGATATGAGCTGACTGTTTTCATACTAACTGCGACCTCACGGTCGTAACAAACACAACAGCGTAGGATGACGGGTGACTGCCCAGTGTAAAGCTTTTATCTTCAAAACCAATGTAAATATATTTATTAGCAACTATTTGTAACTTCCTACCTAGTACCCACCGATGTCTACAGTACATACAGTTATGTACTGCGCGACTATGATTTCCAGAATGTGGAAGGTGGGAATAGTGGCTAATGGCCAGGAGACATTTGATAGCCATTGTGTACTGTGTTGTGTCTGTGTCTGTGTCTGTGTGTGCGCACGCATTGATGCCAGAGCTCATCTTTATTTGGCGTGAAAGGATGAGGTGCAGTTTTCACCTGTGGAGTAGAACTCAAGCACTGGGTCCTTGCAGAAGGACTTGAACCTCCAGGTGACCAGAACATCTTGCAGGCTAGCGGAAGTGGAGTAGTCACACTTCAGAATCACATTGGCAAACAGCATGGTGCTGCGCTCCTGCTGGGCAACGTTCACCTGAATGCATAATAACTCTGGGCAGAGAAGGAAACCAGAATGTTAGTTAACATGTGTTTAGGCGAGATAGTAATTAATACATGTAATGTGGTAAGAAGATCCAAAAGAGAGCTTTTATTCCAGTGTACAGATATACCATAGTATACCGTAGATCCACCTAGCACTTTAAGAGATACCATTTGGGTTTTGTCAGTGAAAAGTTAAAACTAACTGTGTGTGTGTGTGTGTGTGTGTGTGTGTGTGTGTGTGTGTGTGTGTGTGTGTGTGTGTGTGTGTGTGTGTGTGTGTGTCAAAGGAGACCTGCCCAAAGTAGCAGAACTAGAAAAACAAGTAGCCCAACACAGACAAAGAGAGAGGAAGTCAGGAAGAGCCCTGAAACCACCCATAAGATATTCAAATGACACAATGGACACGAGGAAATGCATGTTGAGATAATTTACCCGGGTAATAGCAATAACAATCAATTCAAAGTTAATTGACTTAAGGGACCCCAATGAAAACAAGCCATATAGTACTTTCTTTGATCATCCTTTTAGCATCCCTTTATGGAACTGTATCTGTGCCTTTTCTTATCTTTTTTTTGCCAAACAATTAATAAAGTATTCAATCAATCAAAAGGGTGAGGGTCACACATAAAACTTTATGTAGAGATCATATTTGTGCATAACAATAGCAATCATGTAGTCCATGTGGAATATTGTTTTACTCCAAACATTAGGGGACCCCATCAAGTATTAAAATCTTAACCTAATAAATTCTCCATGGATACTCTGTGTCTACTTTTTCCACCACTGCTGCTACCTTCCCAAAATATGGGACAGTCAGGAGGATGAGTCATTTAGGAGATAGTATCTATCTAGTAAACAAAACCCACTTGTCACATGACCGATACCCCCAGTTATTCGTTACAGTTTAAATTCTGCCGGCTCAAAATTAAGTAGGCCATTTTAATATCGGATATTGTTATAGTATTTATTAACTCGAAACGAAAATACCGTAATTAAATTACCTGCTGGCAGGAACAGTAGAATGATCGCCGGAACAAACAGTCTCCTCCACATTGTAGTTGACTGAAAGAAACCACACAATAAAGGAAGAAAAAATACAAAAACTAAAATAGCTAAAACCACGACTTAGTGGCACAAAACTAAAACGGAGGACACTAATCTTGTTAATCCGTGATCATGAGTCATTCTAAATAAACTACTGAGAAAGACAGAGTAGACCGTTGGTTCATGGTGCTCGAGTCTCTGAATGATCATGTTTGATGCTTCAGGATCACAGTCTCACTCATCATCATTGGCCACACCCCGAAACAGGTGCATGTTTACCACTAAATAGCAGTGGTGGAAAACGTACTCACAGTATCAATACTGCAATGTAGGCTACTCTATTACAAATGAAAGTAGGGATTGGGAATTCAAAATGTACTTAAGTAAAAGTGCTATAGTATTGGTACCCAAAATCTAGGCCTACATAAAAATTTGTATCAGATAAATTATAGAGCTATAGGCCTACTTTACTTTAAGCCCTTGAATAAAGGTATAGGCTATAATGCAAATCTCTAGACTAGAGAAAAACTCACTAGAATGTGTTATTCTTATTTTCCACCAATGATGCAGACATTATATGAAAAGTAACACATTTGCTATAACTTGGTTGTTCTGTTTCCAAAATGAATACTAGAATAACAGCTCATCAGTGCACTATTTGAAATAAACTATGGAGAAATTTCAGATTGAACCACTAGGTGTCAGCCAAAGCATCTTGATCTTAGACTGTAAAGTGTTAAAGTCTAATCTATTCTTTCCCTATGATGGTTTGCTGTAGGCTACTGTATGTGTCTCAATATGATTCCATCTTGGTCTGATTATTGATAATAGGACATCACAGTATTTTTGACAAATGATTTGATATCTATGTTGTGACATTTGTTGTGATATTGTGGGGATTTATTAACTAACTAATGACATTCTTTTGATAAACAATCATAAGTAATGCCTAAATTGCAGTGTTTTAAGTAAAATAATAGAACTGCTAGAACAGTCAATGCTTTACAATGCAGTCAATGCAGCCTTTAAAAACAGGAAAATACAATGTTATTATGATATTGAAAATCCCAGATGATATCTAGTGTCATATAGGCCTACTATAGGTCTATATGATAAAATATTGCTTTAATGCCCAGTCCTACTGAATTATGTTATTCCAGTAATCCCACCAATTCCCAGACTGTTTCTCCTCTATAACACATCCACACTGTGTCTGTGTTGTGCTGTGAACACGGCCTAACAGTTCCATTTCCCTACCATTGTATTTGTAACCTCCTCCAAGGAAACTCTGCCAAGATCCACTGGGTTTTTCCTACGTGTGCTCAGCTGTGTCCTGTTTCCCTGACCTGCACTTAAACACAGATAGTCAACTACATTGTCTGTGGTTCAAACAGGTCAATTTCATTTAGAACAGATGGACTACATTACGGATTAATAACAGTCAGTTTCTCAGGTGGAGAGGAGCAGGATGACAAGTGGATGTACAGCCTACATCAGGGACGTGCAGAGAATGTTGGAGAGGCAGGGGCTGACATTTCTAAAAGAGCCTTTTGGTGAACATATCGAAAATAGCAGACCTCCAAGCTCACAACGCATCACGCTGCGACCCATTGTGAGCTTGGAGGTTGGCTATTTTAGGTACTTGATACCACACTAAGCATAATCAAGTGAATACTGGAGACGTGTCATATATGGCATGGATTTCTACACAGACGCATTGTGAGCTTGGAGGTCGGCTATTTTAGGTACTTGATACCACACTGAACTAGGCATAATCAAGTGAATACTGGAGACGTGTCATATGGCATGGATTTCTACACAGAGTGGGCAATTCTTTCAACATAAGATGCTGCATTCAAGTTCAGGAGAGTTTTGACAAGGCAATTCTCTTGAATGCTCCCTTTAGGTATTGCATGGGAAGAGGGCATTTGCATTTCTTTCACCATAGTAAAAACTGCATTCATGGTCTGGACTCGGAGAGGGCACTTTTTACAGACGGATAAAAGGGCAGGGGCTCCAGCCCTCTTTGATGTCTATGTGTGCGCATGCCTGCCTGGCCTACGTAGGTCAAGTTTCAGCAGCCACATAGTAGGTAGATGCAAATTCTCTCACACCTCAACCCACCCACCCGCACGCACGCACACGCACAAGACACACACACACACACACACACACACACACACACACACACACACACACACACACACACACACACACACACACACGACTGGGTGATGTCATGCTGCTTTTCTCTGAAGGCCAGGAGGGAGTTGTTCAACTACATTCCTAACATACTGTAGTCTAGTGTGGTGAGTGGTCACTGAGGCAGTCTCTCTCCATCATTCTCATGATACTAACTTAATTAACTTTATATACACACTCATTACACAATATACTCATTACACATCAATACTGTATACTAGTGTATGTAAACGCATTCCTGTTCTGGTAATTCTGAAACTGGAACTAATACTGAAACAATTATAAACTATAAATTAAGCATTTTAAATGGTAAAGACGAAACTGAAACTAGGTGGTTCCAATACTAAAACTAAACTTCACACTTCGCACACGCACGTGCACGCACGCACGCACGCACGCACACGCACACACACACACACACACACACACGGGCACGTACCTTTTAGGCGAAGCCCGAACTGGCGAAGTGGGGAAATGTCCGATACCGTAGCGATCTGGCGAACGTCTTCTGGACAGGGCGTTTATCGTGCGCTTGCCCAGGCCTTACGGCCTGGGCATAAATATAACGATTGCATTCACCACAGCTTCGTAACTCGCGCGGCGCTCCGCCGGCCGCGCGGCCCTGGCCCGCTCTTCGCGGCCACTCGCGCCTGCGGCGCTCGGGGGCGAAGAGCAGGACCAAGGTCCGCTGGCCTTCGCGCCGCTTGCAGTGTCGTGGACAATCGATTCGCCAGATCGCTACGGTAGGAGACAAATCCCCACTTCGCCAGTTCGGGCTTCGCCAGAACAGGACTTTCCCACACACACAGTAAACGGGCACGTCCTGATAAGTCAAAAGCCGATTTTCCCACAGTGGGCAATCATTTACTCGTTCACTTGTTGAATAACACAAACAAATATTTTGGTTCTTGGTAGATTTTATTTGCTGAAATGATGGAGGAAAAGTCTGTATTATGAGACATGCTGTAGTTCTTCAGTTTAATAAATAATGTTTATTTATTAGCTGGCATGGATGGACGGACGGTAAGCATTACAAACATTAAATAAGTAGGCCTACTAACGTATCGCAGCACGACATAACGTAATCTGGCTGAGTAGGCAGATCTGTGTGTTTGTTCCGAGTGTTTCCAGATTGTTTTGACCTAGTTGTATTAAAGAGACAGGCAGCGTGTGATTACAACAATAGACAAAGACATTGGGGGTCATGACTCACACTAAATGACACACTGTCTCACATGCACAAACCTAAGTAGTCATCCCTCTCTTTCTCTCTTTCTTACAACACACACACACACACACACACACACACACACACACACACACACACACACACACACACACACACACACACACACACGTACCAGTCAGCAAAAATACTGCAATCGTGAAATCGACCATAGAAATAAACAGTAAAATTAATCTTCAAATCAAGTCTAACCAATATGATGTGGTAAACTTGGGTAGAATGATAATATTAAGAAGGGAGTCAAGGCTGACTCTCTTGTCTTTTTCCCTGGTTGTCAACTCTCTCTCTCTCTGTGTGTGTGTGTGTGTGTGTGTGTGTGTGTGTGTGTGTGTGTGTGTGTGTGCGTGCGTGCGTGCGTGCGTGCGTGCGTGTGTGTGTGTGCGTGGGAGTCGTGCGAGCATGCACATCACATACAGTAAGTGTTAGATATGTTGGCTTAGTCATTGATAACAGCAGTGATAAGGCAAGAAAGGGCAACATTAATCAGAAGAAGAAAAAAACACAATCTTATATATACAGTCTTACACAAAACACTTAAACAATGTACAAAAGATACCAGTAAAACATCTCATAAAGCTCAAATGCATAGGCCAAATTCACATATTATAAAAAATCATACTAACGTAAAAAAAAAAAGGAAACTATTAGTGCTTTCAAAATGTACAAAAAAGTTTACAAATTTCCATCAAGCTTTTTAAAATCAAAGATAACATTTCCAACATAGATAAACATTAATATCTAAATGTTCAGTAACTACCGTCTTTGAGTATTAGTTCTTTACGCTGAATTTTCTTCTGAAAAGCTCTGGCTGACATGCTCAGGCTAAAGCTCATTAACATAATGTGCTTTTAGCTGACGAATGCAATCACTCCATGGCACAAAATGATACAAATACAGCCTGTGTGTTGTACTGCATTGAAGCTAGGTTACAGTAATGGTGCTGTCACATACCTCCTGTCTCACAACCATGATTCTTTTAAATTGTCTCATCAAGTGAATATGAATGCACTCATTGTGCTGGGAGCGGGAAAGCCTGGAATCGAGCACTTTCTAACGCGACCAGGGGCATTCATAAGGTCAGTGTTAGTCTAACACCACTGAGACATATGGAGTAACCGGAGACAGAAACCAATAAGCCATGACCTCATCATCCAGCGACGTCACAGCGGGAATGCCACTATAAACTTGTTTGTGAAAGGGGTGTGTGTGTGTGTGAGAGAGAGAAAGATGGCCAGTGAGACAGTGTATTCTAGACAGCACACATTTACCACGCTCTTTGTGACGTTCTCATGCTCCACTTGTTTCTCATGCACATTTTCTCATTTGTCTATCGATATCGTCCATTCCTTCATTCATGTGGCTTGATCACTTCTGTTCCCATCGGAATGCCTATTATTTTTCTGGGGGGGATCATCTGTACCTTGAACTGTTAAAGTTGCTTCAATGGACATTCAAAGTCTCCTGAAACGCAGGTTATTCACTTTCAGTCCATTGTTTTTGACATGCCTTTCCCGTTGTCACCGATGGCTGTTTAACGTGTCCGTTGTCATGTGAGGCTTTAAGTCGATCATACGATGAGAGAATCTCGGCTGAGAAGTGTGTTCTGGTGAGAAAGAAGAATTAAGAAGTTTGTATAGGAGATCACAACAACAGAAAAGATCATAAGTAGCCATGAAAGCAGAGGATTAATTTAGTAGAGTCAGACGGTGAAGAGACAAAGACTTAAGCTTTGTTAGGCTGTGAACTTGGGGGTGTGACCACAGTGGACCAAACTGTATTTCAACTTTGTTTCAAATTGTTTCAAATTATTTGTTTTATGCAGCTAGAATGCCTGTATGGACAGAATTAGTCTCTGATGAATGAATGTTTGGTAATAATATGCATTGTGAACCCTTTGAAAATATGTTGAATAATATTTTGGCCCAGGTGTGGTATAGGGGGGCGAGGGGTCACCCAGGGGTCAAGTGTTACAAAGAATGGTTGGATACATAACCTAGTTTTCATCCTCGTAGCATCTGAACCTGACCTGTCAAAGGTACAACAGCAACACTTAGGCCTATATAAATGTTTGCAAAGCCAACCATATGCCGGCTAACACTGCACTAGTTCTGCGTACTACACCTTACAGCTCAGTTCAGTTTGCTATGAGGTGTATGAAAAGACACTGCTGGACTAATACAATATATAATCTTATCTTCACATTTCTAATAGCTATGGAATTACTTGAGTTAGGGAATAGAGACAAGATTTGAAAAAGGTTTCATAAACTGGACATGGATCTGTCAATTCATAGCATACAATAGTGAGCAATCTACAAGTCTACACAGTAAAACCCTCTGTTTTAATTCAACTCCATTTGTACACCTGGAGTTACAGGAACACTTGGACCCTAGCATCCATATTTCTGAGGGGAACATTAGCCAAAAGGCGCAGATCTACAAGCTCACGTGAACTTGTTGATCTGCTATTTTTGCCGAAGAGATTTGGTGTACAGTAGATAGAAAAAAGCAGTCCAAGTACAGTTGCAACTCCTTTTGCAGGGTCCGTTTTACTAAGAGTAGAGGATTTATGTGGCTAATGTGTAGAGGAAACTCACCACTTTCCTAGACGTGTCGCTGGGCTCCTCTCTGTGACCAGGCAGGATATGACCCGGCATCTGAGAGGGCCGGTTGTATGTGGGCTGTGGAGACGTCCTGTCAGCTCTACCTCGCTCAGTCTCTGCATACGGAGGCAATAACTCTAAGTCGCGCCTGTTGGTAGGCGAGCGGCTACACTGGCGGCTCGATTCACTGCTGCTCTTTTTAGAGCTGCTCTTAGAGGGCGAGTCTGAATCATCCTCGCCCTGCGACCCACCCCTCCTCCCCTGGCCCACGCCTCTCAACTTGTCCTTGCGCTCCAAGAGTCTGTTGAGAAACGTGCTGTCGTAGTCCTTCTCTCTAGAAGAAGACGGGGGGCTGGTCTGCGGCGGCGGGGGAGCGGGAGGACGCTCACTATCCCAAGTGCCCCGCCTCTTCTTAGGTGAGGGAATCGGGCTTATGTGGCGGCCGTTTTCCTTGTGTCGTCTGTGATGCTCCTCCCGGTCGTCGTTCTGTCTGTGACAGCCGTCGCTGTCGTCGCGGTGATAATCGTTGTGGTACCGCTGTGCGGGGCCGTCGCGGTAGGAAGGGTACATCCTGTACTCCTGGAGCTCCATCTCGTAGTCCCCCCTCTCGTCTCCCCTTTTTTCTGCAGCTCTGCCTCCTCCCGGGCCGTAAGAGGCAGCGAACTCCTCCAGCTCGTCCAGTGAGCCCGTCCGGCTGGCCGTTCGAAATGCCTTCCTCTGCAGGTGTTCGGAACGAGGATTCCACCTAGATACAAGAAAAATATGATAGAGACAAAGAATGTCACGAAGTGAGAGAGAGTTGCACCAAAAGGGATGTAGGAACATAGACATAGTCCATGTGTGTAAATGTGTGTTTAGGCATGTCCGCTATTATCGCCCTTCCAATATTATCGGCAAATAATAGCATAAAAACTTTATATTGGAAAATATCTGTATCGGTCTTTACGTATGCATGCTATTTTACAGACTAAACAAAAAGACTAAACAAAAACACAACTAAATCAACTTGTTTGTTTTACTGTCTGTTGCGCATCTGTGAGGTCTGAACTAGATATTATAGCTATTTTATTTTATTAGATATGTGATATACCGGTAGTTTACGTTTGGTGAAAAAAGACTGTATCAGTTCGGAAATTAAGAGTTGGACAATATCGGAAAATCAGATATCGTCAAAAAATCCAATATTGAACATCTATAGCTCTAGATCTGTCCTTACCTGTTCTGATGGTCATCCTGGCTGTGGTTGGGCCGGTTCTGGTTGCGGGTGGACCTGTTTGTCTGGGAGGAGGGGGGCAGGTCATCGCTGTAGCGTCTTGGGGGAAGGGGGTCGTCGTAACGTTTGGTCTCAGCACTGCTGTTGTCATGGTAACGCCGGGGTGACGAGGGGCCGTCACGGCAACGCTGCGGTTCTGGGCTGCGGTCATCGCGGTGACGCTGGTGCTCTGGGCTGCGGTCATCGCGGTGACGCTGGGGCTCTGGACTGCGGCCATCGCGGGTCCGCTGGGGCTCGGGCTGCGGGTCCATGTCAGGGATGGCGGGCAGAGCCTTCTTCTGGACATTGCGATATGACTGTTGGAAGCCGTTTTCTCCTTCGTGGAGAGAGCTCAGCTCCGACACGCTGCAGGCTGCACGGCACACGACCACAAGCAAATGAATGATTGAATGAATCAAACTAATCAAAAACTAAAATCCTCTTTTGATGGAGCTGAACAAATAGGATAGATTTAGAGAGAAAATAGAGATTCAGAAGCTGTGAAAAGAGGGTAAAGTAAGATTCAAATCATGCAAGTGATTGAAGTACGGGTTGTGTCAAAAGCATGCTCACAGGCTCGTGGGCATGCACATGGTATGTACTGTAGCTGTGACTGAGCACCAGCTTTAAATCACAAGAATGTGCAGTAATCCAGGAGTACAGAGAAGCATGCTGAGATGAGGAAATAGGGAGAGAGTGGGAGGGCTTTTGATAGCTAGAACATGCTCTATTTCAGCTCATAAGTAGACTGCACAGTAAAATCCTCAGGGTTGAATTATACAGTTGTAACACTCAGTGTTACATATTGTACAATCTCAGAGTTAAATTACAACTGAGGATTTTACTGTGTGATCGTGTGTGGAGAGTGAAGCCACACAGAGCTGATGCATGCATGAGTCTTACACTGGTGGCTGTTGGACTTTGCAGGGTTGAAGTGTGCCAGCTGTTTCTCTACATACTGCAGCACCCTGAGAGAGTGCTGGTCCTGAGATGACGGCACACGGTATGGAACTGCCACTCCATGCACTGGAGACACATACTCAGCCAATCAGCATGGAGGATACATTTGATTGTGTGTATATATACTGTATATCTACAATGTGTGTCTATTATGTTTTAGCTTATCATTAACGAACAAATCACGGACACAGTCTGTACGCACGCACACACACCCACACACACACACCCACACACACACACACACACACACACACACACACACACACACACACACACACACACACACACACACACACACACAGTGCACAGTGCACACACTAAGACTTAGAGCTCACCTCCCGTCAGCAGAGTACTGTCAGAGGGGGAGATGGAGGACATCTTGTCAACCAGTGTGGGAGGAGCGATGGGGACCATGGTTGGGACGCCAGAGACAAAGTACGGAGCGTAGGCAGGCATCTGAGGGGTGGAGGTGCTTGTCTTTATACCCTTGCCTGCCTCATACACTTGACACGGAGAAACACACATTCACGTCAACTTATTTTTCATTCTGAAATGTATGACTAACTTGAGCATTATTTGCAATAGAATCCGCATCACAACCAATTACTACACAGTAGCATCTGTAGTGTTAATATTATAATCCTGAGAGGACCAACGAGGTTTGCACCTGGCTTGCACCAACATCTCTCAACATCGTCTCTCTCGAAATATAGAAGCATCTCCGATGTGACCTTGGCTTTCAACCTTGTTGGCCCAAATACTTAGTATCTTTGTGCCTGACTTTCATTGAATTTGTGACCAAATGTAATAATCTCTTCTGGGCAAGTTTAATTTAAATCTGCCAGTCTGTTGAAAAGCAGGACCAATAATTACAATACCCTATATACTTCAGTAGCCTAATAGTTGTAGAAATTATGAAACATTATATGAGTGATTTATTTTATGCACATGATGCAGGGTTTCTACTCACAGTGTCTGGGGCAGCAGCAGGTGTCCGGGCAGCACCAGCAGCTAACGTAGCAGCAGCATGAGTGTGGACAGCACTGGCACCAGCACACCCCCACCAGCAGCAAGAACAACACACCACCCAGCGCCACTGCTGTTACGAACAGCCACTCTGGAAACACACACACACACACACACACACACACACACACACACACACACACACACACACACACACACACACACACACACAATTAGTAGAATTTCAGCAGGACCACACCTCAATCAATTTTTAAAAGGGCCTTTTGGGGAAAATATTGAAAATAGCCGACCTCCATGAACCTACCACACTGAACTAAGCATATTCAAGTCAGTACTGGAGATGTGGCGTAACGGCATGGATTTCTACACAGAGAGGGCAATTCTTTCAACAAGATGCTGCGTTCAGGAGAGTTTGGACAAGGCAATTCTCTTGAAGCTGCCTTCAGGTATGGCATGGAAAGAGGGCATTTGCATTTCTTTCACCATAGTAAAAACTGCATTCATGGTCTGGAGAGGGCACTTTTTACAGACGGATAAAAGGGCAGGGGCTCCAGCCCTCTTTGATGTCTATGTGTGCACATGCCTGTAAACCTCACAATCCACAATCCTGTTGTGCCATATACTGTACTCCTTCAAAGATGGAATGGGGGGAAGATAAATGCAATCCTGGAATCACAGGAATCTCGACTATGCTACGAGACAGAGAGGGACAATCTGTGCTGTTATTATTCAAGAGGCTGAAGATGTGCCTGTTATTTTTCATACAACAAAGTGATAATGCAATATCTCACTCTGCATAACAAACTCAACAGGCACACGCACACACATGCACGCGTGTGTACACACACACACACACACACACACACACACACACACACACACACACACACACACACACACACACACACACACACACACACACACACACACACAGACAGGGGTTAAGACAGTTCAGTACAAAGGAACGTGGGAGCTGCCTGACATTGATAGGAACATGAACTAAATGTAACACTATACACACTAATACAAGATAAGCCTGCAGTTACCACACTGGCTGGGTGAATCATACCATTGTTGCTAAAGGGAGCTATTCACATTTAATTTGAACCATTCCTTCCCGCAATCCCACACACTCCACGATGACAAACTGTCTGACAAGAATTTGAGGTCGATAAACTGAGATGACAAGCTAACCACAACCGTAAATAATACATGCCACAGATGTTTTCCAACACAGCTTAGCGGAAACCGAGAAGTGTTCGTCAATTCATTGTTTCATTGGTGGCAATGATTTTCAAAATGGTTCCCGATTTCACTGTGAGATTATCCCATGGACTGAAGGTCTTTGCACACTGCTGCGTGTTTCGGACCGAATATCGGAGTGAATTTCGGAGCGCGTGAATAAAAAAATCGACCTCACGTTATGTCAATCACGTTTGCACACTGCCGCCCGTTTCGTATTTATTTTCGGACCAGGGTTGATTTTTTTCTATTTTCGCAGCTGTCACACTGAGTCCCTTGCTCTCTCTCTCCCTGGCCTACGGCTTTCGGATTTCCAAAACGCAACGAAAACACGCAGTGCAGTGTGCAACCACCTTGAGTCATGAACACCCGTTCACATGCATTGTGTATTTATACACAGTAATATTCTGTTAAAGAGGTGTTGCCATAGTTTTGTACTTTTTCAGTTTTGTATGTTTTTATGGAGCATTACTCTAATTGACCACCGAGTGGGGTTATAATGTGCAAATTTGCCTTCCCTGTGTATTTTTGGTTTCTTCCTGAAAGCTGAATGCCTCAAAAAGTCAAAAGGCCCGATCGAAAAACATGAACTGATTGACATCATAAAATCATCCCCTCCCCTTTTACCATACACCCAACACTGCAGGTGTGTGGCTAACTACAGCTGGGTCACCACCCACCTGAAAACCAGGCATAATTAACTGGTAGGTGTGTGGCCACATAAAACATAATTGTAACACTTTCTGTACACTCTTATGAAAACAATCTTCCTCCTAGTAGGCTAATCATAATAACTGATCATCATGTTTTTTGTTTTTTTTTGGGGGGGGGGGGGGATCATGGCACCCCATCTTTAGTTTATCTATTTATAAGTGTTCACAAGTAGCCAAGTGGACCCTTACAGGGTCGACTTGTACACTCTAAGACAGGGGTATTCAACAAAAGGCCAGGGACCCCCAAACTGATGGGGAGATGGAGCCTACCTCATAGGGTGGGGTGGGGCTACAACATATATTGTATATTTATGTATAAGTGTACAAACATACCACAGTGCATTCAATACTATGCTATTAAAGTAATAGATTAAAATAACCATGCTTTTATTTTAAACATGCATGTACAAGTGGCCGTACCACTGCCATTTATAAACATACCTTATTAACTGAGAACCAATGTCAATACTATCAATTTATCACTAACAATCTCTATAATCATGTATACAAGCTATTCAAAAGAGACAGAATCATGTTTTTTATATATTTAAAGACAAATTACATCTTTTAAAAAATAAAAATAAGAAATATATAAAAATGTTTTTTTCCCCCTGTTGAAGACCCCCTGCTAAGAGTTAAATGAACACTGAGGATTTTACTGTGTAGTGAATTAATGATGGCAGCTGATTGGCTAGCGTTAGGACAGCAGAGCAGTCGGTGGGGTTAGTTTGGTTATAGGACCCAGGGGACAAGAGGACATGGTTTGGTTATAGGACAGAAGGGGCCAGGGGACAAGAGGACATGGTTTGGTTTGGACAGAAGGGGCCAGGGGACAAGAGGACATGGTTTGGTTGGGACAGAAGGGGCCAGGGGACAAGAGGACATGGTTTGGTTGGGACAGAAGGGGCCAGGGGACAAGAGCACATGCCCCTACCTGGCATAATCTGCATGTCAAGGTCTGGCAGGAGGTCCTGAGGAACACCTGAGAAGCCTGCAGAGAGGGCATGAGTGAGGAGAGGAGAGGAGAGGAGAGGAGAGGAGAGGAGAGGAGAGGAGAGGAGAGGAGAGGAGAGGAGAGGAGAGGAGAGGAAATGAAGGTGAAATAAATTGGAATGTCAGATTCAAAGATAGTTATGTAAGCAGCAGCATGCATGGAGAGACAGAGAAGGAAAGAAGGAGAGAAAAAGAGAGAGAGATTGGCAAGCAGACACAGAAGCATGCATCAGAATGTAATTGGCACTGAGTCAGAGAGCCTGGAATAGGGTGGAACAGAGCTTCTCTGATCGACAGCTTGGCCTTGGATTTCTCCCACTCCACTGAACAGAGTGACCTCTCACCATCCAGTAGATAACAAGAGTGCCAGTAACACACAGGTGCTGTGTATAAGGGTTAGGGGGTATAATGTTGCATGCAGAACACGTGATGTCACAGGTTGGTTTGTTTATCTACACCAATTAAAGCTCTATTTCCATTAGCCTAGGGTCTCTTCACTTTTCTGGGTTTGATCCGGTCGGGAGCGGAAACCACTCTACGTCATGTTGTTGTCCTGACCTAGACGGACCAGAACGGACCAGAACTATCAAACCGGAAACAGTTTAACTCAAAATAATTCCCCTGCGCTCAAGGACATACTTTTAGGGCCTACCTAATAAAAATGTGTTTGGTATATGCATCTTTTAGTCCAACTCGTAGCGACTGGCAAGACTACACTAGGCTACTCGAGCATTTTAATAGGGATTGGGGAAACAAACGGGGGGAACCAAAACAAAGCGACGCCGCTTCTTCTGCTTGTGGTTTCCGCCTAGACAGGATCAAACGGACCGTTGTAAACGATCACCAGGCTTTCCCCCGAGAAAGCTTGGTGACGCGAGGTTAAGTTCCATAGCTCCATTGAAAGTGGCTTCCTGCAGAGGTTCCTGAAACAAAGTCTTTTGCAGTGTTATTCACTCTACCACTCTCTTTTGCTCTCTCTCTCTCGTGTGGCTAGCAAAGAGGAGGATTATTTAACCAGAATTAAAGCGTTGTAAATCTGAATTAATTGGTCTCCCTCCTATTCATACAGTATTCAAATAATTCCAGTCATCAACCCAGTGTATTACAGTGTCAGTTGGTCAGCTACTCTCTGCATTATGCTATTTACTCTTTCATTACACTCTTATTTATGGCTTTACATTTTGTCTGTGAAATAAGCTGGTTTGGCTTCAGCAGAGGTTTGACAGTCAGAGGTTTGACAGTCAGCTGGGGAACCTGCTGGCCAACTGGTCCAGGTGCATACAGTACCACTTAGGCATTGCCACATATAATAGGCATGGATGCCTGGCGGCGTTGCCGGTTCGATTCCCGATCCGGACAACCTTTGCCGCATGTCACTCCCCATTTCTCACCCCATTTCCTGTCAGTCTACTGTACAATCAATAAAGGCATAAAAGCCCCAAAACAAATCTTTAAAACAGTCAGCCAGTAGACATCTGTTATACTAGCAGGATGGTATTATATGAGATCATGTAGTCGGTCCATCATATGCTGTGTGTTTTTGTCCATGCATACAGTACATACGCAATTAAATCCTCAGTGTTAATTTATTCATCTGTAACTCTCAAGAGTATATGGAAATGGACAAAGGGTCCATTTGGTTGACCCATGAGGGTCCATTTGGTTCCAGTTTTACAATGAACACATTGGATTTCAGTGTGAGTGTGCTATCTCATACATGTAGGATATGGATAGGGGACAGCGTTGGCTTGGCATGAGAACGGAAAACACAACAGAACCAGGCAGCAGACAATCATGAGTATCTTGACTTAAACCAGGCTGACACAGTGTGTACTGTACACCCCCCCTCACCCCCTCCCCCGGCCCCCTACCAAGCAGCATTAAGACAGCTCACCTGTGGAATCTGTGCTGTCTACTGAGCTACTGCTGTTTGTCTGGAGGGTATAGCAAACATGCTCCAGTAGTTCACTTCACATGTTTTTGCTGTGGTTCATTCAACCCTGCTGAGTGTGCTAGAGCAGTGGTCCTCAACCTTTTCAGGCCGCGACCACCAAGATAATCATATTTTAAGCACTAAGAGTTGAGGCATTATATTTTGTATAACACAGTTCTATTGTGAAAATAGCAAATCTACATGCTCACAACGCCTTGTGAGCATGTAGATCAGCTATTTCCATAATTTCTGCCACTAATATTTGACAATTTGGCCAATGTTGTCATTTTAGAGATATTAAAAAGTCCTTAAATTGCCACATTAGAAATGTGCATACACCCTCTATAATCTATACACTTAAACTTTATCTTGGTTTGTTTACTGTTGAGTGGGAAAACGGTGTTGCACATCAAGTTATCATCATCATCTGGGGACCCCCAAAAATAATTTGGGGACCCCCCTGGAGGTCCCAACCCACAGGTTGAGAACCACTGTGCTAGAGAGCAGACCTTTCTACAGTTATGACTAGTGTGTCTCTGTGTAGACCTTGGGTTATCTGTGTCATAATGCTTTCTTTCAGTTTGCTTCACCCTCCTCACCCTCTCAGCTTTTTGAGTCTTTGTAATGGCATCATCCGTCCATCTGTCTTCTCTACATCACTCATTCAATCTTCCATGTCTTTCTTTCTCGGCAAAGTCTCCCAGAGCCCATTCCCCTGACTGGCCCCAGCCGTTGTTATGGAAACACTACAAGTGGCTTGCACGGCATGTTAGCTACTCCCATACCAGGAAATCTAGTTCTGTGTAGCCTGCACAATAAAGCCAGTAGTGCTGATTTAACTCTGAAATGTTTAAACTTTAAATCAACACTTTGGCTGGCAGATTTATGATATCTCATGTCAAGGAACCAGGGTTGATCAATATGAAGTGGCAAAGGCTTGGTCTTATCTGTGGCACATTTTTGATTTACACACCATTATAATGTTCTTATTTTGATCATAAGACCCAATTACTGAATGTCAAGTCTCCAGGTTTACTTCAGAATATGACTTATTTACTACAACACTATGGCATATTATGAGTCCACTGGTACTATAGCGGTTCTCAAATGTTTTATTTGCAAGAACCCCCATACAAATGGAACCCATTTGGTTCCATTTGAACACTCTCAGAGTTACAGACCTGTTATGCTCATTCAGGGCTATTTCTTTATGTGTTTCCGGTAATATTATTGTAAACTCATTTTATATGTCTGTCGCAAAAATGTAATTTTGACATACATGTCAACTACAAGCCAGCATGGCGATGAACCCTGCAAGGAACAGATCTTAAAGGTCAAAGCATGCTAAATGGTCTGCACTTCTAGCACCTTTATCCAAAGCACTTGGCAGTGTGCGTTACATTCATCCATTCACACACAGACGGTGGAGGCAACCGTGGCGTGCATGGAACCAGTCTCCTCACCGGGGGAAGTTAAAGGTTAACTCAAGGACACTTTGACGTGAAGCCAAGAGTATCTGGGGTATCGAATCGATAATCTTCCGGTTCACACATGGTCGATCTACCTCCTGAGCCACTGAAGGAAACATTGTCCATGTACTGGCCTCTGACAGTGTATGAGAGTGTATTTCATGGAGCGGTTTGTACATAAAATGGGATGCCATCGATTCTCCCAGCAAACACAGCAAACAAATCAAAGCTATATGCCTAGTAGTTAACTGCACACACAGCATGAGTGTATGCACACACACAGCGCGCATGAGTGTGTGTGTGTGTGTGTGTGTGTGTGTGTGTGTGTGTGTGTGTGTGTGTGTGTGTGTGTGTATGTATGTGTGTGTGTGTGTGTGTGTGTGTGTGTGTGTGTGTGTGTGTGTGTGTGTGTGTGTGTGTGTGTGTGTGTGTGTGTGCCTATATACTGTATGTAGTAGGCCTACGTACTACCCTGTGAGTCAGCCAAACAAAGGCCAGCCTCAGAGTAAATCAAAGTAAGTAGCCGCATGGCGCCTCGGCCATCGCTATGGTAACACTTGTTAACTGTCCACAGACAAGTCGACTGACATTGTGAAGAAACAACAGGATACAAATGGCATTACACCATGCATAGAGAGAGTTTGTCTAAAGCACACACACACACGCACGCACGCACGCACGCACGCACGCACGCACACGCACACGCACACGCACACGCACACACACACACACACAAAACTGCCTTTTGCCGAGTGGTGTCCAGCTAAATGTCCTCATATTCCACATTTTTCGTATCTCGCTATCCTTCTATGGATATTTGTTCCTCCCAATGATCACAGTACAGTAAAAGTATGCACACGCACACACGCACACGCACACGCACACACACACACACACACACACACACACACACACAGAGGGATGACCTCATGTTGACAGCATAGCACCATGTGGTTTGTTGCACAGAAGTGCAGGTCATATTTGCAAAAGCACTTATTACAGTATGTTTCAGTAAAACGAGCAGAGACATACAGTATGAGTGAGCACAGTCCCCATGGTTACACCGTGGGCATGGGAAACAATGCCCAGGCACAGCCAATGCTTCCGATAAATCACCTTGTAAACGAGCTCTCTTTGTCTCCAGTGATGAATATGTTAGCCTTAGACCGCCTTTTTACATAATAACAACCTTTAAGAACTGTACGTGAGAGCACGTATATGTGGGGAGAGCCAATGGGTGTTGGCGACTCTACAGCTGAATGCACTGTAAAATCCATAGTGTTCATTTAATTCTGAGAGAGTGTACAAATGTAACCTGGTCCATGTGGTTTGCACTCTGAGTAGCAAATAGTTCAAATAACACTGAGGATTTTACTGTGTACCCAATGTTGAAAGCAGCAAACCATTTGTGTCAGAAACTCAGAAAGCAGCAAATGAGTTGTGTCATTTTCTACCTGGGATTCAAACCCCTTTCTCCCACTTGGGAGGCCAATTAAACTCCTACCGCTCTTCCAAGCGGGAATCCCTACTCGTCCAGGGGATATATCGCACTTATGTGTTCCAGGCAGTACTACGTGTCAACCAGATCAGGGTCTAAAATGTTCATTTCAATTGTAGGGAGCTCACCAGCAACCACTGTAGATGTTACATTGAACAATATAACCTTTATGTAGCATGCAGATTGGTTAAAACGTACTGGGTCTTCAACAGGGGGTCCGGGGCCCCTAGGGGGTTCTCAGAGTTACTACAGGGTGCCCGCCAAATCTTTGTGTGATGGTAACTTTTTTTAAAACCACTTGAACGCTAGCAAACATATTCCAGGGGAAACATTCACTGAAAATAGCCGATCTACAAGCTCACAATGACGCTCTTTGTGAGCTTGTAGGTCTGCTATTTTTAGTATAGAGGGGAACCAGTAAGACTCCCTAATCGGGAGATAAGCGACCGTTGGTCGCTTATCTCCACAAATATAACCGACGAATCTCACTAAGTCTGACCTCACAAGCCCCATATTTGGACACGAACAACATATAACTCCATATATAGAGACATAGCTGCTGACATCAGTATGACATCACACTGCTGACATCAGTATGACATCACACCGTACACAAATGACCCTTATGTAAGACCGGCATTATCTACCGACAGATTAGATGCAAGCAGGATCTCGACTCTGACACAACTCATCGGCTCATAAGCTGGTTCTCCCTCCATATATGGAGATAACCGACGAATCTCACTAAGTCTGACCTCACAAGCCCCATATTTGGACACGAACAACATATAACTCCATATAGAGACATAGCTGCTGACATCAGTATGACATCACACTGCTGACATCAGTATGACATCACACCGTACACAAACAAAGGTGTGACGTGTGACGTGTGACCGACGGACGGACGGACGGACGGCCGGTGGAGGTTTTGATACTAAACTGCGACCTAACGGTCGCAATAAAGTAGCCTGGCGTTGCTCATACTAATTCCTCACTGCGTGTCCACCACTACCGCCAGGGGGTGGTGTTGTGCAGTCTGGTTTATTAACCAGGCTAGGAATAAAGAGTAGTCTAAGAGCCTAGGTTTACGAAGTATTGAGGCTTTAAAGGTGATACACCATGAAATTTCACTTTTCCTATTTAAAAACCTTTTTTTGGGGTCCCACTAGCACCTTCTATCCTCACAAAGTCCCATTTCTGACCATTGTGTCTTTCTCTGGTTTTGGGAAGGCGGAGGTTAAAAGCATCCCACGGGTTCTCAAAACAGGCTGTCCAGATTTGCTGCCGTCGCTGACGTCAGCGACGGCCGTTTTTGAAGAAAAATATTTTTTTTTTTCGTTTTGTTTTGTTTTTTTTAATTTTTTTTTTTTTTTGGGGGGGGGCGCGGTTCAGGCCAAAGGTGGTACTGCAGCTGAAAAATGCTCTGAGTGCCATTCAAAAATGAGAGATGCTCTCTATTCAGGAGTGGTAATTTAGCCTCAAACCTTTTGAAAAACGTTTTTGGGACATAAACAATATGACAAATGTTGCATGGTGTATCACCTTTAAGTGAGGCATGTTATTAGAAAAGATAATGTTTAACACCCAAGGCTTACCCAACACAAGTAGCTCCACGCTGGCTTCATTTTCCCCCTCCAGGTCATCAGAGATCACCACTTTACAAATGTAGATGCCGCTGTCGCCCCACTGCAGCTCACCTATACGCAGGTCTGCTTCTGTATGGGAGGGTCAGAGAGAGGACAGGGATGAGTCGTGACAGTTAAAAAAAAAGCAGTAGGATATGCACATCCCTAGCCTCGTAAACCACCAACTTCCGGAAAACGCATTGTCATTTTTGTCTCATCTACTGGGATCATTCTGGATATCCGGAAGTTAGTGGTTTACGAGGCTAGCACATCCCCAATGTTTCTTTTGACACAGTGCTGGACGCGAAAAATATCAAATGAAGAAAAAGGAAATGTTCGCACAAGATAGGTTGCTCTCTGTCTTTTCCTTCTTTCTTTTCTTCTTGATGAAGCCCTACATGGGAGAAACCTAATGAGTGACAGACTGTTTTCTTAAAGGTGATACACCATGCATTTAAAAAGTATTTATGTCATATTGTTTATGTCCCAAAAACGTTTTTCAAAAGGTTTGAGGCTAAATTACCACTCCTGAATAGAGAGCCTCTCTCATTTTTGAATGGCTCTCAGAGCATTTTCAGCTGCAGTACCACCTTTGGCCTGAACTGCGCCAACTTTCAAAGCCATCTGAATGATACAGGTTGATGCTGAAATAGCATAGACTAGTCTATAGCAACCAAGGTTCAAACCCGGGTCACCTGCATGAGAAACCAAACATCTACCGCTCATTCAGAAAAGACATGGTAAATAATTATCCTTTTGATGTGCTTCAGGTACTACTCTGACACTAGCATTGCCCTGACTGGATTCTGTCTCCGATGAAAGGTGGTGGAGTGTATAAATACACCCATTCAAACTACAGGAAATGGTAGACTTCCTTTTCCTGTTGGCCAAGGATTGGGGAGGAGACTCAGGCATGTCCAGAATGCAGCTTAATAAATGGCCAGTGACCAGACCTCAACATAATAACTATGGTGATTGCATAAATAACTGCATAATGACTCAATTAAAATGAAATTAATGTGCAGTTCATGTATTATGCCTTTCTCTAGAATAAAGGAGAAGAAAGAATGTTCATCCTCACTTTATGATAATCTACAATAATATTGTCATCACAAGGCTTTTGTACAGATATACAACTTCACAAGGAGCCCAGAGGAACCTCAGTGTGAACTGTGAACACAGAACCTTTCAGGAAGACTGACCACACATTTGAAGGGGTGAGGAGGAATGGCGAGCTAACAAAAGGAGATAGATCGAGAGAACGGGGAAAATGAGGGGAACGCACTAAATCAAATCACATCAGAGGGAAAGGGGAAAAAAACATGTTGGCGTGTGGTCAGATCTACAGAGCAAAAAGTACAAGACTGACATTAAACTAGATCAGAGGGAAGGACAGAGAGAAAGAGAGAGGGCAGGATAAATGAAACGTTAAAGCCTTCTCTTTTGTCTGTGCCTGGCTAGTGAAGAGAAGGCTGATTCTTTACCCTGGGCCAGAGATTCATAAATCTGAGGCCCGCAAACAATGCTACTTCTTTGTCTCTCTCACACACACATGCACACACCTTAAGCCTAATTCATGCTGCCTTCAGCAATAAAGGTCAGCATCGACAATTTATCTTTTAAAAATACATAATTTGTATGTGGGGACCTTTTCGCACAAGCATTCAGTTATTTTGATTGTTCTTGGAGGACAGTGATCCTACGTTAATGGTAGAGCAGTAACATGAGCCTGAATTCAAGCCTGAAATATGCATTTGACTCATCTACTAGCACCAGCTTCTTACTCATCATGCTCAATTTATACTACTAGCCCTTACCCGTTCAAAGATATGAGCTCCAAAATGATGTGCAGTGTGTGGGTTATGGGATGTGCACTGTGCATACAGTATATGAGGGATGGAAAGTAACTTTAACTGGTGCTTGCATGATAATATGTAGGAGCATCAATGTAAGAAATACCCGTTTCGTTTAATGGCTAACCCCCCCCCCCCCGCCCGCCCGCCCGCCTGCACCCCCCCCCCCCCCCCCCCCCCCCGTGTGTGTGTGTGTGTGTGTGTGGGTTTGTGTGTGATTGTGCATGGCCTGAACAACAGCGCCCCTCCCTTAACATGTGTGGTCACAAAAGGTACTGTAGGCTAAATAGATATAGATACACCATAAAAATGCTATTATACAGCATACGATTTGTGAAAGTGACAAACGGGCTTCACAGTTATGTCAGGTGTGTTCATATGCTGATGGTGATGCGATTTCAGATCAATTGCTCCAGCCACCGAGGAGAAACGCTGTTTCATACAGACAGACACTCACTCACTCAGACAGACATTCGCAAAATTATAGTATAGATGTCGTATAACAGAGTGATGCACCAAAAATACCAGAGTATAAATCAGGCTGCAAGTATTGCTAGCACGTGTCTTTCACATTGGAATGTTATTGAAGTTACAGATTTAGGTTATACTGGCTAGCTGGGATTAATTATTTTCAAAACCCTATGCATGATGGCTACAATCTTGCTTTCTTGCATTGCAAATTATTAAACAAATAAAGAATAGTGTTTCTCCTTCTTTACATCTTGCCTATTTAATTATAATATATAATCAAATATAGTGTGATATATAGGAAAAAGATGATAAAATAAATGTTGTTTCATAAACCAACTTCATAGCACTTTCCCCTGTGCTGTGTATAAAGGGAGTCACATTGTGTGAACACCTGACCAATAAACTGATCTGATTCTTAACAGCTTGACTTTCTTGGACACTACTCACACACTCTAGTATTAGTATGGTGTGTAATGTAAAAAAAAAAAAAAGAAGACATTTTTAAGTGAAAGATTCCAGACAAATTCAAAATGGAGAGAGCCCTGCAGTAGTCTTACTGTTGATGATGGAGATATCTCGGTTCTTGTAGTACTCTGACAGTGTGACTGAAGACCCAGAGATGGATGCCACCGTGCGGACAGTCCGGCTGCTGTCGGAGCAGTCAAGGTGGAGGTTCGCTGTGGTTCCTGTGTCGTACCCTCCACCCACTCTTCCACTTCCTCCACCCACGCCCCCGCCCAGGCCTCCGCTTCCGCCCAGGCTGTCGGAGAAGCTGAAGGCGTCTCGCGTGCGGTCTCGGCAGTAGGACTTGTAGACCCACTGCACCACGGGGACCTGGGTGGACACGCTGCTGAAGTGGCACGGCAGCACCACGGACTGGAACAGCACCGCATACCTCTTCTCATCTCTCACAAACACCTGCACCCCAGAGCAGCATGGTGGCAGCATACCTGGGGAAGAGAGGATAGTGAGGCAAAGGCCTGATTTATATCCAGTCGTATGTCGTATGTGTCCCCATACAAAAACAATTTGCCAATCTGGTATAAATTAGGGAAAAAGAGGCTTGAAAAGGCTCACTGTTGTTGAGCTCAGAAGTTAGCTGATACGCCTTGGAGTAGCTAATAAGTGGTTGGGATAGAATTCAGGCAGGGCTACTCTGCCAGTACTTGTCCCACTTTATTCCCATCTTTCCAGATAAACTTTTTTCAAATCGACGGCTTCATCAGGACACATAGAGGTGCATTTTGCTAAGAGATACGTTATAGTTTAATTTATATATACTGTATATAGTATTCGTGAATTCATTTTCTCCATAGACTTTAATTAACGCTCTGACATCACGCTCTGGCTTCACTGTGATGGCACACTAACAGAATCCCTTTTCTGCCCATGTATGGAGTTCCCTGATGTCATCAATATTAAAGGGATATTCCACTTTCAAAAACACTTTTTGTCATTGTATGGTCTAATCAGGCTTGTATGAACACCCTGAACAGTTTTCAATTAGCTTGATTCAGTATTTAGATATTTGATGTAAAAGTTACCAGGCCCGACACGCCCATGCCTCTCCCCACACACACTCATTGTAACTTCAAACTCCATTTTAACCATGATAGATTCATTAAAAATACCCATTATTTTTTCTGGTGACTCATAATACCCTCCTAGTACGTGAGCAGGCCGTGTTTTTTCCATAACGTTTTTCATGTCTTTTTTATATATTTTTATTGTATTTAATTTTTTTCATTTTCACAAAGAATTATTAAAAATACATGAAAAACGTTATGGAAAAAACACGGCCTGCTCACGTATTAGGAGGGTAGTTTGAGTCACCAGAAAAAATAATGGGTATTTTTAATGAATCTATCATGGTTAAAATGGAGTTTGAAGTTACAATGAGTGTGTGTGGGGAGAGGCCCTGGGCCTGGAGGGCCAGATAACTTTTACATCAAATATCTAAATACTGAATGAAGAAAATTAAAAACTGTTCAGGGTGTTCATACAAGCCTGATTAGACCATACAATGACAAAAAGTTTTTTGAAAGTGTAATATCCCTTTAAGCCCATATCTAACAGGACTTCATATGGGAATGCCCATATGATACCATCACTAACAGAATCCATATATGGGCCAGATGGAAAAGAATTGGCGCGACCTCACCCTTTAGGGAGAGGTTGCATGTCACCCTGAGGCGTCTTACTAGTATTTTTCTGTTCGTGTGCAGGTGTAAGTGTAGTCACAAGTCAACATCTAAATAACAATGCTTCAATGCTGTCAATCTGTAATTCATGGTAATCAACTGTAGAACAGTGCAATGTTGCAAAGGAACATGCACAGACAAAATTTTGGTTGGACATTAGACTGAGGAACACTACCAGATCATCTTCCTGTTAGAACACGTGTCAGTAATAAGTAGCCATGCATAATGAGGGGGATTATATTATGCCAGACAGTACCACATACAGTAACAGTGCTGAGTCAAGGTCTGGGATGGAGAAAGGGAGTGACTCTTAAGCCTAATTAATACTGTCGTAAGACTGCTGCTTGCAGAAAATAAACAGATTTTCAAGTGAAACATGTGCCGCTCTTTTATTTTCAGCAAGCAACATGGTTGTACGATACAGTAGCTGTGTATGTGGCTTCCTTGCTAAATAAATTACAATCCTAATGATTGATTGCAAAATAAGCCAGGTGAAGTGTATGACAATATCGCTGTGTTTTAGGGGTATCCTTGACTAAAGAAATTCTTCGACTAATAGTCATAGGCATTTATTGAATAATCAATTAGTTGATTTAATAAACACATCTGTAAAATTGTGTTTGCAATCACTCAGAGATTGACATTCCAATGTTGATTTCACAATGGCAACTGGCTTTTGAAATAATTTCTAGAGTTTACAAGTGATGTGCATGGCAATAAGCTTTATATATACAGTGTATATATATATATATATATATATATATATATATATATATATATATATATATTAAATTAATATATATAATCAACAAAGTCTTCAGCAAAGACCAAACCAACAGATTAATCGCTTAATGGACTATATGAGAGGACAGCCTTACTGCATTGAAAATATTTGTGTCAGGCAAGACTGTAAAACGGTCAGGCCTAACTGACTCAAGAAGCCGACTGTGAGCTGTGTTGACCTAAGATTGTTTTGGAGCTTCTGAAGCTGCAGGGCTCTTGGTCACATGATGTCCAGGGGTTGGACTGCTGCAGTCCAGAGTAGGTAACACACACACACACACAGGAGAGGTGCCACACACACTCGCGCGCGCAATGTGTGTGTGTGTGTGTGTGTGTGTGTGTGTGTGTGTGTGTGTGTGTGTGTGTGTGTGTGTGTGTGTGTGTGTGACTTCATCCAAGCAGCAGGAGGAATGACTGAAGTGTATTTTCAAAAGTGAGCAGAGATAGAAATGTGTGTTGGGAGGGGCAGCTTCATTTAAACCAGACCAGTCTTGTTTTCTTTCAATTACTGAGAAGCTGTGCTTGATCGAGCTTCCAATCTTGTTGTCACAGAACTAATAGCTCAGCTGCTCAGCCAGTGATAGCTACTCAAAACACAGAGTAAATGAAGCCAATTATTATTATTATTATTATTATTATTTTAAGATATGGATTTTTTTATATTCATGAGCTGTATGCCTTAGAAATTCTAAATGTAAACAAAAAGGGAGACTGAGTATAATTATCTCAGACTTTTTGTCAGAAAGAGAGTTTAGATAAGACGATAAGACATAAAAGTCACAGGCAAAACAAAAATAATATTGCAGACAGTATCCTATAAATTGCCTAGGGTACACACTTATTTCAATTCTATGGGCTTAGAAGGGGGGGGGCAGACCCTAGGCCAGGGTATCCAGGCTTTATTAGTTTTTTGCCATTTCTAGAGAATTACAAATAGTTCTCAAGAACCAGGTATCATATTGGAATCTCATTTGACATCATTTAACAAAAATAAAACAATTGTAGCCTGACCTGGTTAGACCTTTCTGATCAATTTTAAGTTAAAACCACCTGGTGCTAGTTAACTAAACTCCCATATTGAATGGCAATGGCAAATACTTTTAATTTATCCTAGAAACAGTCCAAACAACAGAACTAAAGCTTAGGCTACTTCAAAAAGGTCACGTTCTTTGCTTTTAGCCTTTTAGGATCAAATAAATTAAAAAAATAAAGGGGCTATTATTAGCTAAATGTCTCGGGTTGGAAGTGATTTGCTATAATTAAGGGACCCCCAATGCTTTCCGTTATCAAAATTAATTTAATTTCACAAAAAGTTCAGATCATTGTGAATCCATAGATAGCATCATAGCTACTATACACCACAATTCTAACTAACGCAACAAGAAGAATCTGAACAACACGTTATCTAGCAAACAAACAAATAGTTTTTCATCATCACATACCTGCCAAGCAAATTACAGGAATCCACCACCTCATCGCCGAATACATTTTCAAAATTAGGCCTACACAATTCAACTTGGAGAAAGTTGCATGGTTTAGCTACATCCTCTTGCTCTTGACCAGTCTCATCCCTTGCACAACAAGTGTGGATAATTTGCAGATAACGGGACCGCACCACCACCACTACCAGAGTGGGAGGCGCTTCTATCCTCTGGTCCGTTATAAGGACAATGGCTGTTGGTGGGGGTGGTGGATGCAAACAAGTAAAAGTAACTATATAAGTACATTTACTCACGTACTGTACTTAAGTACAATTTTGAGGTATTTGTACTTGTACTTGAGTATTTCCAATTTCGAATACTTTTACTTCTACTCCATACATCTCGGATCCAAACATTGTAGCCTTCTTTTACTCCACGCTACATCTATTTTTAAAATGTAGTTGGACCTACTAGTTATTTTGTAGATTTTTATTATTATTACAAAACATATGCATACAGCTAGTTTCAATTTGTATATATTTGAAAAGGGATTCTGCCTAACGAGTGGGCCTACTTTTTCTTTTGGCACTTTAAGTAGCCTACATTTTGATGCCAATACTTTTGCACTAAATTTACTTGAGTAATTTTACTTAGTATTTCTACATTGCAGTAGGCTACTTTTACTTATTGTAAAGAATGTGAGATTGTGAGTAGGCCTACTACCACTGGCTGCGAATGAACAGGGTGGGGGTGTTCATACCTCCATGTTAATCCATGTGTGCTTAATCCCTGGAACATGATTAGGCTGCTACACTACTTTATTTCCTTTTTTAAACAGTTCTGATGCAGGACTGACTGATGGACTCTGGAGCAGGCTAAACTAAAACGTGAATGCCTTTGTCTTGACACCTGCAGCGAAATATTAACCGTTTTGAGGCAGACGACTTAGTAGGCTAATAGGGAGACCGGTCGTTTTCATTTGCTTATTTCTCCAAGTAGGCCTACTCGTATTATTAATTAATTCTTTCTCTATTGAAATGATCACAGGAATAGAAAAGCACGGCAGAGGTTGAATCCAAGCCATCTTTTGAATCATGGCGCCATCTAGTGTTCCAACTTCCAAGCCATCTTTGTTCTGTGCCATCCATCTCTATCTGTGCATAGACCGTGAATAAGCTAGTGCATGTTATGTTTGGATGTTCCCCATTCTGAAGAAATGTATCAAACTTTTAATAGAACTTGTTTTGCAAACAACTTTATTAGACATATTCCAATCAGAGACTGGCAGTATTTCATTTTCATGTATTTCAAATGTAGCCCATTTCAAATTATTTTGCATAATTTGTAGTAGTAATATAGCCTAATTGACCAGGCACATCTTTTGGCACTAATATATAAACATACATGTTTTGTATCTGTTCCCAATAAAATAAAAGTTCAACACATTATCAAAAAAATAAAATAAAAATAAATCTATTTACATGTTAAAAATTGTACCATTTCATTCCAAGAAAATTAAACATGTAAAATATAATTCACATCAAGAATTATTCACAACATTAAATTCTGAATAGTTGCGAGAACAAACAACAATATTTCATAATGTTAAAAACATGACGTAGCGGCCCATTTGTAATGATATTATCAACTGGCCTGAGGTCTAGCGGAGGAAGATTGAATTCATGCAAATCACAGGGGGAAGAGAAATAAAGAAAAAAGCCTAACAAGCATTTTGGAAACAATGGACAAATACAGCTTCCATTTCAACACCACAATGCATTTAAAAAAACATTCAAGCATACTGCATTAAAAACATGTACAGTAATATTTATGGAGGCTTGTTTTTACAGATGGGCTAAATTGGCCTCCAATGTGACGCACGTGCGCGACACACACAGTAAAGCCCTTAGATTGAAAGCCATGTTTCTCACAGTAAAGCCTTAAGGGAGAAATAGACAAATACAGACAAATCTATTCGTTTTGCTTCTGCAAGGCTGTGTTCTGTAGTAGCCTTTACGTCCTCACATCAACGTGTCTAATTGACCAAGGAAGAGGTTTGATTAGCTGCGTTTAGGATCTTAGTCATCGTACTCCACCTTGGATGGCTTGGAAGGCACCTTGGGGGGTCTGCGATCCTCCTCATCATATGGCTCATCGTAGCGATCATCTTTGTAGGAGCGGTCTCTGCGGTCATCATCATAGCGGCGGTCATCGTCATAGCGGCGGTCATCGTCATAGCGGCGATCGTCGTCGTAGCGGCGGTCATCGCGGCGGTCATCGCGGTCGCTATACTTATCACGTCGGTCGGAGTAGTCGCTGCGGCGGTCGTCATAGTCGCTGCGGCGGTCGTCATAGTCGCTGCGGCGGTCGGATTCCTGCTCGTTTCGCTCTTCATGTCGGTTGGTGGCGTTCCTCACACTGGACTCCTCTTCACTCCGAACACTCTCATGCCGTCTCTCTCCATTCTCAGGCTGCTCTTTGTCAGTGAACTCGCCTTCTTCACGAACCCTGGAGAAAGAGCACAGACCAGTCAGGCATGTGGTAGTTGTGTTTGTGTGTGTATTTGTGCATCAGCCCCGCCTGAAGACCGGAAGCCTAATATCTAATAAATATTTGAACCCAAGTGGTTACATAAAGTGTGTACATGTTTTGTTAGCATACCCCATGGCATATTCCTCATCTTTGTTCTTCTTGCGGCAACAGCAGCAGTAGATGATGATAATGAGTACAATTAAAGCTGCCACGGCCCCACCGATGATCCCTGCAGTAGAGCCAATGTTCATGGATGCTAAAGGAATGAAGCCCAGTGGACAAAGAAGAAAGTAGAGTAGAGCAAAGCAGAGGGGACAGGAGAAGATTTGACAAGAAGGTACGAGAGAAGAGAAGACGGATTATAACAAATGTATTTTCAATTCTTATGATCATGATAAATTAGTGAATTGTTCAACGAGAAACCAGCATGTACTGTAGAAGGCTTATTTTAGATGAAAGCTATAGCTATCACAGAACAGAAAAGTTAAGTGTAAGTTATAAGACCGGTTTTCTGCTTGCAGGTCCAAAAAAACATTTAGGTCAGAAACTTGAAACCAAAAATAAAAACTCAAGGATAGAGGTTTTAGATGAGGTGGAGTTGCACTCACGAGGCATCACAGCAACGGTGACGTTGCAGGTAGCAGAGCGGATCTTGTTGCTAGAGGTACAGATGTAGAATCCTGAGGTTTCCTTGGTTAAATTATAAAGAGACAAGATGCCTCCCTCTGCAAAAGAAAGACGATTAGTTAGCGCCCGAATGGTATATTTCATGGTATATTCCTTTACTACACAGTAGGCACATACACACAAGGTTTGTACTTACTGTCGGTGGTCCTTGGGTCTGGAACACGAGGTATATTCCTGACATCCCGAGCTTCCCACTTATATGATGGTTTTGGGGAGCCTTCTTCAGACACACAAGTCAGGTTGACGTTCTGGCCATACTCTGCTTTACCCTCAATTTTACAGATGGGTTTTGATGGAGCCACTGTCAAAATAAAAATCACACCCAGTGTGAAGTGAATGGTGCCTTTATATACACATGCCCAAAACGTCCCGTGAAGCTTGGCCAATGTCAAGCTGTACGGGACATACGGACATACAGCCCGATGTAGGAGCGGTTAGCAACGCTCAAAAATAACCATTACATGTGATTAATATGTCTCCACTCGCGTTCCCTTGGTTTGAGCGGAGCGGGATGAATGAATGAACTGGGATTTGCTGGTTGCACACTGCTGCTTTTTGTCGTTGCGTTTTGGAAACCGAAATTCGCAAAAAAAAACATGAGTGACATAATGTGAGGTTGATTTCTTTATTTATGTGCTCCGAAATTCGCTCCTATATTCGGCCGAAAAAACACAGCAGTGTGCAACAACCTTTAATTATACTGATAAATGTAAAGAATATATATTTGATCATCTCCAATCTAATCCCATCTACATGCAATCATTCAGAATGAATTGACTGCAACACAATTAGGAATGGATTCAAATACAGTACATTACGGGCCCTTACCCAGTACTATCAACCGTGTGTTGGCAGCTGGCTTGCCCTCATCGTCCCCAGGGATCTGGACTCGACACTCAAACAACCTGTTCTCTGCCAAGGTGATGGAATTCAGCTTCAGGTTGATCTTCCCTGTTGCAATGTCAAGGTCCAAAGCAGCACGACCTTCATACTTCTGTTTGATGTCAAGAACGTTGCCGACGGTAAAGTAGGTGAGGACCAATGACTGTTGAATAGCAAGAAGAGCAGAACATTAAATAATGAACACTATAACATTTTCTATTTAAATGTGGCGTTAATGATTTTAAAGCTGATAAATGAAATTGGCCACCCGGGGCGCCTGCTGGCCTAGTGGTGAAGGCGCATACCACATACTAGGGAACTAGGCTATGATGCCTGCTGGCGTCGCCGATCCGGACGACCTTTGCCACATGTCATTCCCCATCTCTCCCCATTTCCTGTCAGTCTACTGTCCTATCAAATAAAGGCATAAAAAGCCCAAAAAACAAATCTTAAAAAGTTACTGAACAAACTATGTATAGCAATGATTACATTTGAATCAAAAACGTTTTCACCAACAAAAAACAAAAAAACTACACCATCTTTAATTCCAGTGATACTGATCAATTCAAGTCTTGCATAATCATGTGTCTGTACAGTAAGCCATGTGGCCCATGCCCATCTCCTGTTTCTGTAGTGTGAGGTGGCTTGATGTACAAGTTCACCCCCTGGACATGACGCCAGTAGAAGGATTTATCCCCAATCCAACCCTTGATGTTAAGTACCAAGCAGGTTGGGCATGATATACAAGTTCACTCCCAGGACGTGATGCTAGTATGTCACAGGGATTTGCCCCTAATCCCACCCTTGATGCTGAGTGATGGAGGCATTGGTCCCATTTTTATAGTCTTTACCCAACCTCCCTATCTCAGGGACAGGGTGGACACTCCCAATACCACTGAGCCAATATAAATACTACCAGTAAGACTCCCTAATCGGGAGATAAGCGACCGTCAGGTCGCAGCGTGATTTTAGGCCAAAATCTGTAGAAGTGTGGAAAAATGTGTATGTAAAAATCGGCCTGATGGTGGCTCTATATGGGACAGATGCATGTTGATGAGATGAGGGTAGCCATACTGTGTACCGATTTGCGTGATTTGAGGGCAAAATCTGTAGGAGCAGTGTCCAAAAATCTGCCTGATGGTGGCGCTATATGGGACAGATCCATTTTGATGACATGAGTGTAGACATGCTGTGTAGCGATTTGCGTGATTTTAGGGCAAAATCTGTAGGAGCAGTGTCCAAAAATGTGTTTTAAAAAATCGACCTGAAGGTGGCGCTAAATGGGACAGATCCATGTTGATGACATCAGTGTAGAGCAAGTGTGTACCGATTTGCGTGATTTTAGGGCAAAATTTGTAGGAGCAGTGTCCAAAAATGTGTTTTAAAAAATCGGCCTGAAGGTGGCGCTAAATGGGACATATCCATGTTGATGAGATGAGTGTAGACATACTGTGTACCGATTTGCGTGATTTTAGGGCAAAAATTGTAGGAGCAGTGTCCAAAAATGTTTTTTTCAAGAATCGGCCTCATGGTGGCGCTAGAAGAGGGCCATGTGAGAATTGATGGGTGGAGCTTGTGGTTTGGCAGGCAAGGAGTATGTGTGCAAAATTTGGCCTGGATGGGGGCAACGGTTGCAGAGATATGAGCAGGGCAAAAGTGTGACGTGTGACTGACTGACTGACTGACTGACGGACGGACAGCCGGTGGAGGTTTTGATAGTAAATGCAACCTGACGGTCTTAACAATATACAAAACCCAACTTTTTAATCCTGTGAATGCTTTCTTTATAATTGGCTAATTTATGAATTTATAAGAATAGGTTGCATATTATGAAACATCAAAAAGGGTACATTGGTTAAACTTTCAGCGTAAATGCTCACTGTGGTTCACAAATACAAGGTAATTTGAACAGGAGATGGAGCGACGTGCAACCACAGTGCAGGAAACATTATCTGGGTCGCGGCTCCTAACTGAAGGATGGCAGGAGGTTAGATGCTTGCATTCTGCACGTAACTATAGAGCCTACTTGTACACTACAGTCATCTCACTAGAAACACATATGGAAACTTACTGAGAAACACCGCCTGAACCATGCTGCACCAGACAGTAGATGTCTCATACAGCGGCCACAGAGATCACAGGAGGTCACAGGAATAAAACAAGGTTTAGAATGAACTGTCTGAGTGAGAATGCATTGTGTCTGATCACAACAGTTGCCCTCTCTTGTCCTAGAATAGGACAACACTACCAGTAAGACTCCCTAATCGGGAGATAAGCAACCGTCAGGTCGCAGCGTGATTTTAGGCCAAAATGTGTAGAAGTGTGGAAAAATGTGTATATAAAAATCGGCCTGATGGTGGCTCTATATGGGACAGATGCATGTTGATGAGATGAGTGTAGCCATACTGTGTACCGATTTGCATGATTTGAAGGCAAAATCTGTAGGAGCAGTGTCCAAAAATCTGCCTGATGGTGGCGCTATATGGGACAGATCCATTTTGCATAAGTGTAGACATGCTGTGTAGCGATTTGCGTGATTTTAGGGCAAAATCTGTAGGAGCAGTGTCCAAAAATGTGTTTTAAAAAATCGACCTGAAGGTGGCGCTAAATGGGACAGATCCATGTTGATGACATCAGTGTAGAGCAAGTGTGTACCGATTTGCGTGATTTTAGGGCAAAATTTGTAGGAGCAGTGTCCAAAAATGTGTTTTAAAAAATCGGCCTGAAGGTGGCGCTAAATGGGACATATCCATGTTGATGAGATGAGTGTAGACATACTGTGTACCGATTTGCGTGATTTTAGGGCAAAAATTGTAGGAGCAGTGTCCAAAAATGTTTTTTTTTCAAGAATCGGCCTCATGGTGGCGCTAGAAGAGGGCCATGTGAGAATTGATGGGTGGAGCTTGTGGTTTGGCAGGCAAGGAGTATGTGTGCAAAATTTGGCCTGGATGGGGGCAACGGTTGCAGAGATATGAGCAGGGCAAAAGTGTGACGTGTGACGTGTGACGGAGGGACAGACGGACAGACAGCCGGTGGAGGTTTTGGTAGTAAGTGCGACCTGACGGTCGCAATAAACACACACACATACACCCACACACACAGAGAGAGAGAGAGAGAGTTCAGACCTCAGAACCAGGTTTGTCTCCCTCCGCTGTCCAAGTGACAACAACCAGTTTGTTGGGGGTGGTCTTGGGCACGAAGCTGCAGGGCAGGGTGATGTTGTCTCCTCTGGCAAACTCGTACTCTTTTTGAGGAATTGTCACCTGGATAGCCCCAGCCAGTGACACCCCTGTACACAGAAATGGAAACAGAGGTAAACATAACATTTACAGATGACATGATAGGCTATATAACACAATGTGCTTGATTTCCCCCACATAAAGGCTATTCCCATTGATTGATTGAATACTTTATTAGAAGTTTGCGTAGGAAAGGGTACAGGACAGTGCAGTTCACTGATACAAGGTCAACTAAAAGGATAAAGGCCACAAGAAATATTTTTGGGCTATTTAAAATTGGATCCCTTTATTGGTACTCAATTCATACCCAGAAGTCTGCCATCTATTTCTAAGCCATTTTATCATAGGCTTAATAGGCCTATTGATGGGGGTTGTTTGTTTACTGCAAACAAATTATCGTAATATAAACAACGCCCTTTCAACAAATTATATCTAGGCTATACACGTCGCGCGTAATTCTACCTGCTAGACTACGCCACCCTCAGTTTCAGTAGAGTTAAGGTAAAAGGAACTCAATAAACAGGCCTACAGGCCTAGGGCTTGGCCTAAAGGAGAAGCCCCCCTCCCCCCAGACCAGTTTGTCAAATAAGTGACCTACAGACCCACAGAAAGAATGTAGGCAAAATAGTAGCGAGCAATTAGGCCTATAGACTGGTATGTATTACTGTTGCAATGCAATCACCTCAATAGGTAGGCCTAACGGCTGTAAACTGTCGCTGACTGCAGACTGACTGAGGTTCCATGGCAGTGCCACTTTTCTACACTGAATCTACCAAATACGTTCTGTTCTAAAAGCACCAACAATTACAAATAATACATAATTATTATTCTTATTTAATATTATTTAAGTTTGGTGGTCGGGTGTGGGTCGCACACACAGCGCGCGCACACACATGCTGCGTATGAGACCAGAACATAGGCCTATAGCCTCAACATTTCTAGGCTAGAACATTATTTAAAAGAAAATTCGGGGGAACTTACCAAGGCAACACAGAGTCAGTGTAGAAAACATCCTCTCCATTATGGCCAGTTGATATCGGGTCAACCAGACCAAATCGACCCAGCCAGCTACCAAGCAGAGGTCTATTCTGCACTGCACGAAGCGGACACGCCCGGCGCGCATTAACGCATTATTTGCATCGATACCTGGTGCGCCCACAGGTGCTGGGTGTGACCCAACGAGTGACAACAACATCCGCCAATGACAGCGTCTGCTGCTTCTTTTTTCTAGGCAACATTCTTAAAACAGCCCTTGTCATGTTACAGCTTGCTGCAGTCACCAGAATCAACATCACTACACCACTCCCATCTTTCACCAACTTGTTTTTTGGTCGATTTTTTTTTCTTTTCTTTTTTTTCTCCATTTAAAAAAAACATAATTTGGTCGATTTCCTTTCTTCTCCCCCCCCCCTTTTTCATGCTTATGTCAAGTGTCAACAAAACTGCTAAATCTCATCATCAATGCAATGTGTATGAATGCAACAAAAGATAGGCTACATCAGATATAGACCGTAGTCTAGTGTGGTTCTCAAACTCTACATTTCTTGGAGCCTCTTGATCTGACAGTAGGCCTAGGTAAATATTGTATAGGCCTACTGTCAGAGTTACAGACTTGTAAGGGTCCATTTAGATTCTAAATGGACCCTTAGAAGTCTGTAACTAAATTTAATTTTAGAACCACTTCAATAAGGAACCCTGAGAATCCATGGACCCCACTTTGGGAACGAACCAGTTGGTCTACGCATCATAAGAAAGAACAAAACAAAATATAGTCTAAACTGAATCAACATGCAGTTGAGCCTTTGCTAATCAAACAATTAACTTGTTTAATGAGAATGTAATTACATAGTAGACAGAACCAGTTCAAAGGAAACCCTGCTGTATGTCTTTGGAAATAAGAGAAGCATATCTGTCCAGTTTAACTGGTTTGACAAGGAATTTCCACACAACCCCCACCGCACGCGCGCGTAGGCCATTCACACAGAGAACAGGTAGCCACATGTCTGGTGAGAGAATGAGGGGGAAAAAAACTGTTTAAATGTTGTTACTACTAGCCTATATCTTTGGCAAACTCTGTTCCTTTCAACTGACTAGCCTACATGTAAGCACATTCCTGCAGAGGTTTTTGATTTGATAACAAATCTATCTACATATAGTCAGGGAATTTTAATAAAACCCTGGGAATAAATTCCTTACCAAACAATTTCTTCACCAATGTGTTCATAAAGGTGTCTAGTAACATATCTAACAAAGATTGAAATTCAACATCCCTAGCAAAATATTTGACAGCTAGGGTAATTCTGGGTCTCATTCACTTACTAGGCTATACACTGTAGTATAAGGGAAAAAAATCACTCCCAAAAATATGCTTTAAGTTGCATGTTAGGTGTCTAACTAGATGTTTTTAATTATTCTGAATCCATTGCAAGCATTTGTTTTGCACAAAAAAACATTCATTGGGCCAAAATCAGACGCAAAATAATTATGGTTTAGTGATGAGTCATCACTTTTCACAAGGTGTATGGGGTCAATTTCTGGCCCAAGGAATGTTTTTCGTGCAAAACAAATGCTTGCAATGGATTCAGAATAATTAAAAACACCTAGTTAGACCCCTCAAATCCCACTTAAAGTATATTTTTGGGGAGTGATGTTTTCCCTTATAGTACAGTGTAGCCTATAGTAAGTTAATGAGACCCAGAATTAGCTGTCAAATATTTTGCTAGGGATGTTGAATTTCAATCTTTGTATGTTACTAGACACCTTTACAAATACAATGGTGAAGACATTGTTTGGTAAGGAATTTATTCCCAGATTTGACAGATAATCTGCTAATTTTCCCTTACTACATAGGCGATAGGCCTGTCTTAGTTTATTTTATTGTTCATTTTCTCACTTTTATTGCTTCTCTGAGTGACTCTCTTCCACTGTTATTCTGTAGCGTAGCGCCCTCTAGTGGATGCTTCCGGGAACTGTTGGTTGACTACTTTACACTGTATACAAATGGACTGTTGCTTGATTTTTGCAAACAAGATGAATGTTGTTCTGTTCTGGGGCTGGGCTGTCTGTAGGCCTACTCTGTAGCACAAAATCACTAACCCTAACCTCAAACTAACCTAATGGCTGGAATTATAATGTCGGGTGGACCTATCTTGCTTAGGTTCCTTCAGAATTTTTGAATACTCTACTATAGGCTACAGAAATGTAAACAGCACAATGTACATTAAAGGCTGCTAGGCAGGTGTTGGTTTCACCTTTATCTCACCAGCCTCCAAGCATGTTTGGCCAACCTGTCCAACTACCTTAGATGAAAAAACGGTCTTTAAAGACCAGATATGGAATGCCCTCAACAAGGTCAAGCGGGCAGAGCAATGCTCTGAGAGCATTGTTTTTTTTACTGGAACCACTGGCTGAGCACTTACTTGTTGAGATAAGTGGCTGTCCGGCAGACAAGACTGATTTTTGCTTATCCCATGCCCATGCAGGGTTGCTTAGTAAGACTGAACTAGGTCCAGTAGTAACCTGGACACCCAGCTTTTTGTTAAAAGCCCTGATCTGTTTTTTGACAAATAGACTACTGTCTGGAAGGTCCTCTGCCTCTGTCTTCAGGCAGCCAGCCAGCTTATTCTCAGCTTCTTCTGGGAGTGTACCGTTTCAATTCCTCCCAGACATAATGGTCAGTACCAGCAACCTGGCCACTCACCCTTCTTTGCAGCGTGGCCCAGGGAAGATTCCACGCCTGAGAGGAAGTGCACACTCATTTTGACTCCTCGAGGGCCTTTTTGTATTCCTCCAGTGCTCCCCTCATCCTCTCCTCACTGATTGTATTTTGTGTACTAGCTAGGATTTGTCAGCCATAAATAATGGTTGTATTGGTCACTCTAGCAGCACAAATAGCATTCCTAAGATCCCACATGGCAGAGATTTGGCAAATATGGCAGCTGTGTTGCTCATCCCATAATAAAGGTTATTGCCCAAAAGCATCAGAGACATAAACTACCCAGTCTACCCAACACACATTTGTTGACTCCAGTCAGTGGGAAGTTTTCACTGTCAGTGCAGCAGATGACATGGCACCCCAAACTCATCATGATTTTGGGTGCCATGTCACCTGCTGGTGTTGCTCCACTGATGTGTTTTATCAAGTCACAGCCATCTATCAGGGTATTTTAGAGCACTTTGTGCTTCCGTATGTTGACAAGCTTTATGGAGATTCTGATTTCCTTTTCCAGCAGGACGTGGCACCTGCCCACAGTTCCAAACCTATTATAAATTGGTGTACTGACCATGTTATTACTGACCTGACCTGAACCCCACATCTATGTTGTATTGTTCTAGAGGAAAGTGAGAGACACCAGACTCAGATTTGCAGATCAGAATTGAAATAACAAACGAAGACTGTGACGATTACATCTATGGCTAAACACACAAACACAGTAGAATCATCATTTTACAAGTTTTTAAATTTTGTTATCAGTGTTGAGAATATTTTAATATGATGATGATGTTGACAGATATCGTGCACATTAATTATGCATGTGCTTGTTTCTGTCAGAGACCTGAAGCCCACCAATGTGCTACTGGAGGAGTAGTGGAAGAAATATGTAACAAAAATAGGCTAATGTGTTCACTTCCAGCAGAAAGCGTGAAAATTTGCACCTAGGGGTATTTTTGTGCGCCGAATTCAAAAATTGACGGCCCCAAGCACTTTTCCCATGGGATCTGGTGGCTCTAATTCACTTACCATACTAGGGAAAAAAGACCCCCCAAAAAATCTTCTTTATGTGAGGGGTCTATCTAGGGGGTTTTCATGATTCTGAATCCATTGCAAGCATTTGTTTTGCACGAAAAACATTCCTTGGGCAAGAAATGGACCCTACACAACTGTGAAAAGTGATGACTCATCACTAAATCATAGTTTTGTGGGGTCCATTTCTTGCCCAAGGAATGTTTTTGTGCAAAACAAATGCTTGGAATGGATTCAGAATCATGAAAACCCCCTAGATAGACCCCTCACATGCTACTTAAAGAAGATTTTTGGGGGGTCTTTTTTTCCTAACCCTAACCCTATGGTAAGTGAATTTGAGAAAAGTGCTTGGGACGGTCAATTTTTGAATTCAGCGCACAAAAATACCCCTAGGTGCAAATTTTCACGCTTTCTGCCGGAAGTGAACACCTTTTTCACATATTTCTCCCACTAGAGGGTGTCTGTCTCTCCTGATGGACTTGGGTTCTATGAACAAAGCCAGAATTGAGGTGAGACCTTGGGTCCCATAGAGCAGTGTTTCTCAAACTTTGACTAGGAATGGGACCATATGTATGAATGTACATGTCACGATTATTGTGGCAAAAATAATTGTGATTAATGATTTTATCGCGAAAAAAATATGCTTAAAACTTAAAATGCCATTTTTTTTAACCATACAAACCCCCTGCATCCCTATATTTTAGGGGGAATGCAAGCGTTTGGTGGATCAACCAGGCTAACATCTCTATAGTCGTGGACTCGTGACATATCTGTTGGATTTTTCATATTCCATCCTGATTGTCTGAATTGGCTTCCAAAGTTTGCAGGAGTGGCCCGTTTTGTATAAAAAGCCTCAGATCATGAATGCAGTGTCCGGTTGTTGTGAAACTTTGTACATACCCAGGAAGAAATGCCGCCCTACAATTTTATTATCAGCCTCATGGTGGCGCTATAACAGGCAGATTAAAGGACAACTTTGTTTTTTTTACAACAAGGGTTCATATTTTAGATTGTAATTAAAGAATATAAAAGATGAGTGTTAAAATTATTTAATATTTCTATTGGTTTTTTTTTGGCCATTTGTACGCATGCCCCCGTGCGTACACATGCACCACATTTTAGCACGGTATTACGTGATAAAAAAATAGAACGAAGCAAATGAAAACATTTTAACACTCACCTTTTCTTTTTCCTAAAAAAAATATGAACCCTTGTTGTAAAAAAACAAAGTTGTCCTTTAAAGGCCTAGTGAATGAAAAATATGTTCACACTTAGAGATTATCTGTGGCAATTATATGGGCATTCCTAACATTAGATGCAATTTTTTTTAAATAAACCATTTTTTGGTATTTTTATATCAAAGGTCCATAAAAGGCTAAAGGGCTCTTCAGATGAGCAGCGGTTAAAATTTCCAAGCTGGAAAGAAAGCTTGGAAATTTGTAAAGCTGGTTAGCCTGGTTTGCATAGAGAATACTTTGAATTACCAAGCAAACCATTAGCTTGGCTTCTCTCAGTGTGAATGCAGCATTAGACACAAACACACTCTCTCAGTGAGTGTACAATGTACTTAGTTACTTTACAACACTGCATCTCAGTTGAGTTCCATCTCCATTACTCTCCTTCTTGGTCAAATATATGATGTTTACTACATCATCATTTTACACGATGTGATCAGTATAATAATTCAAATAAAGAACAACCATTGATTAAATGGAAGGTGTGTCCAAACGTTTGACTGGTACAGTACCAGAACAGACTAGTATGGCCTCTACAAACAGTAGCATATCTAAATATACTGCAATGGTCAAGGAGTACAGTACTTCCAAAATACAACTTGCAAACTGCAATCCCTGTTCACGCCGCTGCAAGGCGCTCTACGGACACTAGTTCCCAATCAACCGTCGTTTGATTACTTGAGGAGAAGAAGAAGATGAGAAAGGAATTAAGGAAACATAACAACCGGCTGTCTTCTTACAACAACAACACTGTCTGAGGTAACCTATTTAACATTCTATTTTATGTTTCAATTAACTCAGTGAACTGTATACTATGTCTAGTTCAGGATGAATGCTGGCATTAAGTTACCAACAGCGCACGAAATACCGCGGTAAAACTGTAGCTCCTCTAGCCAGCTAATTCATATGCATTACAACAAGCTGCTCCACTTAATTGTGTTTGGAATTTTGATAAACCTCAAACTATTATTTGGAGCGGGTGCAGTACAGTGTCACATCATGACGTCTTCGGTCAACTTCATCTGGTTGCTTTTTAATCTAGTTCACCACCACGTTCCTCTGTGCATCATGGGGTCTGTATTAGACCGTCGTTGATAATCTGACGTACGACCGTCATGGGTCAGGATCTACCTGCGTTGGTGGAGGCGAATTCAAAAGCTCATACAAACTACACAAACATTCAAATGTCACAAACAAACTACTTTATAAAGCAACCAGTTATAAAGCTTGGCCAACAACATTGTATAATTACTGGCCGGCAGTGTGTTCTTTAATAAGAAGCCTTTTTATCCGATCGTTTTATGTTTTCCCATGCATTTCCTGGCGTTCCACATGCGCACCAACGCCATCTATTGAACACTGATATGTGGGCGTGGCCTTGCAAAAATGGGTCCGGAAATACATTGGAAAACAGAAAAATATCAGATAAAAAGGCTTCTTATTAAAGAACACAATGCCGGCCAGTAGTTATACAATGCCGGCCAAGATTCAGAACGGGTTGTGACTTTATAAAGCACTTTATTTGTGAAATTTGACTGTTGGTGTAGTTTCTATGGGCAAATCAATTCGCCTCCACCAACGCAGCTGAATCCTGACCCATGACGGTCGTACGTCAGATTATCAACGACCGTCATGTTTCAGGGCTAGGGTCTGTATGTGTATGTGTCTCTCAGCTCTGGAATTTACCAGTTAAATTGAATTCAACATTTGTCTTTCAGTCCTTGGGTATCATTGGTGCCAAGCAATGTACCAGAAATGATGGGTCAGGCCCTGTGTTTATGCTCTCGTGGGTCCATTACCATTGACAACAAGAGATATTTTTTCATCCAGAAACTAGACGAAGGGTAAGACAATGCATGTGATCATCAGTGTACATTACTTCATGATTAATCCTACCCTCATTTTCACTCTCCTTGCTCTCCCCTCTTTTAGGGCTGCAACTATCGATTATTTCAATTTATCCCATTACATGAAAGGGTGTTATGATGCCTCTGACACTAAGGTCTCAGAGACACTTGCCCGAAAAGTAAATCGTCCATTATAAAATGATAGGTAAAAATGTAATTACCGTTCAATTTATTGAGGCTGGGCGATATAAAAATGTCATACCTAAATGTTTATGCCAAATGAAAAGTTCACACTAGTCATTTTATATTTTTAAGTGTAGTAACAGTGAAAACAACGCATTATAGGTAAACAGTGCTTTTATTTTACATTCCACAGACCAGAAGACCGTTCAGGTGTTTAGACAGATATCTTGTGTTGTGTTTATAGACGGCTGCGTCCCTCTCAAACGAGCACTTGCACAGTCGGGCAACCTGAAAGCAAACTCCATCTGCCCGAAAGTTTTATTTACCTGCCAGGGGCAGTTGGTCAACCCTTAGTGTCAACGCCTGCTTAAACCCTATTCTATTATTGGCTTCACAATGGTGTCGTGCACAAAATATTGAAAATAGTTGACTTGTAGATCGCCAATTTTGTCCTTTTTGAAATTATATTAATTTATTTCTATGACCTATTCTATTATTGATCCATACATGCCCAAAATGGGGATCGATTATTAATCTGCTTCTGCTCTGTATCCCTCCCTGCATCAGTGGGTTCAGCTATGTGGACCTGGTGGAAGGCGTTCAGGATGGTCGCTTCTATGCTCTGAAGAGGATCCTGTGTCATGACCGCGAGGGTCGTCAGGAGGCGCAGACCGAGGTGGAGATGCATCAGATGTTCAACCACCCCAACATCCTGGGCTTGACGGCACACACCTTCGTAGACCGCGGAGGGAAGAGTGAAGCCTGGTTGCTTCTACCCTACATTAGGGTGAGTTGAGACTGACTAATGTACTTTTGTAAAGACATTGTCTTCTTGAGGGATTCTGAAGTGTGTGTCTTTGTATGTATGTAGAAGGGCAGCCTATGGTCCGTGTTGGAGAAACTAAGAGACAAGGGGACCTTGATGGCTGAAAGACGGATCTTGCACATCTTGCATGGTATTTGCTCTGGCCTCAAGGCTATTCATGACAGAGGATATGCACACAGGTATGTCACACTACATGCATGCATGCATGGCATGCTAATAGAAAAGAGTACATTTAGCATTGGCTACAAACTTCACTTGTTTTTTTACGTGCACAGATCAGACTTGAAATACCGGTAAGAAAACTTAAGACTGTGAAAATTACATCTGTGGCATCAAGTTCTTAATTTTGTGTTGAGTAAAATATGATTCAATACAATGGATTTTTACTAGGTATGTTGACAGATATCGTGCACATAAATGATTGATGTGCTTGTTTCTGTCAGAGACCTGAAGCCCACCAATGTGCTCCTGGAGGAGGGTGACAGACCTCTCCTGATGGACTTGGGTTCTATGAACAAAGCCAGAATTGAGGTGAGACGTTGGGTCCCATAGAGCAGTGGTTCTCAAACTTGAATTTGTAGGAGTAATGTAAAATAAAATTGGTCCGACCCACAGTTTGAGAACCACTGCCAAAGAGTAAAGCCTGATTCATAATTCGTGGCACAACGGTGTCGCGCACAGACAATGCCTGACCTACAAGATCACAATGTGTCGCTGATGTGACAATGTTGTCAGCTTGTAGGTTGGCTATTCTTGTCCGTTATCGGCACACAACACCGCTTAAATTGACTTAACTGTCTTGATGAACAGCTTGACAGCAAACATGAATTAGCTAAACCGTTTGCAAAATATAGAAAAAAGGAGAAGCACATGGGCTTACTTCAGGCACACTGGTACTAAGCCAAGCTGCCAAGGATGTGGTTAACCACATTATAGGCCACAAGTTATTATGTGGATATGTCCAAAAATAGCAGATCTACAAGCTTGTAGATAAGATATGTTCGTCACGCAACACGATGATGAATTATAAAATAGGGTTGGGGCTTAAGTGATTTAAATTCCTTTATTCGTTTGGGGGCATATCACAATAAAAATATCCATAAAAGAGAAATGGTTTCGACCCGCATGCGACTTTGTGAGCACCTTGCATTCACCAGTTTATTACTTTACAACTGTGAACACATCATTTATTTTCTTTAACCTGTGTGTTCATTTAGTGTTAACTCTGACCTGTTAGGGTTAAATTAACATGCATGATAATGTGTCATAAATGTAGGTGAGAGGAACCAGAGAGGCCATGACCATTCAGGACTGGGCAGCCCAGCGATGTACGATTTCCTACAGGGCTCCTGAGCTCTTCAATGTGGAGAGCCACTGCATTATTGATGAGCGCACTGATATCTGGGTACAGTGTTTAATTTCACAGTAGTTTTGTTATGTAACGTGACACCAGTGCTTTCAATATCAGAATCATTCAACATTATAACACTTGATGCTTCAGACCTGTTGGTGACTGTTTTTCTGTTCTTTTATTTTCTCTTCTTTCCGGCTCCATTTTCTCCCCATTCCCATGCCTCCTTCAGTCACTGGGCTGTGTACTGTATTGTATGATGATCCTAGAGGGGCCGTATGACCTGGTGTTTCAGAAAGGGGACAGCGTTGCCTTGGCTGTTCAGAATCCTGTAGTTATTCCTCAAGCTTGCAGGTAAGAGTAACCGCTAAGAGTACCGCTCTTTTCTTTTTCCATATCAAGAGACACAACCTTGAGGTAAGCGATGTCACTCAAGAGGGTATTCTTAATTGTTATTATTGCTACAACAATGATGCAGTTAACACCGCTTGTTCCATTAGTGTCATAGAAGTGGCAAAAACACTCTTGAGTGTAATATCGCGATCATACAACGGTTAGCAACTAAAAGGTTTCCTGTCTTTTTTATTGTTATTCAAGAAAATCCAAATATAAATATAAGCTGAACTAACAGGGCAACATAATGTAACTTTAACTAGACTCATTACTATGGAAATCTGTTGATATCAATGGAAAAGTGATATTTACAGTAATTATGCCTATTTCATTTGAACATCACTGAGGTATTCTTTATCATGATTTTAGCACAGGTGGAGAGCCTATTTCGACAAATCAAAATGCTTTGTCTGAATGACCTGTTGAATAATATCTGACGGATGCTGTTTGTTTTTCTCTACTAACAACTACTAAACTGTTAGTAAGCTACATTCAGCATTGCTTCGAGAAACATATCTTTTTCGATTTTTCTCTTTTGGTATTGCAGCTTTCACCGAGTGGCGGCTGTTGTAATAATAGGAAATTTAAGGGGCGCGTTTCTACTACGGCGACGTGAGGCGGGACTACGGCTGTTATGACGTAATCGCTGTAGCGGTCAAAAGCGTTAAGCAACCAGCCGTCGGCGACGGGGTCCAACCCCTTTCGCTGAACGCTGAACGGCGTTGTAGCCGCTACGTGGAAAGGTAGACTCTTCCGTAGTAGAGACGGCCGTGGCGGCGGCAGGTTGATCTATCGAGCGCTGATCATTTCCGGTTGCCGTTGTCATCTGCCATTGCAGTGCAAAGCTTAAATAGCCTGTTATCACATGACAGCTACTTCTCTTTATGTCGTTGCTTAAAGTGCGCTTACACAGCATTTACACAGTGACTTAGGCCAATATTTGACAGTAATGGATGAGGCAGAGCGTAATGCTTCATCGAAAGCAATGGGGGGGAGGGGGCTCGTAGTGAATTGTCGTGCTTATACCATAGCTTTATATTCGTTTGAGAAAAACTGCAAACTAAAGTTGTGTTATCTTGGTAACTAAAGGTGTGCATCTTTGTTGGCCTCAGACTTTGATTTGAATGTTACCGATTCAATTGTACGATGCATCTCAATGTATCTCAGCTGTCAACATTTTCTGTATTACTGCTTTTGGCTTCACTTTCTTCAGTTAATACAAGTAGTCAAATACTTATTATCCTTTTTTATTTATAAAGTGATTTACCATGATCACTGCCATTCAAACATAAATGCCTTGACATTTTGTAAACCAAAATAGGTACATGGCATAGGCCTAGGGTTAGGCTACACAGCTATACAAAAATGATGCTTCAGAGTATACAGTAAATAACTCAGTGTTCATTTAAAGAAGTGGTGGCATAGTTTTGTACTTTTTCTGTTTTGTATGTGTCTATGGAGTTAACATTACTCTAATAGACCACTGTGGTGGGGTTATGTGCAAATTTGCCTTCCCTGTGTATTTTTAGTTTCTTCCTCAAAAGGCCCAATTGAAATACACGGATATAGTGACATCATAATATCATCCCCTCCCCTTTTACCATACACCCAACACTGTGGGTGTAGCTAACTTCAGCTGGGTCACCACCCACCTAGTCTAACCTAACACGGACATTCTATGCTGGCCGGCAGATCTCGCTGGGTGCTCCGGCGTCTCGAAATGACTCGAAGGGGGACATGACTCCTGCTGTTGTCCGCTTTGAGTAAATCAAGGTAAATAAAGAGGTACAGACAGCCACGCCCCTTTCGCTATCTCGCAGTTCCAACCGGCAGATTCGTCGCACCATGGGTGCCAAACTGCAGCCGGAAGTCCGGTGGAAGACTGTGGAGCAGCCTCCCAGCAGCTCATGAAGTTCATGAACAAACACTATTTATGAAAAAGTGAGACCTTTATAACATACTCGGCTCAGGAAAATAAAAGAAGGCATGTCACACATTTTTTTGTGCTGTGTGGATTTTCGATGAGTGCACTGTGTCATTCTATAGCAGTATCTAAAGAGCAAAAAGTATGTTTCTAAACGAGCCAAGTATCGCAAGACTATCCACCGTTTCCTGTCTGGGAACCAAATCTCGCGATACTCCGGAGACAGAAACGATTATTATTTACTGTTATTATTATTATTTCATTATGTACTGTGCACATCGAAAAGCAAGTGATTGTAAAAATACCTTTGGTATGTCTTCTTTTATATTCCTGAACAGATTAGATGACAAAGGTCTCAGTAGTTAATAAATAGTTTTTGTTCCAGGTTTGTTCATGAGCTGACCAAGCCGGCTCCATTCACTGACGCGACCACGGTTTTCCCAACGGCCCTGAGCGCAACGGTGGGGGCGCGGGAGTGTGGGAAGCCTATTGCCCATCGGCCCCTCCTTTGCGCTCAGGGTCACTGGGAAAACTGCGGTCGCTTCACTGACATGTATTTTATCGTACTTCCGGCGCGAGTTCTGGCACCCATGCTGAGCTCCATACGCATGCCCATGTGGTCACGTGTTTCCCTTCCTTCTTAAATAACTTCCTTGGAGTAAATGAGGAAGTGATCCGCGGTGGAAAACGAGTGATAAATCATAGCGATTTTATAAGTATAATGGATGAGCCTAAACAAACCAGTTCACATGAACAATACTGATGTAAAATAAGATATCTGAACGGATATCTGAAGAACGGCTACATTTATTTTATACAATTAAAATGTCATGAACCAGCACAGTTATAGGGGGGCTTGCCCAGGCTTTATTTTTCTACCGATCGCCAAATAAAGGCTGAGTTTCCGAGGCTACCACCCACCTGACAACCAGGCATACTTAATGAACTGGGAGTGTGGCCACTTAAAAATATAATTCAAACACTTTCTGTACACTTTTCTTTGGAAAAAGTCTTCCTCCTAGTATAATCATAATACCCATCATGTTTTAAAGCTATACTGTGTAAGTTGCTCAACTAGTGGTCAGTAGCGTCCGCGTCTTTCGGCCGTTTTCCGCCGCGGTCTGCCTCCACCTCGCCGAGATCTATCTTTAGAGGGGTCCCTGGTTCCTGTGCGTTCAGGCATTCCGGAGAAACGGAGTGTTTCACCCGAGTATAGATAGAGACACACGGGCGCCTACAAATATGGCCGCCCTATTGTGATAGCTAGCGACCCCACTTCAAGATGCGCTGTGATTGGCCGGCAGTGTATAACCCTCGCTGTGATTGGCCGGTAGTGTATGATGACGTAATTTTTGCGCGAAAACCGGTCCCCGGTCAGGATCATAGAAAACATATAAAGAGAAGGCTTCATTAGCTGAAAATAACGGAGTGGGTGTTCTAAAACTTTAGCGATTTAAGAGTTAGGACAATTTTAAGATTTGTTTTATAAAAAAAGTTACATGGTACAACTTTAAGGGGTAACGTATCATGGCACCCATCTTTAAATCAAAGTGTACAAAAGTAACCAAATGGACCCACATTGTCAGCTGAAATATAATGGCTTTCCATATACAGTAGCAGACCTACAATCTCACAAGTCACAATGTACATTGTGATATGTTGTGATTGTGTAGAATTCTACACGGGAGAGGGAGAGGAACATCAGTGATATTAGCATTTTGCTAACATAGCATCATCACAGACAGTTGAATGCAACATTCTCATCAAAAATCAACGAATTGATTAGGCTATAATTGATTATGTAATATCACTGTGTCGATGCGGAACCATGCACAGCCACGTTGTGTTGCATCTTCAAATCGATTATCTTTTGCACCTATTGACGATAACCACTTTCTAGTCCAACAAACACCTGCTGAAATTACTTTATTACTGTTATGGTTACATTCCGTGTAATCTATCTTGAGCTTTGAATTTGAATTGTGATCAAACATTTGACTTTGACGTTTGAGGATTCCCAATATCATATACTGACTGCAACTCTGACAACCAGGAATGAGTATTTATTTTCATTGGCCGTGGTGTAATGGATTATCTTTCAATATTCGATCCTGTGCTTTAGGCCAGTATCGGACCAATACTTATATGGAGGCTGAGCATCATACAACCCTAGACATCGTCAGTGGTTTCTCTTTCGCTTCCAGCATTTGATTTGACCAGTGTTTTCCACTTTTTTCCTTTCCTTCATTTTGTTTAAATGAAGGAATGTGTCCTGTCAAGCTGACATGCCACAAGCTTGTAGATCTGCTTGTAGATCTTCTATTTTCATATTGCCCAGCCCTACATCATACATACATAAATATATTTCTATCTGACAACAAACTGGAAAATTACAGTGCTCTAATATACAGTATAACTTGTGAGACTGTGGCTGTCAGTCTACAGTATACACAATCCTGCAAGACCGCAGACATCAAACCCCTCACTTGAGTGCCAGGCCAACAGGAATGTTTTGTGAGGGTCATGTTTTTGAGCGGTGCTAGTTGCTCCAATACGTGAATACTGTGAAATTGCATGAAATAAGTATTTGATCACCTACCAACCCTATCCGTATGTCCCTTTTCTGATTGGACCATATACTGATGAGCACATACTATGTATGTCATCATCATACTGTACTCAGCGGGCTACTCAAACCCTTGTCTGGGATCCCTTCACTTTTCGGGGTTTGATCCGGTCGGGAGCGGAAACCACTTTACGTCATGTTGTAGTTCTCAAAGGACTACAGTTTGGCTGGAAAGATCAAACCGGATTCAGTTTTAACCCCAAATAATTCCCCTGTGCTCAAGGACATACATTTAGGGCCTACCTAATAAACCCCTTGATGCAGCGTAGTTTTGCTTTTGGAAAATTTGTTTGGTATATGCATCTTTTAGTCCAACTCGTAGCGACTGGCAAGACTACACTAGGCTACTCGAGCATTTTAATAGGGATTGGGGAAACAAACGGGGGGAACCAAAACAAAGCGACACCGCTTCTTCTGCTTGTTGTTTCCGCCTAGACGGGATCAAACGGACCGTTGTAAACGATCACCAGGCTTTCCCCCAAGAAAGCCTGGTGACGCGAGGTTACTCAAACCCACACTGTGGAGTGAGAACTGAATTTGTGTGTGTGTGTGTGTGTGTGTGTGTCTGTGTGTGTGTGTGTGTGTGTGTCTGTGTGTCTGTGCGTGTCTTTTATTGTGCCAGTTACTCTGAAGGCCTGCAGATGCTGCTTAGCTCCATAATGGTGTCTAATCCCCAGGAGAGACCCGACATCAACTGGGTTCTCGACCAGGTCCAGGACCTGCAGAGTCGCAGCCCTAACACAGAAACAAACATGGTGTGATAGAACCCAGGCTGAAGGTAGCCTTGGAATGAAAACTTTGCACACCTTGAGTTTGAAAAGATCTATTTTCTTTTTTTTATATAAATTATTGAAGTCTGATGCATCACAGCTTGGGTACATAGTTTCATCCAGTTTGGAAATATTGGCAAGAAAAAGCGATCATTTCACATACTTGGCTGTGGTTTGTTGAGCTTGTGTGAAACCGCTGATTCTTTGAAAGAAGCATATTTAAACAGTCAAGACTGATGGGAGAAAGGCCTTACGAAGACTGTTATGAACTTCCCACTGGAGGTGTTTTTTTATTGAATGTCACTGATAACCCAAAAATGTAATTTTAGGTCAGAAACTAATTACCAAAAAAGCATTGCCAAACTTTCCAATGGATGGAAACTGCCCCAAATGTAATTCACATGCATAGAGGAAAGTTTAGGGACCATTTCTGAGCTGGGAATTTACTTTGTTTACTGCCCTTTTTGCATCCCTCTCGCAGTAAACGCCTGTATATTACAACTATGAAAATATGCCTGTACTTAGAGAAGCTCAGAATACCACTGTGTGAGTGCTGCTCCGCACCTGCAATGCTGCATTTGAACACACTGAGGTGCTCCACCATCACAGTCACTTGAATGCCTGTGTGGCTCCTTTCATTTATCAGTCAATGTCATGTCTTTGTGGGTAGCTGATAATGTCTGAGCACTAGGGCAGTGTTTCTCAACCACTGTGCCTGGGGACCTTTGGTGTGCCCCTGAGAAGGGTCAAGTGTGCCCCTTGAAACTGCTTGAAAGCCAGTATTTATCATTTTAAAACCATTTAGGCCTAACCTAAAGTTAGGCCTAAATCAGAAATTAGCCTACAAAAACAAATATGTTGCTACATACTGTACATGTACTGTAAGCCCCTCCCATACACTAAAATGTGTTCCCAGCCTGAATGGGTTAAACTAGGGAAAACAGCCGATCTACAAGCACACAACGCCTCGCGTTGCGAGGCGTTGTGTGCTTGTAGATCTGCTGTTTTCACTACTGTTGTGCGACAGCCTTGTATGATGAAGCAGGGCTTTACTTTGCGAAGAAACGTACAAATTTGAAACTTGGAGATAAAAGGTTTCTTCCCGACAGTGACAATATTTACAGTCACCCCCGTATTATGTTGGTGTGCCCATGGATTCTTGGGACATGAAAAGTGTGCCCATGCAGAAAAAAGGTTGAGAAACACTGTTTTGAGTTTGACAGCACAGAAGTGACACAGTAGATAGAGAGTGAGTTGGAGCTCCTCCACACTGACCCAAGTGAAAGTTTTATTGAACAGATACCGCTGGATCCACTTTTATCAGTAGATGATTTGTCACATATCTGCTACTGTTACATTGTAATGTTTTACTGCACTTTTTTTTTTGGTGTGTGTAACATGTTTTTACCACAATTGCCTGAATTTTATTTTGGATGACCTATTATTTGCTTGAAAATGTAAAAGAGAAAGTCTTTCCTTTTTTTTAATCATTGTTCTCTCAGGATTTACCTAGTTGTCTGAGAAATAGTATACCAGTAGGTTGAAGGAAGATGGTACTGTTTTCTTTCTTTTTTTTGTACTTTCTTTTTTGTTTGTTTTTAAGCATTACTGTTTACTCTTTGGGGCATTTAGTTGCAATTTAATTAATGTAGTGAATTAATAATGACGTGATATTGGACCACAGAGCAAAATTTATTTTATTTATTTTATTTTATTTGCTCAGCTTTTCCTGCTACAGGTCGTTTAATGGAATGATTACGAATTCTGTGTGCAAATATGCAGTGTTTTTAAATTACATATTGATGTCTGTATTTTGTACAATGGTCAGCGCCTCACCAATGGAATAATTAACACAGTTGGTTATTAAGAAAAGCATACTGTAATGTGAGGTCCATCGATATACTGTAAGTAATTCTACCCTACAATTTTGATCATGCACAGCAAAAATTAAGAAATAAGTGATAAACAACAATGCCATTTGAGTTGTGAAAATGTAGCAGTGTTGGAAATGTTTAGTTCTTTTTAAAACATTTATTTTCAATAATGTTACACGATCATGTCACATGCATCTGATTCTAATTGAAAGCTTCTTTCTTTGTACTGCAATGTAGCATTGGTGAAGCAGTGATTATGCCTCTGTCTTTTTTGACATTCAATGTTCATCAAACTTGTAATTTCATATAAATTACTTGTCTTATTTAAATCCATCATGACGAATGTTGAAAAGGATTTCGTTCATATTTTAGGTGACTCTTCCCACCTAAAAGAGTGACCCTTCCATTCCAAGTCCCAATTACATTCAGTCACATTAAAATCTTTCATCATGTCAATTATGGTTTGTACAGTATCTATTTATTTTATTCTAATGCACAAGCAGCTTTGGAAGACAAGTTTAGCCCAAGATTAATTATCTGTCAGTGGCAGACCAGTGCAACCCTGATTCTTGAAACATTATCAAGCATAGGTGGTCATTTCCGTGTGTGTGTGTGTGTGTGTGTGTGTGTGTGTGTGTGTGTGTGTGTGTGTGTGTGTGTGTGTGTGTGTGTGTGTGTGTGTGTGTGTGTGTGTGTGTGTGTGTGTGTGTGTGTGTGTGTGTGTGTGTGTGTGTGTGTGTGAGAGAAACAATTATCAGAAACTGTTTAGGTGACAGGATTTACAACTTTTAGGGTCACTCAGATCAATGTGACGACGTACCTCACTTCCCTCTCCAATCATTCTCAGAGGTAAAATGCTTACCCTGCCGGGCACTCATACATGAGAATGACCAATCATAAACCGTATACATACTTACACACCAGCATTTACAGTCCACATGCTTTTATACTCACGATGCAAACCGCCAGGATTCATTACACTTTCATTAACGCTATCAGCAACCGTACACCTCGTTCCCCGGACCCACCTAAGCCCCTTTTCCACTGACATGGCCCAACACCACACCACTCTACACCGTCCACTTGTGCCAGGTTTTCCACTACAAGGATCCCTGGGTAGAGTGGTGTGAAAGTGGTACTAAACGTGGTACTAAAAAGTATCCAATCCAGATTAGGTCTGAGCTAGGCCAAACGGGGCCAAACACTTCATAATGACTGATCACTCACTGACTACCAGGATATAGTTGTTATACATGATAATAGATGCTATTGTGTTATAATCACTGTTATAATCTATTATAGTGTATTATAGTTATCATAGTGATATATTAATACTTTATATTGTATTATAATCACAGTTATACTCCATTATAGTGAATTATAATTAGGATAGTTGTAATACAAATTTATATTGTATTATAATCACAGTTAAAAATGTGTTTCTTACCAATAGGGGTACTTTTGTGTAATGGAATATGTAGATCATTTTATGTGGTGCGCTGTGGTGTGGTGTGGTGTAGTGTGGTGCTAAAGCTGCAGTCGAAAAGTGTCTCTTGTATATCCCAGACTCCCCTGGGATTGGGTTTAGGATGGAGGCTATATGTTTATGGGCTCAACATGTGTGCACATGCACACAGACACCCCCACCTTTATATTTACCATCATCTGACTGTGAGCGTCTGAAATGATGTCATGCAGCACAAGCCCAAGGTCAACTCAATGTTCGCCTACATTTTAGCACCCAATTTCATGTGCTGTTCCTTTGTCATACAGTTGAGGGGGATGCACTGGCAATTTGGGTGTTATGGGTGTGTGTGTGTGTGTGTCACCATCGTATCCCTCACAGCCATCTCACACGCACACATACCATGCACACACGCACACATACCATGCACACACGCACACATACCATGCACACACGAGCATACATACTGCAGCTCTCAAGCCATAAACCATCTGTATGCTTTATTGATTTGGCGATGAATCAATTAGTGAATTATTTAATTAGCCAAGCATTATGGGTCAGTTCTGAGCTGCTCTCACCCTGCAGTGTTCTTAGGTCCCTTTAAATCATGGTGTGTGTGTGTGTGTGTGTGTGTGTGTGTGTGTGTGTGTGTGTGTGTGTGTGTGTGTGTGTGTGTGTGTGTGTGTGTGTGTGTGTGTGTGTGTGTGTGTGTGTGTGTGTGTGTGTGTGTGTGTGTGTGTGTGTGTGTGTGTGTGAGAGAGAGAGAGAGCGAGAGAGTTAACAATATGATGAATGTAGTGTAACTAATATTTTTCTGAAACCTCTGTTGGCTTATCTTTAGTCACATCCATTGCAGCAGAAGAATACAGATCTGAGACAGTTTGCTATTAAAAGCATACAGCATTTTATACTGTACATGTCCATAGCAGTGATCCTGGGCACTCCTACTCACTTCAAGCTTTATGCTAGCAGTACCAGAACTTTTGCTGTCACTCAAGGACCAAATTAGCCTTGGCTGCATTGAGAGAGAGAGAGAGAGAAATATGGACGTTTTGTCCACCCCACTTGTGGATGAGTTATGACTTCTTATTACGGACGGGGAGTTGTTGTTTTTTCCGAGAGCTACTTTCTTTGAACTCATTAATTCTGGGGAGTGTTTGGGTTAAAATGCATAATGAGTTCATTAAGGGGTATTGGCGTAATCAGGAAAGGTATTGCCTTAATTACTGGCACAGTGCCAGGCCTATCCATTCACTGTGAGCTCGGCAACCTATCCTGTCTACAGAGCTCGCTAATTTAATTAAGTGTACAAAATGCTACACACTAACGTCGCCCTCGGGGGCAATTATGGCACTGGAGATTGAAAGATCTCCACCGGGGGTATTTTACTTACTGGCAGGAGATTGCCTGTGTCAGTTAGCTGATTGCATTGATTATATTGATTTGTAACAGCTTTTCGGGTAATTTCATCTGCAAAGGTGAGAGCAACACGTTGGCTCGGAGACTTTTTTATTTATTCCTTCTTTATTTAGAACCTGGGCTGTTTTGCCAAGTGATTAGATGAAAGTGGAGCTCAACAATAAGTCTTTTAAAGGGGAATATGGGGAGGGGAGGTGGGGGGGATCGATAGTTTTTATTTGCCATGTAAGGTCAGAACAGGTTGGATGTTGTGATTTTCTTTTTAAAGGCATCACAAGTATTTCACCTCTAGTTGCCTCATTGTGCTGAAACGGCAAGAAAGTTATGTCAGGAGACCTAGACAATATCACAGGCACATATTTCACTATCTATGCACAGGCACCGTGCTCTAACACACAATGCTTAGACCAGGGAATAGTTTCCCATCCGATTTAATAAACCATGTTAGTTTTACATGGCCTCCGGCTCCCCTTACTATTCTCTTGACATTTTAGAAGGATTGGGTCTCAAGAAACTTGTATGGGTCTCTTGGTGATGTGAGACATAAAAGCAAGCTTAGTCAAGCTTAAAGGCAGCACTTCCTTCCGTTCCTCCTAAACAAAACAATCTAAACTAGAACTGCACTCTGTCGAGGTGCCAACTTGCGCCTTGTGCTCAAGTAGGCCATGTATGGCCTACTGCACTTGTGCGCCAGCAGTGTGCCATGAGGTGCGCTCACCACTGGCATCACCACTGGCGATGACAGTGACATCACCAGTGCACCACTGGCATCAACAGGAATGCTGGTCCCTCATTGACTGTTAATGATGACGTTCCCAGAAATGCTGGTCCCTGATTGGGTTACGGTCTTAAACAAAGAAGTACACCAACATACACAGTACTTGGGCGCTCTGCTGGCACAAGTAATAACAGCAAAACCGTGCTTGGCCTGGGTGGCGCAGTGGTAAAGTCCCTGCCGACCGCCGCAGAGGTTGCGGGTTCGAATCGGCTTTGTTGGGCGTCTATGCGAACACAATTGGCCGTGGTCGGGGAGAGAAGCCGGGCGGGAAGGGTGACATTGGTACAGGTAATTGCATGTATTCCTACGGATTCTCTGTCAGCAGGGGGTGTTGGGCGGGAGGAGTAGGACGAAGGCTCTACATCCTCCCGGTGGGGGCTCCTCACTGGCAGGTGAGTCAGTAGGATACAACACAGAAATTTGTGTGGGGAGAAATCAATTGGCATAACGGCTAAATTGGGGAGAAAGGGGGGGGGAAATAAATAATTGGCTACTCTAAATGAAAAGAATTTAAAAAAAAACACTAAACAAAACAGTGAAAAAAAAGAACAGCAAAACCCTCAGTGTTTATTTAACCATTTGTAATCATGAGATGAGACTGTACAAATGTACACTTGTTTTTATTAACGCTGGGGATTTTACTTTGTATGCAATCAGGTTTAACGAGAAGATTATAACTATAAAAGAATGATGACCACATTTATTGAATTCATTCATATGTTAATGCCTCCCTTCAAGTTTCAAGCTCACTTCCAGTGGTTCTGGACAAAAAATATTATTGAACTCTAGTTTCCATGGCGTGAGTAATCAATAGAAAAAAAGTCATTTTGGGGGTGAACTACTCCTTTAAAGGAGAAGAAACGTTTGAACACACCACACAACCTTTGCTCGGCATGACAAAGACAACGGCGGGGCTAATAGTTTGATGAGCAGTTAATCAGCGTAGATTAGGAGAACGAGATGATGCGGTAATCCAGGGGTGGCACGGTCATTAACGGCAGCCAAAGACAAGCGAATTAGCTGATTAAACAAGTCCCCCGCCCAGCCAATGGGCAGGAGGCTGCAGGGGAGGACGCGGGTGATTGATGGATGAGGGGTGGAGGGGAGCGTTTATGTAGCTTGCCAGTAGAGTTGTCGCTGAATGAGTGAAGTGTCTTCATCAATTTGGAACCATTACCATGTCAAAGGGAGAGGATGGTGCTTAAAGTAGGGGGAGGAGTGGAGTGCTGTGGCCATCTGCATAGCACAGGCTTATACATTTTCTCACACACACACACACACACACACACACACCGTGCTGCCTCCTCCTTCCCCCTCCCCCTTGGCAGGCCAGTTTACCGTAAGGCTGTTTAATTTTCCTGAAATAGGGCTGTGACAGCTGTGTCATGCTGATGAGATGGCGTTGGAGAAGAGTGGCAGCCATGTGTCAGAGCCCCAGTCTCATCAGTCTCCGTACCGCCGCTGCTGCTGGCCAGCACCTCAGCCTCCTCTCCTCTCCTCTCCTCTTCCCACATGAGAAACCACCTAATTTCCTCTCCAAAACAAACCTTTTTAGGCTGTGACCCCCAAAATAAACATATTTTAAATGGGTATGTCCCCCACCCTGACAAGCACTTGGAAGTTGGAATTGTAGGTATTTAATTTAATGTGACTCGGTTCCACAGATAAATATTGTGAAAATAGCCGAACTACATGCTCACAACGCCTCGCACTGCGAGGCATTGTGAGCATGTAGATCGGCTATTGTCACAATGTTCGCCTCTTGCTTACTTAATATTTAACAGTTTGGCCAGTTTGGTATTAAAACGGTCTTGAAAATCCTTAAATTGTCACTTTATAAATGTGCAGATACCCTGTATACACTTATCCACAACTTTCCAACATCCCATCGTGCATTGCCAGAAGTTGCACGGAGCTTCCGGCGCCGCAGCCGAGTTGCATCTGCGACGCGACATGAGCTTGTATGTCTGCTGTTTACCGGAAGTGTCCTACACATAATGCTCCAGTAAATGTTTGCGGAAACAGGTGGATACTGTGTGTTGGTTTGTTTACCGTTGAGTGAAGGAAAAAAATTACATTAAGCATCTGGGGACCCCACAACATAATTTGGGACCCCTCTTGGGGTCCCGACCCCAAGTTTGAGAACCACTGGGTTAGCCTATAGGCCGGAGTTCAGGGCAGTCGTCTGGGAGTCCGAAGGTTCCCGGTTTGATCCCCTATTCCTCCTGGCATTGTGTCGAAGTGTCCTTGAGAAAGACGTTGACTGCCTGGCATGACTGTCTGTGGTCTCGGTGAGTGAATGGGTGAATGTGAGGCGTACATTTTAAAGTGGTCGGAAGACTACATTGTGTCTGTGTGCATGCGCGTGAGGGTTGGGGGAGGGTGTTTGGTGTAGGAAAGGACAGAAGTAATAACCGAGAGCTGTTTTTTATTTCACCTCTATTGATTAGTTATGGTTCCCTTTATCATCTGACCTGGCTCAATTATGCCAATTGGATAACACAGTGATGCTACGATATATAAGCATAAGAACAGTCAAATGAAACGGAGAGAAGACATGGTGAGGTGTGTGTGTGTGTGTGTGTGTGTGTGTGTGTGTGTGTGTGTGTGTGTGTGTGTGTGTGTGTGTGTGTGTGTGTGTGTGTGTGTGTGTGTGTGTGTGTGTGTGTGTGTGTGTGTGTGTGTGTGTGTGTGTGTGTGTGTGTGTGCGCGGGTGCATGCAAGTGTGTGACCAGTGTGTGTTAGGGATGGGACGATACGCGATTTTATCGTGATAAAAAACACTCACGATAATCGTATCGCAGAGATTTAATTTATCGTGATATCGTCCTCCGTCATGCACTGGGATCAATTCAGCTTTTATTTGCCGAGCTGCATATCCGGTACCACTTAAACCCTCTATAACTGGTAAAAGGTACTTATAATATACATATTTGATAGTCTTTTTTTCTATCAAATGTCTTATAATAGACATAGCCGATCTACAAGTGTAGATCGGCTATTTTTTGGCAAATGTTACGCCCCAGGATAATGTTTTTTTGATTATCGTGATAATATCGTAAATCGCGATTTCTTTTGTCACAATAATCGTGATATGAAATGTTCATATCGTCCCATGATCCCTAGTGTGCGCGTGCGTGCATGCATTCGTGTGACCAGTGTGTGTGTGTGTGTGTGTGTGTGTGTGTGTGTCAGCTGAGCTCTCGGTGGAGCTGAGATAGGTATTAGAAGCAAAGACAGAGTAGCTGAAGGGAGGAAAATGCCTTGTTGGGAGAATAGGCGTCACTCTGAATGTATTACTCTGGAGAGAGGACAGCGATTGAAATGTTAGTGATGTCATTTCCACCTGTCATTCATGTTGGGATGAGATAAATGTGGAGCCATTACATAAATGAGATGTTGACGTGAGCCTCTCTATATGCAGGCACATGTAAATAAATAAAAACCTCTTGAATGACCTGTTTCACATCTCGAGATGCAATATGCATGCAGGCTGCATGTCTATGCAGCGTGTACCAAACCTACTGCGTGAGCAAGGCCTTGCATGCTGAATTTCCACAGATCCCAGTTTTTAACCGTGTCACATGCATATCATGATTGAATGTTAGGATTTATGCACCCCATTCAAATGATATCAATGCACTGAATGGGAATTTGTCACAATTGTAATTGTTGTTTCTTAATTAATAATGACAATTGTTAATTGTCATTATTAATAAAATAATAATAATACATACTTATAAACTGTATTTGTATAACATATTTCATACACAGAATAACCCAAAAGTTACAATATTGAAAACGATAAAGACCGTTACAAAAGACAAAAACTGTCAAATAAATAGGAGCAGCATAGTTTTTGCAGCAGCTTACACCCTCAGTGCTATCATTAATGTCTGAAAACATACAAACAGACACATTTCCACATGCTTTCTGCAGTTGATATAATTAATCATTAATGCATCATTAATTATGTCAATGTGAAAATGTGTCTGTTTGTATTCAGCAACTAACTGTGTGTGTGTGTGTGTGTGTGTGTGTGTGTGTGTGTGTGTGTGTGTGTGTGTGTGTGTGTGTGTGTGTGTGTGTGTGTGTGTGTGTGTGTGTGTGTGCTTGCATCATGTGGGTGGCTTTTGCGTCCGTGATGTGGGTGGGATTTGAACCCTGGGAAGAGTCATGGGGTTGAGGCCTTGAGGAACTGTGTAGGGCCTGGTGTCTCAAGATAAGCAGAGTAATAATTGTAAGAATACCTGCTTGCGTATCTGTGCACAGGGCCGTCACAAGGGGGGGGGGGGGGGGATATACAAGCTCACAGCGTGGCACCGAGTGCCACGCTGCGAGCTTGTAGATCTGCTATTTTTGAAAAGTTGTGAAAATGTGTGCAAATCTTTGAATATATGTATTTTTTTTAAGCGAACATTTGTAACTCGAATTTTGCTTCTGGGGGTCCTTGGAACTAAATATTTTGAGATGGAGGTCTGTGGCCAAATATGTATCATTTTGGGGGTCATTCACATGAAAAGGTTTGAGCACCACTGACATAGAAACAAAGGTTTTTCAAAAAAGGCTTTGATTTAAATTTTCTGCACAAACTTTCACGATTTTTCAAAAATAAAAGATCTACAAGCTTGCAGCGCGGCACTCGGTGCCATGCTGTGAGCTTGCATATCTGCTATTTTTCAATAGCACAAAATAATGCGTAATAATGCGTTCCCCCATGAAGAACATACATGGAGGGCCCGCAGGGATTCCTTCTACCCAGGGCCCAGAATTTGGTACGACACCCATGTGCGTACCTGTGCACAGCACAGTCGACGGTGGACCCACACAAGCGTGCATGCAAGTGCACATTCTTGCATGAATGCTGGTGCATGCGGAGGTGTGAATCTTAATTCATACCCGTTCATGTTTGAGTTTATACTTGACTTATGATGCCATTGCGCACTGAAAATTGCCAACCTACAAGCTCTCAGTGTTTGCCGGATGCAACGCATTGTGAGCTTGTAGGTCTGCTATTTTTGGTGCGGGACTCTGTCGTGCAATGAAGTATGTAACAGGCTTTAAAGCCTCTGAGCAAACAGTGCATGGAGCCGTTGTGACTAATATTACGTCTCAGACCGCCCTGGTCTGTATTAATGATGCCAGCCCCTTTGATGCTGTCAGGCAGACATATTGCCCTGCTCTTAGCCCCCTTTTGAACCCGGTATACCACACAAAAGCCAGCTGTATGCCCTCATACCAACGCAAACACTAACTCACATCAATGCCACTTTCATTCATTATTGTTACTAACAAGTGGAGGAAGCTTGCATTTATTCTGAGTCAGCATTAAGTCTATATGCCACTCGGTGGATTAGAAAAGGTCAACAGCTCCGTGTGTACACTATATACTTAAAAGGGGAAAAGAACATCATCATATGTCGATTAGTTTAGGAACCCTGGGAAAGCAAATATGATTTGCAAGAAACTGTACCCCACAAATAGGTCAATGGAGGAAGCACAATGTTCCTCTTTTCCAAGGAATGAAATTGATTCATTTGTCGCTTTGAGGTCATAGTTTGCAGTTATTCCAGTGGTCAAAGTGCAACAGGAGGAGCAGTCTCTAAAGGACTAATCAATCTGGAAGTTCAGCTGTATTGTACCAGATACATGGGTCAACATAGTTAGGTTGAAAAAATAAGATTTTAGTAAGCGTTTTGTGCGTTTTGCCAGACATGAGTATTTTACATTAATACACATATTTATTATATTATAATATTCATGTTGTGCATTCCTCTTCTAAATGCCTAAATTGTAAATTGGTTATCATGAAACATTAGTGGTGTCAGAAATCGATTCAGCAATGCATTGCATTGAATTCAAATTCAATTCAATTCAATGCAGCAACATGACATAATACGATGACGATAACCGAAGCCTGAATATAATTATATATAATTAGAATACTGTATAGCCTATAATAATATATACCTGTGTGTATTATAATTCTAAATAAAATATCTTGTTCAGTAATCTGACTGCTTGCATTGACTGATGATGTGTTGGGCTGTAATATAGAAAAGTGTGATGCATTGAAATGCATTATAGAATCGAGTCGAACAAATCGTTTCTGGTGAATCGTAATCGAATTGAATCGTGATTCGTGAGGGTACTGCCAATAATGCACACATCTACTAACATACATCCCTATTTCTGCATGGGGTTTATCAAAGGAAATTAGACCTTGAACAAAATGCTAATGATTATAATGCCCTCATTATGATACCCTTTACCCTTTACCAGTTTACCCAAGTGGTGACTAACAGAACAATTACCGTATCAATTTAACAAGTAACAAAGGGAAAATATCTTTATACAGAGGTTTGTGTGTGACTCATTGTAAACCATGATAAAAGCAGACAATGCAGGCGATAAAGCATTCACGTTCCAAGCTTGTGTCAGGTGTAATTTGCCTTGGACGAAGGCCTTAACAATATGCTGTATGAGTCTTTGTTTGGTTCCACAAGTATTCAAACGGTAAAAGTGTGAAGATGAAGATCTTAAGATGAAGACATATTTAATCTAAAACAGCACAATGTAAAGTATACTGAACAAAGGATGTCCACCATGGCTCTGTACTAGGCCCCCTATATGTTTGCCAACATTATGGACCAGAATAGGAATGATAGGGTTCATATGATGTGGTTAACGTTTAAAGTCAAGAATGTGAAATGGTAAGTAATCACATTTGTTTTGGAATAAGATTTAAATGGATATCTCATATGTTTATTTATTATTTAAATATATCCATCAAGGCGCGGTGAATTTTTGCTCTTACGTTGTGCTCTTACAGCACCCCGCCATGTGATTATGGTCACTGGAACTGAAACCTATTTCCATGTGTTACTGTGGTTTTCTAATGGCTCTTTTAGACTACAAAGGGTGAAGGTCAATACATGCTCCTTCGGATGTCGGAGGGGGGAAAAAAAACTTGTCAAACTTCCAAACTAGTTCGGACAGTCAGGACATCTGGGGGTGCAGGAGTGTCCGTAAAAAGGTTATCAGAAGGTCTGAACGGGGCCCAAATTAGGTTCTGAGAACTACATCTATATAGGCTGTCACAATCATTAACCCATCCATTTAGGCCTTGAATTATTTAACGCTTGTTAACTTTTGAAAAATAGCAGATATACAAGCTTGCAGTGCCGCGCTGCGAGCTTGTAGATCTGCCATTTTTGAAAAATCGTGAACATTAAATCTGAAACCCAAGCCCTATAGCGTACAGAAACAAATCCCTAGCACTGTTAGTTCTTGAAGTGCAAAAGATATATTTCCATTTGTTAGCGTTTGGTTTTCCCATGCAGAGGTGTACGATGCAGGGGGGACAGAGAGGTAGGATGGGGGAGAGGGAGGTCAGTGTCTTCTGTGTGCGGGGGGTTTAATTAGAGCGAGTGCCTGCATCCCCTCCTGGTCCCCGCTCCGTATTACAGTTGGCTGCCAAGGGTTAACTGGCCTGATAAATGGGTTCACACACACGCACACACACGCGCGCACAGACACACACACACACGCGCGCGCGCACATACGCAAACACACCTAGATGCAAGTGAATATGTAGCAGATATATGATGCCAATACAACAAGTATAACAGATGTGGCACATATTCATGCACACTTGCAAAATCAGTAAAGAAAATATTACTCAGAGAATGTAAAAGATTGAGTCTCCAGATTTTTAAGTGTGTGTGTGTGTGTGTGTGTGTGTGTGTGTGTGTGTGTGTGTGTGTGTGTGTGTGTGTGTGTGTGTGTGTGTGTGTATACCTCTCTCTATTTATCTGTCTAAAAATGTATGATTTTGTGAATTATTGGTTGTTTGTTAAATATGATAGCTGATGCATACTGTAATGAAATACACAATAAATATAAATTAATATGAATTATTGTAATTACAACACCTAGGCAGTTATGACAGTTATCCCCACGTTTATAGGATACTTACTGTTTGTCTTTATCACCGTGGCTATGTTTATGAGAATCCTCACTGGACGGAGAATATCTCTATACTTAGTCAAACGGACCGTTACAATGTACTTAGTGTGCTCTTTTTTCAGCCTACTCCAAATCTCTTTTGCCAAAAACGGCCAATCCGCAGGCTCACAACGCGCTGCAACGTGTTGTGAGCTTGCAGATCTGCTATTGCCGAATGTTCTCCCCAGAGGATGCTGGCGTGCAAATTGTTAAAATGAGAAATTAGAAACTTCTTTGTATCTGTCAGGTTTTATTGGTCATAATGAAATTGCTTAAAACTTAAAATCTTTGTGAATTTCACGAGTTCACTCCCTGTTGTGATGTGTGCGTGCGTACGAACGCATGCGTGAGTGCTCAGATGCTAAGTTGTGTAATGGAGGGTGACATGCCAACAGTGTGCTTATTTTTTTTATTTTTTTTCCTTTCCATAAATCTTGAGTGTTAATCAAAGCAGAGGCCTTGTCCATTAATAACCCAGCGCGGTTGGCCTGACGACGGAACACAATGCACCTAATGGAACAATTTATTTCCATAATGCTGCATTGTCACTGCAACCGCATAGCCTCTGGGAGGGGAGGGGGTGGGGTGGGGGGGGGGGGGGGGGGTGGAGGAAGTGGGTGCAAGAAAACAGAGCGAGGACGAGGGGGAAGGAGGTTGGCATTAAAGGCCCATTCTGGATTTTTGGCGTTCATCAGTTATGGTTATATTCACGTTGATTCTTGAATGGTAGGACTTCCTGATAGGAAAAAAGCATTTTGTAACTTCCATATTCCATCACAAGTCAAACTATGGGGAATTTTTTTTCCATTGTTCGCAAACAATCCAAATGTAAACACAACATTTATAAATTCAAAATCATTGTTTCAGCAGTCACCTGATGCCCTTGCATCGAAATATGGACCAAAACTTTTAACCGAAAGTGACCCAAAAATATGGCTGCTTTTTCAGGTTTTGACCTTCTGTTGTTGTTGCGCTGTGGCAGAGCTAATGTTTGCGTTCTGATCACAGATTCCACCTTTAAAGAGGAAATCGTGAAAGATTGAAGATAAATAGCCAGGGTGAATGAAGAACAGTGGGGTGTAGGTTGCAGAGAGGAGAGTGGCTATCAGGGTTCTAATTAGTGAATGAAGTTTTGTGTCGGGCACAGTGCGAGACGGGGCGGGACATAAATCAACGGGTGGCAGAATCCAGCCTCTCGGCTTGTCAGAACCTCTGACAGAACGGCCAATTATCGAATTGCTAATTCCTCCGTAAACTCACACTGGGCCCTGCCCGTCTTGGCACAACATTACCTTAAACTCAACATAACACATCTTATAAAGCAGTGTTTTACACAACACAACCGCATAATCTGATAGCATTATTAGAGATGAATAATAAATCCTGTATTAAAAAAGCAAATGGAACTGGGCTCAATCCAGTTGGATACCTTTACTGTACCAAAGTCTATACGGACTAAATAATGAGGAAGAACATATTTGTACCAATTTATTATGAGCATACATTTGACTGATGGTAAATATTTGCATAACACTAAATTTTAGGACAGGTGTTTTCAGGCCAAGGACCCCTTATCTGAGAGAGAGATGAAGCAGGGACCCACAACCTCTTCATAGATTCATGTCAATTTGTGTTTTCAGATATGTAACCACTTGAACCGTCAATACTTAATAAACTTGACCTTTCACTCCGTACTTAGTCTGCTCTTTTTCCCCTCTACACCAAACCTCTTCGTCGAAAATAGACGATCTACAAGCTGTGAGGCGTTGTGAGCTTGTATAGATCTGCTATTTTTCATATTCTGAAATGAAGAAAAATGAAGAATATGGGCAAGGTTTGAATGGTTAATATAAAAAAGGAGAAAACAAAGTTTCTATCCCACAAAGATTTGGAGGACCCCCTGTAGTAACTCTGTGGACCCCCTAGGGGTCCTGGACCCCCTGTTGAAGACCCTTGTTTTATGTCAATCGCAACGGAACAATGTGTCTCAGTATAATTGAGAGTTGTACCATTGACGGTGGTGCTTGACATTGTCATTTACGACAGTGTATACACGGGTTGGACACATCTAGTTTTTCAGTAGGAGGAGCAGCCTATTCAAGCCAATTAGACACCAGACAAAGAGAAATGAGCTCCCTGACCTCTGCCCTTGTAGCTATAAACAGAAGGAGCGTAATGATGAAGGGACGGAGCAGGGGGGAAATGAGTGAACGTGCAGTAGATTATAGCAGGGGTCTTCATCGTTTCTAGGCCAAGGACCCCTTAGCTGAGAGAGAGAGATTATGCAGGGACCCCCATTACGTATTGTATAAAGTTGTGTTGCATATTAAAAATGTTCATAGATTTCTTAGACAGCTTTACTTAGACTAGACTTGACGGCACTATCATCAGTGTAGGTTGTTGGACTAATGTTTTTGGAGCGGTGAAAGCGCTCCCAATAGACAGGTATGTCCGTGGGTATGTGGGTGGGTGGCTGGGTGGCTGGCTGGCTGGCTGGCTGGCCGTGTCCGTAGCCTGGCAATACCTTGAGTGGCCACACACAACACACTAGTTAAAGGAGGGGCGCTGTTTTGTGCAGGCCAGGCACACTCACCACTCACTCACAGGCACAGTTTACACTCACTCACTCACTCACTCACTCATATAGGGTACAGCTGCTCAAATTCACCGCTCCACTTCGAACCGAGGTTTGATTTTTAGACATTGAACCACTTGAACCGTCAATACTTAGTCCACTCTTTCTCCTCTACACCAAACCTCTTTGCCAAGAATAGCAGATCTACAAGCTCACAACGCCTTGCAGTGCGAGGCATTGTGAGCCAAAAGGTTACATGTCTCTAGTCTTCTGGAGATGATCAGAGATGATCAGAGATCTCCACCAACACAATATATTTGGGGACTGCAAGGGTAGAATTTAGAATACTGGTGAGAGCCAGTAACAAAACTAGAGTCGCTCTTTTGGAAACCAATACTATCACCACCACAACATGAAGGAACACCCTAAAGACTAGATTTGCAACACATGTTTTTGTTGCCTTAAGCAAAGTCGAACTAAATGAGGACCAAGATTTGGCTACTACCATAACTCCTTTTTAAAGCCCAAATGTTCTTTGTTGTTCATTTATGTTCCACTGCACATTCCAGCACATTTCTTACTTGTAAAAACTGTTATTTTCATCAAGCGACACGGTCGTACAACAAAGTATACACTGATCTTTAATGGGAGCTGTTTAGTCTCCATGATTTAGAAGGTGACAGAATGACCCCACTCTGTCACACCTTTGGTGACATTTTGATCAATTGAAAGCCATCACAAAAACCGACAAAACTGTGATTTACTTCTCCAACCATTTCAGAGATTGACAAATCCTCACACCGCTGCATGTGTCTATTGACAATGTCAACTGGCAAATCGATCAATTTAATTTTGGGAATATCGGGCAGCCGCAGCACAGGCTTTCAAATTGGGGGTATGCATGTGTGCGTGCACTTACAAACACACACACACACACACACACACACACACACACACACACACACACACACACACACACACACACAATCAAAATTCAAGTTTTTGCAATGACTTACAGACAATAATCTGCCTGCTTGCTGCTTCCGTTTCTGTTCTCCTGCTCTGATATATGCAGGCTGAATAGAGAACCAAGTGCTCTTGCCTCACCTAACCTTGCGTCACCACACAGGCTGTGCCAGGTTCCATTTTATACCAGTGGCATCCAGCCTGGCTAGTGGCTACTCCAAAACGGTATCCAGTCATTTCCACAAACATACATGCATGCATGCACACATACCGTTTCCATATCTGCTGATTCTCTCTAGACCAGATGTGCAAACTGGCAAATCAAGTTGATCCCAGTCACGCTCATTCGTCTGTAAACAAGCTTAAAGCTATACTGTGTAAGTTGCTCAACTGGTGGTCTGTAGCAGTATAGCAAACCGCGGTCACGTTTGCTTTTTTCGTCCGTTTTTCGCTCGCGGACCGGGCCGTCAGACCACCGCGTCCGCCTCGCCTCGCCGAGACGCTTTCAATGAGGTCTCCCGTGTCCTTCTACGAGCAGCGGTTGGGGAGTTACATGCTAGACTCCTCCAGTGTAAACACTGCAGTGTACTTCCTGAAGGCGTGTTTCCTAAACCCACCAGAGAGCCCGGCAGTGTATGTTCTGCGCTGTGATTGGCCGGCAGTGTATAACCCTCGCTGTGATTGGCCGGTAGTGTGATGACGCAATTTTTCCGCGAAAACCGGTCCCGGGCAGGGATCATAGAAAACATATAAAGAGAAGGCTTTAGAAGCTGAAAATAACGGAGTGGGGGTTCTAAAACTTTAGCGATTTAACAGCTAGGACCATTTTAAGATTTGTTTTATAAAAAAAGTTACATGGTATAACTTTAAAATAATGGAAACCTTTTTTTAACGAAAAATATCAGATGAATAGACTGGAGACAGCAACTTAGCTGCATGTACTGTAAATTAAATTAGATTTTTATTTGTTTGATTTGTATGCCGGCAGACAGACGTAGCTGGAGGCATTATGTTTTTGGGTTGACTGTCTGTCTGTCTGTCTGTCTGTCTGTCTGTCTGCATATATGTATGTCCTACCTAACCTTTTGAAAGTCAAAGGTCAAGGGTCACTACATACAATATGCATCTGGATACACACAGATGTAGACTGCAACTGGTTAGCGGAAGCATAACCTTTAATGTAGTATTGGCTGTGAAATGATACGTAGCCTTTGAGGTTAGTTCAGGCAGTAGACACTGGAGAGGTTTACTTGATTACTTGATTCATTGTACTCCCTCCTGTTGTTGCCATCGATGTTGTATGTTCTTTGTTTGACTGAAATGTAATGGAAGGGCGAGAAGTGACTGCGCAATCTCCATATATGGGCATAAAATCTCCATATATGGGCAAATATTGATGACATCATCTCCATAAAATGGAGCGTGACATGAGGCGTGACTGACTGACATGAGCTGGCTGTTTTCATACTAACTGCGACCAACGGTCGAATTGTACTGGTCTTTATACTGATCTGGACCCTTTCCACTGTGTACATGATTAACCATGCAGATCAGGTTAAGTGCTGGTGGTGAGCAGATCAACATTACGGTATGTATTTCCAGAGTCAGGGGAATTAATGTTGTGTGACCAAATCATTTAGGAAGCCTCGAGCCTCAATCTTTGATGCCAGCTTCAAGTTCACATGTGTCACAGTTTGGTAGAATGATACTGTCATTGGGCCACCTGCAATCAGCATAATAACAATAATAATATGATCAACAAAGAAAACACTTTTAAAACAAATGTATATATTGCTTCATGTACCAGAAACAAACTATGGCAAAAAAGAAAGCCATGATAAAAGTTTTAAAGCATTTTAAAGCGGGATTTACATTGTTTGACAATGATCTGTCTGGCCAAATGTGTTTGTTCAGAGAACACGTTCTCTGTGACCTTATCAGGTATAAAGTAAAAATAAAAAGTATAGGTCCATTCCTCTCTCTCTCTCTCTCTCTCTCTCTCTCTCTCTCTCTCTCTCTCTCTCCCCCCTGTATGTATCTAAAGGGGCTTATATCTCCTTTTCCTTAGTAACCTTTGGTTAGAGTTAAGAGATAATAGGGCAATAAGAAGACATTACCTGAGTGCTAATGGCTGTGGGTGATTTCCTCACAGCGGAACACAAGGCAGAAGACATGCTATCATAGGCAATAACCATCACCTTTAAAGTAGCAATTACCCACAGCTTGAATGTCGATTAACAGATTTGAGAAGTCTCTGTATTTGTAAAGGGCGAGGTCGCATGTCGCCCTGAGGCGTCTTACTAGTAGCAGGATGTACTATTGATTTTTTGTGCGGTTTAAGCCTATATGAGTATCGTTTTGTGCGTGTTTGTGGATGTGTGTAGTTGCGACCGTAGGTCACAAGTTTAGTATGTGAACAGTCACAGCTCCGTATGTATGCATCTGTCTAAAACGCCTGACACTGTGGTTCTATGGGTTTGTCGCTCTGACATCATGCTTTGACGTCACAGGCGCTCTGACATCACGCTCTGGCTTCACTGTGATGTCACACAGAATCCCTTTTATGCCCATATATGGAGTTCCCTGATGTCATCAATATTAAGCTCATATCTAACAGGACTTCATATGGGAATGCCCATATATGGAGGCCACATCGGCCACATACCACACTAACGGCTGGTTCTACAGACAGGGATCTCCATGTATGAGCATAAAAGGGTATCATGTCAGATGTCATAGACATCATAGGACTTTCACATAACGAATAACTGAGTAAGCATGTTTGGACTCTTACAGCATATCTCCATATACAGTACATGGATCTCCATATATGGGTACCAGGGGTCTCCATATATGGGTAACTGGTCCGACATACATCACTGGCCAAATGGCCAAGAATTGGCACGACCGTTGCATGTTGCCGTGAGGCGTCTTACTAGTTTAACCATTTAAACCCCACATACCTTGTTGACTGGTGTCGACCAGGGGTCTATACTAGGACTACTACTTTTTGCCCTGTATACCAAATCTCTGCTGAGAATTGCCAGTCTACAGGCTTGTTCTATTCTCTCCCCGGAATAGGGACGCTAGGGTTCATGTGGTTAAAGAAGGCGGGAAGAGCCAACCAGCGGAGATCTTCAAAGGACATGATGGTTCTGAATATCCTCATAAGTGGATAGATAATGCATGGTGGCGAGGGCCAGTGAGATAGCAGGGTGAAAGTAATGATGGCTTGTTGTGACTGATAAGCCGTGTTTATCATTTATCGCCCGCAGCTGTGCACAATGGGGCCCTTGTATGGGGGACAGTAAACCACAGGGCTGTTGGAAGGACCCATTAAATGGCCATAAAACTCACACCAGACCAGATTATGTTGAAAGGAAGCTTTTGTTACCTGCGGGGAAAAAATAAACAGGTGAGCCTTTAATTGCCATGGCGATGGGACAGTCAAAGGGCTGGAATTTACTAATTTAGATTAGAAATTCATTGTGTTTCACCCATTGTGGTTCACCACCGGAACGTGTGCACACTGCACAGTGTGAATGTTATTCATTCTTTGTCAGTATTTAAGGTGTCTCTTGTAAAAAGTACCAAAACCTGCAAACGTATCGATTCAGAAGTACACATCATTACTGTTTTATTTCTTACAGACCTCAGCCCTCAGGTTGCCCAAACGGGTTGGCATCTCCTCTCTGTTCATAAACTGACAGACAAGAAGAGATTCACATCCCGTGGGCTAGATGTCATATGGCAAAGCTCAATATTAGTTAATAAATGACGAGCGTGGGGAATGTGAGACTGAGAAGAGTCCTGAAACTCTAATAAATTACCTTTATCTCCTTAATGAGCCGACATTAATTTGGGTCTCAAGGTCTAGCGCGGGAGAGCGGTTTGATTTATCGTCGGGCTCTACCAGTGTGGGAATTAGTCTGATTACTAGGGAGATAGAGAGATGATTCTCACTTCATAGAAAGCCCATTGTGCACCCAGACCATTTATCAGAGCCACACATGGAGCACATTGTGAAAGCCGAGGCCTGGTGGGAATGCTCAGGTGTGGATCCTTAGGGGCCCCAGCAGCTACAGGTGCATAGAGTCACAAGCCTAATACACGCACACACACACACACGCACGCACGCACGCACGCACGCACGCACGCGCGCGCGCGCACACACACACACACACACACAAACACACTAACCCGAGAGTGTGCTGATGTGCACCCATTAACATAAGTAAAGCATTTATGAATCAACATGCTATCTAACATGCTACTGGGTTATCCCAGTTCTTTTTTTCTTTTTTTTTCTATTAGGAATTATCCACCATAATAAAGGCTTTTACATTTTTCACTAGACGATGGCCTTGGTTTCTTTTTCCTTAGTTGCACGTTTTCAGTCCCCCTCCAAAGAGCACCTTCGCCACATTTTTCTTTTGGACTTTCCTTTTTCTCAACATGCATACATGTTTAGAATGTAGTCTTAAGTTAGGGGTCAGCAGCCCTTTCAAAGGGGGGGAACCCCTTCCAAACCAAAAAGAAAGTGTGAATTTGGTTTAGAACTGAATGTTTTGGTCAATGTTCTTTTTAGAACAAATTCTACATTATTTAACTATGCCCCTCACTAGCACCTAAATTTATGTATTCAAATTTCCCCTAGTAACATGGAGGGTCTTCTCAAAAGGCTGAATAAACCACTGGAGTGCACTGACCCAGCGGGAGTCAATAAAGTCCTGACTTCCCCAGCAATATAAGCAGAGAACACATAGAACACACCTTGGTGAACTATATGACAGGGCAACCTGTCTCAAAGTTGTGGTAATGATTGAAAAATATGCCTGTAATTGCTGATAAGCTCTTTAATGTTTCAGTAAACTCCTGTTAGCCGCAAAGTTTACTGACTTAGAATTAATTGATAACCTTTGACATTGCAGTGCAACAGCTGCAGTCGGTGGTCTCTTTGAACCAACCGACTGTTTCTATGGGAGGTGTGTGCACCACACCGTGTTACTCTTACTAATGTGTATGGCCTACAGCAGTGGTTCCCACACAGTGGGTTAGGACGCATATGTGAGTCATGGATACGTTTTTATGGGTCGCGAATAATTACTCCTTTAATTTGTATTTCTTTTTTTCCTTATTATTAGGCCTATTTCAAAAGATTTTTAAAAGATTAAAAAGATTCACAAAAAAATCTAAATTTTTCAAGTAAAAAATATATAAATACCAGTTAACAACACTCAAAAATGTTGGCCCCTCAGCCTACAGTAGGCTATAAGTCCCCTCCTTTAGCTGTCTGACTGGTAACAACTGACAAGTGTTTTTTTATACATGCAAATACATATTATAAATACTAGGTTATAGCCAAATTCTGTATGATACATTGTCTACAGGTGATTTTATAACACACACGTGACACACATGCCTTACAGCCACTAAAACCATATTCAAATCATTATTATTATTTTCAAAAATAGCTTTCCTATGCTCATGCACATGCACTCTTGAAATCTGCACATTGTAGACTATCATTAATTCCTAACCTTAGATCAAGAATATCGTAGATGTATTTTATCGCGTAAGAGTCAGACTCGATAAAAATACATCTTAGATAGTCTTGATCTAAGGCTAATTAAGGCCCATGATCCAGATTGTTTTTCCAGAGCATTCCTCCCAGAATAGTAGCCTATAGCCAGAAAGGTTTCTTAATTCTCATGATAGCCTATACTGCTCTCTTGATGATGTGATCTGGAAACCAAGCCAAGCCTATATTGAATTTGAAAGACTAGCCTACTGAATGCTTTGTTTTATCATTTTTCTGATTATCTGGTTTCAGTTCTACACATAGTTCTGTATGTCTGTCATTTAATGTCTCTCGTCATTGTGCTTTCCTGGGTTTAAATCCTATTAGTAGACCTTTGTATCTGAACTGTACTGTGCTGTGCTTTTATGCAAACTTCTCATAAAGTATTGAATCAGTTAATCAAGTTTCGGCTGCATGCTAAGCGCTGCAGGTTGATCAGGGGTCAGGACCTCGTGGGGATTTTGGCACGATGTCATCTCTGGAGATATAGGCCTAACAGTTCACGCAGCACGTGCATGTTTGAAGGGGATGCAGTGTGCTGTATTCAAGGTACTGTATGCCATGTGTGCACAAATGAGGGAACACTCATATAGAGGCGAGAGGCGGTGTGGGGCAGTTTCCAGCATTGATTCAATTTAATTTGTGCGTCTCTGTCAGCGGGCGAGGCGGATGACGGGTTTACCCGTGGCTGGCTGCACGGGCTATTTAAATTACTTTCAAATCATAAAAGCAAGGCAACGAGGCGGCGAGGGGTAGAGGTTGAGAAAAACAGGCCGAAAGCACTCGGCGGCAGGTTCTGATTTCCCTGGAGCAAATTAGCTCTATATCAGAGCGGGCGACAGGCGGTAATCTGCCTGATAGGGAGCCCAGGGTGAGAGACATAGAGGAAGTGCTGAGGGAGGGAGCGAGGGGCGGGCCAGCCGGAGTGTGTCACCGCTCCAATCTTCTTGAGGTCAGACATAACAACCACACAAGCACCCTCTCTCCCTGTCCCTCTCTCTCACTCACTCACACAAACACATGCACGTGCGCACGCACGCACACACGCACACACACACACACACACACACACACACACACACACACACTATAATATTCCCATCCCATAAGTGAGGGTCTAGAAAAGCCATTTTTTGTTCAGGCTCATGTCACTTAAGTTAAATTGAAAACTTTAGTTAGGTTTGAGATCAGTCTGGGATTTATATAAAGAAAACATTTAATGTATTTTTGCTGTTTTGGTGTGATGACTAAATAGTAAATACTAAGGCTAAATACTACACGTGTGTGAGAGTCTATGCCGCTTTTATGAATTGAGTACAAAAGGACCACAATGTAAACAAGCCATTGTGCTTTTTTGAGGTTTAAATCCTGTATTAGTAGGGGCTCCCGCTGGCCTACTGGTCCAGGCGCAGACCATTTAGGCATTGTCACATAGGCACAGATGCCTGGCGGTGTTGCCGGTTCGATTCCCGATCCTGACGACATTTGCTGCATGTCACTCCCCATCTCTCCCACCATTTCCTGTCAGTCTACTGTCCTATCAATAAAGGCATACAAGCCCCAAAAAACAAACCTTTAAATCCTATTAGTAGACCTTGTATCTGTATCTGTCCTGTGCCATATGCTTTTCCTATGCAAACTTCTAATAAAGTATTCAATCCATCAAAAAAAAGTTCAGTCCTGCAATCAGGGATCACATTTCCCCCATTTAACTGCTTGCTATTCTATTTGACTACACAGTACACTACAGATCTATATGCGAGAAAAAGATGCAGCACACATAGTCTCAGTGCTACATTGCACTGGCTCATAAAATTTAATTACATTGGTATAACCTTGATATGTGAATAAATCATTCCTTTATTATCACTGATATTCTAGAAATAATCCTTCTTAAAAACAGCACCGGTGGTCGATGACGGATGGACCTAAAAATGCCAGAAGTCCTATAAGATTTAATAGAAAATGCCATGCCAACTTGTGCTGCTCTGAAGTGATTAATAATTCCTGTAAGTATAAAACTTCTCGTTTTTATTGTCATGAGGTAAAGTAGCCGCTATCTTTAACAGGTCGGGTTGGCAATAAGATGGATTTCGAAAATACAATAGCCTTAATCTTCCTAATGTACCTCAAAGCTCTGAAAACAGTTGAAGGTGTTTGCGGGACAGGAGGTTGGACATTACCTCACTCAGAGTGCGTTCTGGGGGAAAAACGAGCGAGTAATTAGCTGATTAGGGGGCCGTCAACAGGAGTCAGCCGTCAGAGCCACGGGAGCAGCCAATCACATGCCTCACAGAGCCCACAGGGGTGGGGAATGGGTGGCTGATGGAGTGAACCATGCTTCCCCTTTAGTTAGTTAAGTTGCTATTTAACACGAGGTGGGCACGATCTCGCAACCTGCCCTGTATAATAGATATTTAGATTCAATCCTCTGTATCGTCACACCCAAATATAGGCTACTGTTAAAATTGCAGTCTAGTAAAATATAGGCAACAAACTTTTTTTGTAATTACTTTTCCCCCACTTTGAGAATATTGAGACATTTTAATTTTTTTGCATCAAGTTTCAACAATTAAGCTATTTTTCAATGGTTGCAGAATTATGTGTTGACATAGGCCTACACCTGTTTTTGTTTTTACACCAAAAGTTGAGTTGATATGCTCAGAAGGACATACCGGTAGATAAAGAGGGACTTATGAGTTGGTGATTGGAACAGGATTTGCCTTCTATGCGCGCTGACGCACGGCGCATGCAGGTGCGCGTCGGGAAGGTTAACTTTTGAGATCTTCGCCGCAATCCTCCTGAGAAACGCCGCCATGGAGAAGTCGAAAAACTTCAGGATCGATGCCCTGCTTGCCGACGAAACGAACCGAGGCAACCGAGACATGATGCACTCCCCGGGTCTGAGCAGCGACAGTCCGGCCGGGAGCCCCGTGTCCTGTCGGCGTGGGGACACCCCGTCCCCGCGCGGGACAGCACAGCTCCAGACTGGGATCATTCCCAAACCGGGTCTGCTCAACCTCCCGCATCCAGGACTGGCCTCGCTGCCACATGGCTCGTTCCCTGGCATGTACCCCGCCCCCATGTACCCCATATCGGCCCTAGGCGGGCAGCATCCTGCTTTTGCATACACCGGTTTCACACACTTGGCACAGCCGTATCCAGAGCACCTGAAGGCGGCTGCACTCGCAGGCTCTCTCCCGCTGGAGCACTGGATCCGTGCAGGGATCATGATGCCACGCCTTCCCGACTACAGTTGTAAGTCACTTTAGTGTTTTTCATTCATTTGGAACAAAGTTAAACTAGGCCTATTCAAAATACAATATTCTATGTAGACATATTGGAATTTTTGAGAAGAATGGATGACATAAATCCGGTTTTGCAATCTGAACAATGTGTAATTGTTGCCATTATAGTGTAGCAATCAATTTAGTGTTTCTCTTATATCACTGGTTCCCAAACAGTGGGTCGGGACCCATTTGTGGGTCGCGGACACATTTTTATGGGTCCCTTAATTTTTTGTTTCCTAAATGTTGTTTTTAATTATTATTTCAAAACATTACAAAAAAAGCAAACCTTTTTCTTGATTAAAAAAAAGAATACAATGGTTTTTCTAAAAGTAATTTCATGAACAATTAAAATAAAAATCTAAGAAATTCCATGAATCAAAAAACAAATGATTAAGGAGCAGTGGAAATAGCCGATCTACAAGCTCACAATGCGGCGCAAAGCGACTTGATCTTGTAGATCTGCTGTTTTCACTAGTTTGGGTTAATTTCTCCTTTGGATCTCGACTTGAAAAGTTTGAGAACCACTGGCTTATATGATCATGCAAATAAATAATGCGTTGACATTGGTCTTATCATTATATGGTATGCTGTAGTCCTGTTGTAGATTGTTTGATCACTTCGATTCACTTGACTTGAAGATACCGCTGCATCTGAATGTTGTTTTTTCATTGCCTGCTTGCTTGTGTGCACACAATGAAAACGTAGCCTTAACATTTTTATTTTCCCCATACACGCATGTTTAATTCCACAGAGCACTGGAATGATTATTACAAATTAATTATTATAATTAAATTATAGCCTTTTAGTAGCCAATATATTGGTTGTTGTAGCCTATTGGCAGTTGTTTTTCTCGTTTTTTAAACCTGTAAAATAGCAGGTTAGTAGCCTAATATTTTAGGTTTCGTTGTTGTCGTATTTTTCGTTTTCAATTATTGTATTTATATTTGTTCAAAATCATTTTGTGTAGCAATTGGCTGCATATTTAATTTAAATATTTTCATTGCCACGTTTGACTTATAGGCGAAGGTCAATCGGCTATATAGCCTATGCAATGCTGATATGGAAATACTTTTTTATGGCCCATTATTTATAATGTTTGATATGGGTAATTCATTGTATAAATCATGTAGTAGGCCAGGAGGAAGTACAGTAGGCCCAGTTCAAGCTTAATCCGTCAGTCAGTTTAAGGGACAGTTTCAAAATTCGATATCCCTATCACTTCAACTTTAGAACACATTTTAAAACTTTAACCCCCCCCCCCCCCCCTTTCAATTAGAACGGCACATGTTCTCTGTCTAATCATTTTATTGGAGATTGGCCCTATGCGTGCATGGTCATAAGCACACTTGAAAAAAATGTTTGACCCGATTTACTGCTTAACTGTATGTCATCCTTTAATTTTGGCCTATTTATTTAGCTATAAATGCCAACTCGATGAAAATTGTCTTTGTGCAACGAAGAAACTATAAACAAACACCTAAAACGTTCCCGTAGTTCATCAATAAAATCCCAAAAGCGTTCATCGGATTTTCATTAAGTTAATGGCATGCTCGCGCTTTTATGGCCTCTGCGCCCGCTTCTGCCGTGTCCTCTCGTCAACAATAAACTCCAGTGAAGCTATTATAGTTAATGATGGCCAGAGAGCGCGGGCATATGTGTGCGTGCGTGTGCGTTTGTTCCCTCCCACAAATTTATATTGAACTTCCCATGTCCTTGGTATTATATAAATAACATCGGCCTAACTGACAGTCTCAGACAAAATCTTATTGAACTCATCTTGTCGGATTTGGAGTAAAGCAGTCTAATGGTGCTTTTGGCTACACCTTAAAAAAAATCCAAAGATCAAATGTTTTCTGTCAATTTCAATGTTTGCTATATGTCATATATATACAGTAATTAGCCTCCACAAATAGTATCAAGTGTCAAGTTCATTTACATTATGTATTCCACTGGATCTCAAATCGGGGACCCCCAGGGGTCCTTGAGGGTTTTCTCCAGGGGGTCCCCAGCAAAATGATTAAGAGTTCAATTGGACCTTTCTAGGTCTGTAACTCAGAGTGTGTACAAATAGAAATGGACCCATTTTGTGACATTTGAACGCACTCAGAATTATGGGCAGTCCAAATGCAAACCTTAACTGGAGGTGCTTTGAACATTTTTAACTATTTGCTTTTAGGGGTACCTGGAACTAAATACTGTATTTTGCAACGAGGGTCCATGGCCAAATACATATAGGTTTGGGCGTCCTTGACATGAAAAAGTTTGAGAACCACTGATATAGAAAACTTGTCTGGATTTAGACAAGACATTTGCAGAATCGGCCTCAGGTCTGGATGGGTTTTGAAGTTTGAGAAAGTGGTGGAGAAAGTGATCACATTTTGTGCTAATGTATCAATACTGCAGTGTAGTATACTCTTTTACAAGTAAAAGTCCGGAATTAAAAATATACTTGAGTAAAAGTACAAAAGTAGAAAGTACTCATTATGCATGTAGATCGGCTATTTTCACAATTCCTGCCTCAAATATTTGACAGTTTGGCTAATGTTTATTTTGTCATTTTAGAGGTATTAAAAAGTCCTTAAATTGTCACTTTAGAAATGTTGGTTTGTTTACTGTTGAGAGAGAAAACAATGTTGCACATTAAGTTAATCATCTGGGGACCCCACAAAATAATTTGGGCCCTGGGGGTCCCGACCCACAGGTTGAGAACCACTGGCCCACAGTGTAGTAAATGTACTTTCCACCACTGGTTTGAGATGCACTGATGTACTACACTTCCCAGCAGCCCCCCAGTCCGGTCTGTTGGGGAAGTGCCGGAGACCCCGGACAGCCTTCACCAGTCAGCAGCTCCTTGAGCTGGAGAACCAGTTCAAGCTCAACAAGTACCTGTCCAGGCCCAAGCGCTTCGAAGTAGCCACCTCACTCATGCTAACTGAAACACAGGTAAGAGAGAGACAGACATTTACCCCTGGTTTGTTCTTCACCGTATGACGGTGCTGCGAAATATGACTGATCTACAAGTGCTTGTAGGATGGGCAATATAATCGCAATATAGCCAGGCCTATCGCAATGTTTGATTTCCCAACTGTATCAATACTCCAGGGCCAGGCAGGTAGTATTGCAATACTTTTGGAGGAAAAAAAAGGTCTATGCTTGTTCCCATGCATGGAAACCAATGGTAGAAGTCCGGTCGTGACACTCCGCTTCTCTAGATGTCGCTGTACTATAGCTAGTTCGCATTCCAGTGATTCATCTCAATATATATTGCAATATATCGTAATATATGTCACAATATATCACTATTCACTATTTGTTGTAATATGTATCGCATCGCAATATATCGTGATATGTATCGTATCATGAGGTTCTTGCCAATACCCATCCCTACTATTTTCACCGTGTGACACCATCGGACTAAAAAAGACCATCCAAGACAGAGAGAGACCTCATAAAAGTATTTGTTACCTGTCCTTTCACAACACTGCCAAAATGCTCAAGCTGTGGGAAAGCCAAGAGAGCTTCTCAAACAACGACATCTGATCACCATGTCTAAACTACACCACCGTGCCCATTATTGCCTATCTACACAAAATGTATGAAGGGTGTTGGATGCCATTAGAGAAAATGTACAGTATATACAGTATACTAGTTTGGTTTGTTGTGTTATTTTTTTTATGGTTAAAGAAACATTGGATATAATGTCTACTATCGATCATTTTATACATAAAATATGTATAATCCTACATACCTGTATTTGTACACTAATACTTTATTTTGTATTGTAGGCACTGTTCCACATAGACTTGCGCATGCTCTGTAGTAGGCAACATTTAGCATTTTATGAAAGTGTTTTATAGTAGTGGTATATAGTATATGCCACTCAACTCAGCACCTGAGAAATAAGGCTCATGTAACGATTTTCACAGTCATTTCTTTATTAAGCCATAAAGAATGTGGGCTGTTTCAGATGACACAAATTTAATCTCTGATTAAAATGTCAGGGTCTCTCTCTCTCACTATACTTTATATGTGTGTATGGATATATATATATATATATATATATATATATATATATATACACACACACACACACACACACACACACACACACACACACACACACACACACACACACAAAGACACAGAAATGATATGATCTTATTTTATTGCCAGGTCAAGATCTGGTTCCAGAACCGCAGAATGAAATGGAAACGCAGTCGCAAGGCCAAGGAGCAGGCCTCTGCCTCAGCCCAGTCTGACAGTGAACGGCTACGCAGCAAACCAGGCTCCGGCAAATTGCCGCCGGAGAGCAGCAGGCGAATCGTCGACGAAGACGACGGAGAAGACGACCTGGAACTGGAGGGGGGGGAGGAGGAGGAAGAGGATGACGACGAAGAGGAGGAGAACCAACGTGGCTTCCCCGTTCCCATGAGTGGCGGCGTGGGGCTGCCGCGGACCACAGACTTCCTGCAGCGCACAGCTGAGCTGGGCTACAACCCCCACAGCCCGTTCTCTGACGAAGAGCTGGACGGGGTGCAGGTCGGAGGGGACAGGAAGATTGGGGCTGGACTGTGAGATGACCTTTTACAACTATATTAAGACAAGCTGCTTTCCGTTTCATTTTCGGGGGGTTTTCAGAGACGTTGGACGCTGGAAAACTCTCTGTGGTCAAAGGAATCCGAAAGATGTTTGCTTGGTGTGAATATGCTATATTATGCTCTGCTCTGTGATGTTTTATTTTGTTGTGGTCCAGTAGGGACAGTTGGCACTTTTCTTGTTGTTTTGTTTTTTCACTTCCAGAGTTTAACACTTGAGTATTTTACTCTGTCGTCTATTTGTTGAAATCACAAGCTTGCATCATTATGTACAGTAATTGCCAAACATGCTGCTTTGCTCTACATCATTTTCCAGTTTGAGTTAAACATTGGGCATGCAATGTCCACACACTCATGGGTATATATATATACCCATGAGTAACACACACACACACACACACACACACACACACACACACACACACACACACACACACACACACATGGTTCTCAAATCAACATATTATGTCAGAAATGTCTGTTTATTAGCATGCCAGAAAAAGGTGCTACTTTTTTCCCCACAATGCGGTTGTTTATACGTTTAACTTCAATCACCCTCTGGTCTTGGCCCTGCCCACAAACAAGCTCATCTGACAGTGGAACCTCCTCCTATGGACCTTTATGATTAAGGGATGTGAACCTAACGGGCCAAATGAAGTGTGCATTCTGTCAGTTTGAGAATGTGCATGTGGAAATTTAACTCTGGTGTACAAACGTAAGCAAATGGACCCATTTAGTTACATTTGTACACTGAGTTACAAATGCTTAAATCAACTTAGAGGATTGTACTGTGTAGAATGAATTGGACATGAGACTGAATGCACAGTACACACAACCAGTGATGCCACCTGTCCTTTGGGTGTCAGGCATAATCGCCTATAACATTTTCGCCAGGTCTTTTCGCGGGGCACTTTTGCCGTGGAGGAGAGTCTTTTCACCTACCTGTCTGAGCCATTTCGCCTACCCTCAATTCTGCTGTCAGACTGTCCATGTTTTCATATTATCTCTTTGTAATTTAAATATTATAGTGACTATGTGACAGTGGTGTTACATGTCAAACCTACACACGGCTATCCTATGCACTCCATAGTAATCACATAAATACAGAGCTATTGGAATCAGGAGCGCCCAAATAATTAATTAATCCATGTCCCGATACTATAAATTCTTTGGTGCAGTATTGAACAGTATTGTAAAATGAACAGTATTGTAGGCCTATATTGTTTTAACATTAGGCTATACAAAATATATATTTGTAGGCTATTAGCCTATATAGGACTATATAAGATATATGCTACACCTAAATAGCCTATAGAATCAACCTTGCCTGTCAACAGGCATAAAAAACTATTTTGCCATTTTTTAGGAATAAAATGTGATGTAAATAATAAATGTCAAGTAAACTGTTAGATTCACTTGACACCACTGTCACAGTCACTATAATATTTAAATGACAAAGAGATAATTTGCAAACATGGACAGTCTGACAGCAGAATTGAGGGTAGGCGAAATGGCTCAGACAGGTAGGTGAAAAGACTCTCCTCCAAGGCGAAAATGCCAGGTGAAAGGACCAAATGCGTGTAGGCGAATATGTTATAGGCGAAAGTGCTGGTGACCGTCCTTTGTGGGTGTTGGTGTATGCAGGACCTCCGCTCATAAACTTTCTTCTGTGACCTTTGATGTGTGTATTAGATGTAATGCTGCACCTGTTTTTGTTCTTGATGTTGTCTGTGGATTTATTCTAGTCATACATGTTGATGCATCTAATTTATTTGAATGAAGAGGTGATTGCAAAAGGAAACAGCAAATGTATTTATCTGAAACGTGGTGTAACTGAAATAAAAGAAAACTTGCAAATGTCAAGAAAGATGAAATGAATGAACAATTCCTATGAAGTGTTGTGTATATTATGCAATCAATCAACTACATTAATTAACTGACTATTTAGCTATTTCAACCAAAGTAAAATCAAAGCAAAAACTGAGCAGATGTGGACAAAGTACACAACTTGAGTCAAAGTGATACTCCTGGTCAAATATTAGCCTACTCCAAGAGAAAGTTGCTCAGTCAAAATTCTACTTTAGTTTTAGTTCTGAGTACTTGCCTTTTAAAAATACACATGTATTCAAATGTAGACTTTTTTTATTCTTTTGTTTTCAGTGCATTGTTGTATTGTTTTCACAGTGCAGTTTCACCTGTAACCCTCTGAAACAAATGACTTGCTAGAACCACTATGCTACACAAAGCATGTAGAAATGTTTATAAAAAAGCAAATAAATGCAATCACATTGTTATGGGACTTATAGTACTGGCAAAACCTCCAGCTGTCCTAAATGGGCTTTTAAAGCGGTCCGCATAACCTCCTTACCCAGCCTTAATAATACACCAGACACTCATCATAATAACCGAGGCTATAAGCCAAACTAACCTTAACTCTTGAACCTTGAGTTGTTGTTGTCTCCACCAGCCGAAGGCTTGGGAGTATGTTTTCGCCCCTGTCCGTCCGTCCGTGTGTGCGTGCGTGTGTGCGTGCGTGCATGCGTCCGTGTGTCCTCCAGTTTGTTAACCAGCTAATCTCCGGCGCCGTTGGCCCGGTCGCTGGCAAAATGAGCACACACACTCCCTGGATGCCAATTCTGAACCTCTGCCCCACATTTTTCAAATGGCCCTGTTCTAGCGCCACCATGAGGCCGATGTTTGCAAAACACATTTCTGTACACTACTCTTAGAGATTTTGTCCACAAATCCTACAAATCGGTAGACAGTATCTCTACAGTCATGTGATCATCATGGATATGTCCGATTTTCCATAGTCCATCCTTAAATCAGCATCTCCCTGGGACACTCAACTGTCAAATAATTTGTAAGAGTTCTGTTCGTAGACCTTCCTCATTTGTGTCTTAACTGCTGCACGCAGCCCCTACAATAATATTGTCATTAACAACCCACTAGACGCCTAGAGTACAACCAGCCAACCAAATGAACCATAAGTCTAATGCCTCATTCACACTACAGATATATAGTTGAACGTTTAGCTTGGTAATTCAATGTAATCTCAATGGAAACCAGCTTTAAAGCTTCCAAAGCTTTGCTTGGAGCGTCTCCTGTATCTTTAAAGCTGGTTTCCATTGAGATTACATTGAATTACCAAGCTAAACGTTCAACTATATATCTGTAGTGTGAATGAGGCATAAGAAATACTATAACTGAGGTCCATAAATGTCCTCAACTTGTGAGAACAAAGGAGGAAGCTCACACAAACAGTAAAAATATTGTATTTACAATAACAAATCATAAGAAAACAAAATAATTAAACATGAAATCTGTGAAATCAGTGATGTATGCAGTGTATGGATGCGTGTAGTGTGTCTGTGTGAAAAGATGAATCAAACAAAGCAACAGAGCTGTAGTGCTGCATGGTGAGAGAGTGAGAGAATGTCCTCAGGTGTGCTAGCCCTGTTCCATAGCGTTAGAGGGAGTTCTAGTGCTATATGGACCAGAGCTACAGATGTGCCAGATCTCCACTGATGACCCTACTCTACTGCAATCACACTGAAACACAGACACCAGACACAAAAAATAAATAAATAAACTAGTAAGACGTCTCAGGGCGACATGCGAACTCGAGGTTGAGCCAATTCTTGGCCATCTGACCAGTGATGTATATCGGACCATAGACCGTAAAAAAGTGTACACGTCTACACGGACACGGACAAGCTGTGCCGTTTCTCATAGTAAACTGCGACCTTCGGTCGAAATAAGAACCAACCGTTCCCGAGGCATGTGGCCTATCTCCTATATCTCTATTGTGATTGGTGAGGCAGCTTGATGTCAAGTACAACCCCTGGACATGATGCTAGTATGTCGCAGGGACTTCCATGCTGAGTCATTTGGTACGATTTTTATAGTCTTTGGTGTGACTCAGCGAGAGAAACCTGACCTCCCAAGGCGGACACTCGACCACAAGGCCACTGGCTTTACGCTTACGTCCTGCTTGGGCATGCTTGAAGGCCTGCTTGGAAATGTCAGCTTCAGATTGACGATAAAACAAAATATTTGTATCACTTGTCAACATCAGTGATGTCAAATCACATTAAAGCCAGTCTAGTGAGACACCCAAAGCCGTCACCCAAGCAAAGTTGAATGACAGGCTCCATTGTGATGACCGGCGGGCAGAAAAGATCAATGATTTGACAGCCAAGATGATAGCTGAAAATATTGCCTACTATTAGCGTTGTCGAGGGGAAAGGCTTCCGTGAGCTGATGACATTCTCGAACCAGAATACACAGTGCCCTGTCGCCAAACATCATTGTTTAAGTACGCTTGCCCCCATTTTTACTCATCATATCTAATTTGTATTATCTTAATTAGGGCCTAATGATAATAGGGCTTTGTTGCAAATTCTAAACATAAAGGCTGCAGAGCTAAAAGGAAAGCACAATTTGTGCTCTCCTCTTAACTGCGCAGCAAAAGAATAATACCAAATTAATCTATCTAAAATACTGAGTTGTGCCCATCCCTAATATATATATATATATATATATAGACCCAGTCTCTCTCTCGCACACATGTGCGCGCACACACACACACACACACACACACACACACACACACACACACACACACACACACACACACACACATGCTTAGTTACTGTCCAGTGTCCACCATTGTTTTCTTTTACCACACAAGTCACTGCAGCATGGTGTGGTTGATATAATGTCATATTAGCCTATACTCTTATAGGTATTGGATATTTTTTTATGAAAATGGCACAAAAACAACAACAAAGTGACATTGATGCTGGGGAATGTGCACGGAACTGATTGAACAAGGGATGATAATTCAAATCATGTAGATGAATTAATATGTTGCCATGAAACTGTCACTAAATATTGGGAAATATTTTCACTGTCGGCACCAAGGACATTTTTACAAGCGCTCATCTTTTTTCTTCAGATTTCACCCTCTCTCTAATCTCTATATATCTAAACTGAATAAGCAGAGGGACAGGCAGCCGATTCATGCCGCATGATATTATGGCCTATCTGTGTGGTTTTAATTTATAGCCAAGGCACTCAGATATGAATTACTTGGGTTGGGTTTACTGATAGCCAAATAATTAAGTTAATGAAGGGATGTAAAGTAATCAGCGCCTGATGGTGATGTCACATGGGGCCATTTTAATTTCCAAGAGGAATAGGAAGGATGATGAGTTTGTGTGACCAAAGTGGGGCGTTTTATTGGTCGCCCATGTAAGGGCCGTTTAAATAGCAGATTGGAGGACACAGCACCATATAACTCGTCCCCTCTCCGGACCACGGCTACATATTTATATTGTGATTAAATGTATTCTTAACTGGCTGGGCAGACACCGGCATGGCTTGTGAAAGAAAACAAGGCAGAGACGTTTATTGCTGGAAGTGCCTTGAAACAAACCTGAAGCTTTTGTTTGGTGACTTTAATTGTTGTGGTTGCAAAACGAAGAGGAATGACTAGGACGCTAATGGGCTAGAGGAAGTTATTTATTCTTTACTCCCTGTTTTTACTCTTAATTAAGTTTTGTTTTGCAATTTTTTATTAGCGTTTTAAACAAATTAAGAAAGGCAATAAAACAAATGTAGGCAAGCCAGGCCTACATCATATGGCATCCCGTAGGCCATACAATGTTACATTTCAATGATGGGGAAATTAAGAAGGGGCACATTTCTACAAAATAGATATACAGTAGGCTACCCCTATATGTCCCAATTTCTAAGCTGCATTTTGTTTCACTTTGCCTTGCATGTCCAACATGTTTCCAGCTGAAAAATTACCCCAGTGGCTTTAACATGCATAATGAGTCACTTTACTCGGGTCATTTTATTTTTGTATTTAACTATTCTTTTTTTTTTTTTTTTTTTTTACAAAAGAGCAAGCTCCATTTATCAGATCCTTTACTGAGGGAAAATACGGACCCTGCCTTTCTCCTTGGTAGGCCTACTGCAGTTGTTGAACATATATTTATTCCATTCACTCAGCTCAGCTGTCTGTATTGCATGAAAATCAAATCAACTGAAATCACTCAGTTTCATACTCAATAATAATACAAATATGTATAATAATGTTCAAAACAAATAATACTCAATACTCAAAAGTCAGTCTAATAACCATATGGTGTAGATATCTCTCAAGGAAAGCTTTTCCTTCTGATTTTAAGTGCAATGCTCAATTCTTTGTTAATTTTAGAAGAAGAAATGTAAATTTCACATAAATGAATTGGTATAGGCCCAGGCTCACTTCATTTCTATGAAATTGATTTTGGGCTATTAAAATGATTAGAAAATTGGTCTGGAGACACAATTCTGTATAGAGGTAGTCATTTGTAAATTTGTATAGCTTTATTCATTGTTGGTAATGGCTAATTTTTATGAAATAACTGAATGTTACAACAAGAACAGAAATCATATATTCCCAGTTCAAGCAGTCTCAAGGTTACATGCAATGCATTTTAGCTCTACAGAATTAGTGCTCCTAAAGGGGCTGAATATAGCACTATGTAATCAGCTTGAGGGCTATATGCCCCCAAACTGCAGCTTTTAATTTGGCTGATGAAAAATCATATAAATCAATAGAATCTCATTTAGATGTGTGACATGTCAGCTATCTGGTTCTCAACCTGTGGGTCGGGTCCCCACATGATGGGGTTGACTGATGACAGTCACGTGACAATTTAAGAACTAGACCTTTTTAATATAAATTGTCAAATATATAACAAAGGCAAAATATGTATCTGTGGAACCGAAAATGTAATGCCTCAGGTGCTATACGTTCCCGTTTTCGGGGTGGGGGTCCCCATTTCAAATATGATTATTTTGGGGGGTCACAGCCTGAAAAGGTTGAGAACCACTGTGACGAATTCCACCAGCCCTTATACTGTATGCCCTCTCTGACACAGTGCAAAAATTATACCTATAGGCTAATTTATAAGGCAGTAGACAAATATATATGAAGATCATTGATTTGGATTAATCAATTCTAATTTAATATGAACGCACCTGTCATGTTGATTAAAGAATTCCCGGCATAAATTCCAGCTAGTGGTGATAATGCTGTCAGTTTTCTAAACCCCCAAGAAGGCTGACAGAAATGCTGACAGGATGGCTTCATGTGGGTCTTTTTTCAACCAATAATGCAATCATCTGATATTGTGTGTGTGTGTGTGTGTGTGTGTGTGTGTGTGTGTGTGTGTGTGTGTGTGTGTGTGTGTGTGTGTGTGTGTGTGTGTGTGTGTGTGTGTGTGCACATGTGTGTGTGCGTGTGAAATGTTGCACTGTCTATAACTGTGTAACAATCACTCAGTTAAGTCACCCCTAAGATGTCAGCTCATCAAATAGGCCTACAAACATAGTGGTTACCAGAAAACCCATTTTCATAGTTAAATAAATAAATGGGTCTCTTTTTACT